>NC_135597.1:5933736-6235017 GCF_965152235.1 Eretmochelys imbricata
ATGTCTCGCTAGGGAACATCTTGCCTGTTCACTTATGTATTTGTATTACAGTACTGCCTAGAAGTCCCAGTCACGGCCCCATTGTGCTGGGTGATGCACAGACTGGCTGAGCCGGGGAGTGACTGGGATTCCCATAACTGACTGGTTAGATGGAAGGAGATATTTATCTCTCTTAGGATATGTTTGTTAGAAAGTGTCATTTCCAGCTTGAATAGACAAACTTTCCCTAGCTCTAATCCAGCTGGCATACTACTGGTTAGCCCTGCCCCGAGTACAACCCCACCCGAGATCCTCGTTATGTACTTGGGTGGCTAGTCCCTCATGCTGCTCCAGCTATGCTTCTATTTTTAGCATGCTAGCTTGATCAGAGCTAGCACAGGTGATGTCTGCTTGAGCTGGAAATTACACCTTCCAGCTCCAATGTAGACATAGTCTTAATTTGTTTACTCTGTGTTGGCCAGCACTTTGCAAAGGGTCAGTTTCCCTTTCCTCTGTATAGATAGTCAGTTTCTCTTACTGTGGTTGTGAGTTATTCTCGCCGCAACAAGCGGGAGGAAAACCAATTTTTAAAATTACAAAAGTTGTAATGAGTGTATGGGGGGCTTGGGCTGGTGCAAGGTGTGGAACTATCTTTAACTTATTTTAAATTGATTGGATCTTGCTGCCTTGCCTCTCAAAGTTCCCTCCCCTATCAAATATTTAATTTCATTTAATTGCTGTGGGTCATTTCAACACTAATCTAAAATGTCTTATTTGCAATGAGACCTCTTGGATAGGATTGGAAGAAGCAAGTTTTGCTTCATTCCTTAAAGCAGTGGCTCTCAACTGTGGTCCACCGCTTGTTCAGGGAAAGCCCCTGGAGCGCCGGGCCCAGTTTGTTTACCTGCCGCTTCCGCAGGTTCAGCCAATTGCTGGCTGCGGTTCGCCGCTCCAGGCCAATGGGGGCTGCAGGAAGGGCAGCCAGCACATCCCTCGGCCCGCGCTGCTTCCCACAGCCCCTATTGGTTGGGCACAGCAAACCATGGCCAGTGGGAGCCGCTATCAGCCTAACGTGTGGATGCGGTAGGTAAATAAACCGGTGCGCCAGGGGCTTTCCCTGAACAAGCCGTGGACCACAGTTGAGAACCACTGCCTTAAATAGAGCTATATAAATGAGCTCACTCATTTTACTCACTTCCCCCTTCAAAATTATAGCTTCTTCCCATCAAGGTAGTCTTTAAGAAGCGTAGCAAAATCTGACTTTTGATCTTTTTAATTCTTAATATAACAACGTCTAAGTAACTAAATCAGAGACTTGCTATGACAACTGTATTTCTAGACTCTGAGCTCTCCAGGGCAGACTGTCTCTGCTTAGGTGTCTACGGATCCGTGATAACATTCTAATTGCTTAGAAAATAATAGCAGTGAATGTGTTTGTTCTAGCTAAGGATAGTATGTTGACATTAACCTAAACAAGTGCAACTGAATAGCAGTTCTTATCACTGTGTCTGATGATGTTGACTAGTGGAATAAACTGAATATGCTCTCTGCAGCATGGACCATGTCTGAGCATTCGTTCTGTTGCTCTTAAGAGGCCTGGACATGTTTCCTCGTTTACTTTTTTGTAGGGGCTCTGTTGAACTTACAGCGAACTTCCTAGAATGCTACCTGTTAAGGTGTGGAACAAAAACTTATGACTTTATTATAGGATAAGAACGTCACCGGTAATTCAACTGCTTTTGTAATAATTTTAAATTAAAAAGGTTTAGCTTTAGAATTAATTGCTGCTTCGCAGTTGTGAGTGTGTAACTGGAGGTCTGTAGTCTACAAACCTCTGCAGGGAGACCTTACAGCTGCAGCAAGTGGATATTTGTTGGAGAAAAGCTAAGAAAACTCTGCTTTTGGTCTGCTTGGGTTGCATGCAAACACTGCTGTCAAATAAGCTGCTCCCTTAAGATTTCCCGAGAGAGGTTTTCCTTACTTTGTAGTTATGCTTCAGTACCTAAGAGAGAGTTTCTTGCATGATATGTACCTTGGAAGTACAGCTAATCCATTGAGATTGTTCCTTTAGGTCTTAATGAGGCTTCTCTGTCCATTCTTTAAAGCTTTATCCTTTGGCTTTCTGCAGGAGCCTCTGGCATCTGTCATGACTCTGCCTTCCATGTTCCAAGGACTTGGTTTTGAGACCATCCCGAGACCTGCCTTGGGACGGGCAGTTCAGCCTTTGGGTAAGTTATCCCAGCCTTGTATAAGTTTCTGTTCTCTTCCAGCAAAGGCTGTTGTGCGGTGTAGTATTTAAACGGGGAAAGAAACCTCTTTCACATCTTGGGAGGTTTCTTCAGGCATGTTTTGAATCTATCCCTTCATTCAGGTCGAGGCATCTTGGGCAAGAGCATGGGTGGTATGGAGGCCAACCCTAAAGCAGTCATGCCAGTGCAGCCCACCTTTCCATCACCAAATGTCATGCCAGCTGGGTACAGCAAAGGGGAGAGGATGCCGCTTTTTCCTGGCAGGTGAGTAAAATGTTTGCTTGAGCTGAACTCTTGGTTCAGAAAGAACTGTGTACGTGCTGCTTAGTCAGCAATAGCTTTCATATACCAGTGAACTAGGCTTGTACACTGCACATGTGCAGTGTATGTAACAGACATTGGAGATGGCTTACTAGACTAAACAGCCGGTTTGATCTACTAGTGCTCCTCAGCAGCACAGGCTTGAAATGCAGCAGGGCTGATTGAATCTTTTATTCTGCCAAGGCAGGTCGGTTGAGTGTGCTGCCATTTGCTATGTGCTGGTCTTTTGAATGAGATTGAAAACAAGGTCCATCTGCTCTATATGGGTGGTAAACATGGTGCAGTGGTTTTTTGTGTGAGTTGAAAAGTCCTTTGATGTCCTTGGCCAGAGTTCCCTCTCTTGTGGTGTTTGATTGCAGGCCTGCATGCCAGAGGTGGCTGCATTTCAGTGATAAACAAATTAATGCTTGTAGGTCAACTGGGGGATGAAAATGCTCTAGAACTGCGGTTTATTAGTATTAACACAACTCAGAGGGATGATCTTCATCTCTCAGGGAGATCAGTACAGTAATTGCGTTAGACATTGCCAGTCTGGAGGATTGTATGCAGCAGTTGGTATTGGTTGGGCTGGGTGATGAAAGAGCTGCATTCTAGTTTTCTGTGTCATTCTGCTGTAGAATGTGTGTGGAAAGAGGATTGAGGTAGAGTGCCATTAGACAGATTGTCAAGATGTGTGTGGCTCCTGCACTGCAAGCATGCCTGCTAGTAAACTTCCTCACACTCTTTGTAAAGGGTCTGGGCTGCTGTTCTGTCCCAAGGTGAACTAGGGTAGATATAGGAAGCAATTGTACTGATGAAAAATCAAATATACAATCCATGCGGAGGAGCAAAATGGAGATTTTGGGTTGTGCTGAGAGCAAACAAACAAACCTCTGTTTTCAACCACATTTCAAAGAAAGTGGGTGAAGAACTTACATCCATTCTCCCAAAACTCTATCCAGTCTAGTTTTAAGTATCTTTACTACAGGCATAGCACAATGGCGCCTCATGCACTTAAGCACTACTGTAATACAAATGATAAATAAGAAGAATGTACCATAGGGAATTGTCTTGTACTGGCTTGTGGGGAAGGCTGAGATGGAACGTTAACAGCTCTCTTCCATCTACAATGTCCATGTCTCTCCTAAAACTCCCTGGGCAAGAGTCAGGTATCACTGGCATGCTACTTTTGTAGGGTTTGGGCTCTGGAACAGGGATACCAGGGAGCCCTCTGGGTGCAAGAAGTCATAGCTGTACCATTTGGTGAAGGACAAATCTGCAGAAAGAAGAAATGCCCTCTGGCTAATGATGCACAGGTGTGTCAAGTTTGGCCGCAGTCTGAGTCTTGTCAGGCTTGGATCTTGGTCTTAGGCTTAAATAAGCTTCAGCCTCAAAACCAGAGGAGCGGAATAAAGACAGACCAAATCCTGTTTTAAACATTACTTGACTGATGTGAATGCAGGTTATCTAATGTATAATGGGGGTGCAAACTTAAAGTTGGGGAAGGGTTAACATTTTTACTTTTCTTTCTTGAATATGGATTCAGAATTCTTGGCCGTGGGCAAATGGAAGCTCCACCTGTCCCTCTTGGAAGAATGGCTGTGTCACTCGGCAGGGTGTTGTGCAAAGTTCCTACAGACTTGACTTCCCTGCACACAGGTGTGCTTCAGCCTCAGCTCTTGCAGCCACTGCTGTCACCCCTCAGGTTTGCATCCCAGCCAGAAAGTCCTCTTCCCATCCTTGTTGAACAGATGGAGAGAAAGTAAGTGAGAAATGGATGTGGTGAGTTGCACACTTGTTTCTAAACGTCTCTTAGATCAACTAGTAGGTACATAGATGCTGTAGCCATTTATGCTGTAGAAACCCCTAAGGAAAATCCTCTGTTCAGTGATGTGGCTTGGCGCCTGGTGGACTCATTGCTGCAGACTCTCATCTTTTCATGTACTCTGTGTGTGTGTGAGATTATATTCCTACTGTATTTTCCACTCCATGCATCTGATGAAGTGGGTTTTAGCCCACGAAAGCTGGTGCCCAAATAAAATTGTTAGTCTCTAAGGTGCCACAAGTACTCCTTGTTGTTTTTACAATATCTAGGTAACCTTTCTCTGAAACTGGCTCATGAAAAATGCTGACAGTGGCGGCGTGTGTAGCTTTGTGCAGCTGCTTCCCACTGGTAGCTGCTGTCTTACACTCTAACTTGCTAATTGTAGAGCAGGGGGAGCCATTTTTGAATATATTCTAAGATAGACTGTGCACCCGGCTACCTGACTTAGTTTAGGACTAGTAACATGGATCATGCTGCGGGAGAAGGGTTGGGAACAATACAAGTGACCTTCAGGAAGACCCTTCCAGACCAAACAATCCAGATTCTAAACAGACTTCACACAGTGTGAATCTACAGTATTGCAAAGCTGAGCCAACTTTACTGGGATAGGATATTGCTACAACTTGTCTCTCTTAAAACTAATATTTTTTTAAACAGGCATTGTGATAAGAACACTCAGTCACTGAACAAACTTTGGTAGGTCACTTAACCTCTTCTTTTTTCATAGTTTACGCATCCATTTAAAATGGATACCATATTTCCTGCCTTTCAGTGGGTGTTGGGAGTTGAAGAATGTTTGCAAAGTGCTTTGAGATGCACATGTGGAAAGTATTAATGAGATGTTCTCAGCACATACTAATTGTTGCACAAGTGCACAGTACAGAAGAGGTCTAGGGATGGTGTTGACGCATTCAGATTTTTTTTTTTCTCAGATCCTCAGCCAGTGCTGGCATCCTGTGCTGCCTCTTTGCATTAATCTAGACAAAATTATTATATGCCTTTGTCTTCCTTCCCTTCATATCTTTACAGAGAACCGGTAGTGAAGCAAGGATCTAAAGGAATTCCGTTCCCCTTAGGATTGAACCTGATTAAAATACACTGCAAAAATGAAGCCGTTTACCAGTACCATGTGACTTTCAGGTAGCGACACCTTGCACACTTGAACATCTATCTCAATTATAGTAAGGTTTGTAGAGGTATAGAAGCTAGTGAAATTAGCAGTGGAACTCATATGACTTCTGTGAACTTGCCCCTCTGAATGATTTTCAAGCGATTCCCATGGAGATTTGGAGGACAGAGTGCCCAGGGAAAATATCCTTAATTTAAATTGATTTCATAATGCCTGAAATTAAGCGTTGGGGAACATCCTATCCTTTGAGTATCTGGATTTAATTAGAGGAATGTTATGGTAACAATTCTTCCAGAATCCTTCTGGTGGTCACAACTATCCTGGAGATGTAACACAATACAAATCCGTTCTCTTGGCATAAGGCATTAATACTGTACCACGAGCATTAATAATTACTCTGGAATAGTCACTAGATGGGGCAACAGTCACAAACGTTAGGTGATGTTTTAGGTCTTCGTTGCAATAAGTTGCCATAGCACAGGGTAAGGATTGTGGCTGTGTCAGTTGCAATAGAGTTGATTTGAACCCCTGCTTTCTTCTTGTGTGTTGATATTCATCTGCATATTGCACTGATTTGTTTTCCTCTGTTGCGGTTTTATTGGCTCGGGTTTGGGTTATGGCTGTGACAGAGTTGTAAGGTGTCATACTAAAGCACTCTGAGAGCCTGTAGTGGACACAATAGCATTAACTAGAATTTGAATGCATACTCATATTTTCCAAGTAAAAGGATATTGCAGACCCTATAAAACATTCTCTCTCCTCTTCTCCCCACCTTCTCCTTAACTCCCTGACCTGCAGTCCTAATGTGGAATGCAAGAGTATGCGGTTTGGGATGATGAAGGAGCATAGATCGGTGACAGGAGACGTTACGGCATTTGATGGCTCTATCCTCTACCTGCCTATCAAGTTGCCTCAAGTAAGAAATGATACTGGTGCAGAAAACACACAGGCTGACTCTTGCCTGGTGCCACATGGTTTGAGCTATTGTAGGGTGCCAGAGTGTATCATTTGAGTACCTGGCTTTTTAAAAAAGTGAAAGTGAAACTTATCAGTAAAAACTGAAGGTTTTTTATCCTGTGACTGGCATATCCTAAACCAGTAATTCTTAGGGCCTGGATTAGATTTCCATAATCCATGGGATATGTGTAAAATTCTTGTGAGCACAGAAACAGCTGGTGATTTCAGATGTTTTAAATGGCTTTCCCCCACTCTCACAAGTAAAGAAAAGCACGCATTCCCCATACACTTCAGGAACTAGAAAAGGGAATAATTTGCCTCTCTAACAAGTAGAGATAAAGAAGAGAGCCTGGAGTGTGTGGCAAGGGATCATGGCTTTGGTACCATTCTGTCTCCACTTAGCAGAATTGCTGCACAATTGGCAGTTTGGGGGACCCAGGACTAGAATAGACAAGGAATTTACATGTCCAAATTGGTGTACTTCAGCGGTTACATCTGGGAATTTTGCACAGCACCTGTCTGCAGTACTTATCTTTCAGGAGCACAAAACTGTCATTCACCAGCAGGCAGCGCGCACAGAGATTTGCCAATATAACTAAGTCTTGGAAGTTTCAAGACTGTATCACAAAACATATCGCTACGAGTCTACTGGGTCAGAACAAATATCTGGTTCAGCATCTTCATCTATCTCAGGAGCTGGAAGCAGGAGAAGGGAGCAGTGATTTTGCCAACAGCACTTCAGGTGGAGCGATGTGCCGAGACCAGATACTTGCATCTCCCCAAAAAAGTTTCCCCTCCTAGTGGGGATTATCTTGCATGGAGCCACTCTTGCTTGGAAGACACTGGATGCTCCCTGGTGATGCAGAGATTAATCCTTTTGGACAGCAGGAAGGACCTGCTGTAGCAAAATCTCAGCTACAAGGTGGCTCCAAAGGGGTTTTCTAGTTAATGGTCTGAGTAATTTCACTTCTTGCTGCTGCTAAGATGTCTTCATCTCTGTACTAGACTGTTGATCTGATATGTCAGAGAAAGACAGATGGAGCTGAGATCACCATAAAGCTTCAGATGACCAAAATCCTAGAGCCCAGCTCGGACCTGTGCATTCCGTTTTACAATGTGGTCTTCAGGAGGTAAGGGAAAAGTTGAGGCTGGTGACTTGGCATGATGCTTAACCATTGACTTAAATGCAAGGCTACCAGCCATTTGACAGGACATCCCAGGCGTGTAATGGCTATGCTTTACTGGAGACTTGGGTTGCCTTTATTCAGTCTCTTGCTTCTGGGATTTGCTCAAGTTTCTAAACGGTTGCACATCTGACAGACTGAAGGGATGATGTTTGCCTCAGGCTGTACAGTGCTTCATTCCTGGTCTGAAGGTTGATGCCTGAGAAAAGCGAGGTGGTGGTGGTGGTAGGGGGGTGTAGGGGGGATTGTGGTGTGGAGTATAAAGGGAGAGGGAGTTCCTCAAAAAACATAAGGAGAAGAAGTTTGAATCTTCCAAAGCTAGATAAGGGACTGAGGAAGGAACCTGCTACCCATATACCAACACCCTATTACTACAGGGTAATTTTTGCAGACACCTGCATCCTAATCTAAAATCTATCTGCTTATTCTGAACCACGTTCAGTGACCTCATCAGCTATTTAAGCACTGATCTCAGACTAACCATCTGCCTTGCCTTCTGATTATGAATGCCAGAATCTCTTGCAAGGATTCAAACAATACTTTGTATGTGTAGTCTGGGACATCAGAAGTTTCAGTCCTGTCTCAAACAATCAAGGAGAGTCTTGTTTGTCTTGTATTAGAACATCTATTTTTTTTGTATTGTGCTGTTTCACTCACTAGAGTCCCATTTCCTTGGCATGGTGTTTATAGTTCATTTAGGCAGATTGAACCTGTGAGCAATTTTTTTTTCTTTTGCTCTTCTCCTTTCTTTGCTTTGTTTTAAGGAACACTCAATTCTTTATTTGGCAAGATTTCTCTAATCCTAATCCTGCGCTATGGTCATGAATGAAAGTTATGTCATTGACTTCACTAGATGCAAGATCAAAACCAATGGAGGGCTGGAGAAATTAACTGTTAAACCCAGGGACAACCATTTTATTTCCTTGCACACAGGGGATGAGTGATGGGAGAGAAGCACCAGGAACCATATTTTGGTTCTTCAGAGAAACTGAATGAATCTGTTTTTGTCCAATTACTTTATTTTTTTCTTCCATGTTGAAGTTGCACACGGTTGGTTTGTTTGTTTGTTTTTCAGGAGGTTCTATTTGTATTCTCCAATTTTCTTTGAGTTTTCCAATCTCCTTAAAATGAGTAAAATGGGCATTGGTAATTTATGTTAATTTAAGAAATTTTTTTTTGGAGGCAGGGGGCAGGAAAGCTGTAAAGCCTAATGACTAAAATGTTCTCATGAACGCTTACAAAAAATGTCAATTAAGCCATTGTTTTGGATTTAAAATTTTAAACCTTTCCCCTCCAGTGTGTTTGTAACACAGACATTGCCCCATTGGGCTAGTGCATGAGAATCTGAAAGTGAAGCCAGCTAATCTGTTTTCATTGCCCTGGTTGAGAGAGATGCAAAAGTGAACAGTAGTTTGTTGGTGAAATGTTGATTAGATTTTGAAATTATTTCAGTTGGAGTAATCTCAGGTGGAGGTAGAAACACAAATGTACAGATTAATCTGATAATGGTTAACCAAATGAATACAATAACTTAAAAGGTTAGTTTCTTCATACATAAGGTATTCTAAAAGGGGACCTGCAAAGGGAGGGGCAATGTGTTTTGGGGCGTTATTGGGAAGAAACATTTGCTTGCTTTCTGATAAAGGCCTGGAGGATTTTTTGTTTGTTTTTTTTCCCGGAAAACTTTTGATATTGGAAACTCAGGCCTTGTCTGCAATGTCCTTACTGGAAAATTCTGTGATTAACTAGAGAACTCATAGGATTATGATACTCCAGGAACCAAGAGACCAGAACCTGAGCAATGGAGAGCAGGAGAGACTTGATTTTTATTCTCTGTTTTAAATGTTTTTGTTGTTGTTTACACCAATTTAACTCGAACACTGACAAACTTGTGGGAGAAAAGAATTGTTTTGAAAGATTCAGCAACACCCCTTTCCTCCATGCCTTCAACTGAGGTCTTAGAAGGCTCCCTCTCCAGTTCTTTAGTCCTTCAGCAAAAACAGGGGAGGTGACATTCCTAATATATGAAGGTAAAAGAATAGGCAAGGAGAAAAAATTTAAAAACCAAGCCAAAACCTGCTTCAGGTGTCTTGCCTCAAAGCAAAAGGGCGCATACATATGCCTTTTCCTTGGCAGACGGTCCATTACTTTTTTCTTTTTTTTTTTTTAATGCACATAGGAGCCCAATCCTGCAAAATGGAGTTTTCTCCATTCATATTGACTCCATTGTGTGTTGAGGATACTAAGCACCTCACAGGATGAGACCCTTAATGACTGTTCTATGGTGTCTTCCTAAGGGTAAAAGCTATGCAGTGCAATTTTATTGGCTACATTTATCTATCCCCGTCCCCAGAATCCTGTAATTATCCTAGTTTTCTATTCTAGGGTGATGAGGATTTTAGATATGAAACTTGTTGGGAGAAATTTCTACGATCCCACCAGTCCTACAATGCTGCAGCAGTATAGGTTAGTACTGTTATTTGTCTCCTATTGCCACGGTACCCATGCACCTTTCAATGCTTAAAGTGAATAAGAGTGAGAAGAGCCTGTCCCTTCAGTAAGTTAGTCTAACAAGCTGCAGGATGTGTGCAAATGTTAAACATTCTAAAGGCCTGATTTGCAGAGGTCAAGGGCTGCTGGCAGAAATGGGTTCTGTAGGTGAGGACTATTGATTGAGAACACCCTCCCAACCGACCTGGGGGGAGGGGAACTCCAGGAACTGACTTTGGAAATGTCCCAGGAGAACATACGGGACTGGACAAAACGAGGGGATCTCTCAGCTACTAGCTCCTGAACCATTCACAGATTATTGTTCGCACTGCGGTAGTACACAGAGGCGTCAGTCTGGACTGGGGGCCTATTGTGATGGTGTTCTGGATGTTGCACAGGTTTAGAGGCAGATATAGTCCGTGCCCGTAAGTTTACAATCTGTCCAGGCAAAAGGAAGACAACAAACAAAGTGGATAGGGTGGTGGTTGGCTCACATTCTGTTTCCCACCTTCATGGCTTCTTGTGAGCAAAAGGCACGTCCCACGGCGGTCATGTCATGAAAAATCCTTCATTAATCTCCATCCTCATTCAGTGTGAGTAACCCAGGATAACAGTATCTGTCCTGTCCCTGACTAGTGGCTAAACCACTTACAGAAGTTTGAGTCTGCTACTGCCTCTGAGCTTATGCTTTTGGATCCTGAAGTCCCAGGTTCAGTCCTTCCAAACAAACCTAACCAGGCTCCACACTTGCGTTATTATTGTATTGGTAGGCTTATCACCATTGTATTTGAGCACCTCAGGTCTAGAAACTCAGACCTTTACAGCAAGGCCTTTGTCACATATGTTTTCTGAATGCTGAGGTTCCTATCTAGTCATTGTTACCTGAAAAAACCTGCTTATTTTTTTGTATGCAGTTCAGAGATTTTAGCTGAAATTCTAGCTGCTGGCTAGGTTAAATGTATTCCCTGTGCCATGCTTGCCTTGTGTTCACTGTACATCGGTAGAACAGCTCTTAATTCATATGCCGAAGTTCCCTATGACTTTTTTGGATGAGCATGCTGATTTGCATGCAATCTGTTTTTCCAAAGGTTGCAGATATGGCCAGGTTACTCAGCCAGTATCCGGAGGACGGATGGAGGTCTCTTCCTGTTGGCAGATGTCTCCCACAAGGTTATCCGGAATGATTCTGTCCTGGATGTAATGTGAGTAAGAGAAGAGAAATTAGAATTAAACATCTAGTGGTCTCAGAAAACAATGGTGGTGCATGCAAAGAACTGCTGTTTCAGTAAGTATGCCTTGGGGAGTAGTTCTCTGAAAGGGGGAGTGAGATGATCACCTAGCATTGTCCTCTGAACCTCTCACAAGGTTAGTTTCAGACAAGTGCAATTGAGTTGGGAGTTTAAGCACTGTTACTGTGCATCTTCTGTTTCATTACAGAGCAGTTAAACAGCACAGGTAGTGCAAGCTTCCCCCACGCTGTCTTGTTAGGGCAAATCATCCATGGCCTAGAGAATATTATTGTAGTGGTTCTTCCTTGTATAAGGAGGTGGTTGAAATCTGAGAGCTTTTACCCATCCTTCTCCACAAAGGCATGCAATCTACCAGCAAAGCGCAGAGAACTTTCAGGATGAGTGCACCAAGCAGCTAATTGGCAATATCGTCATTACCCGCTATAATAATCACACTTACCGTGTTGATGACATTGACTGGAACAAGACTCCAAAGGACAGTTTCACCATGTCTGATGGGAAGGAGATCACCTTCATAGACTATTACAGGTAGACGCTTCTGTATTTGCCACAACGGAGGGAGGTGTTGTGGGAAGAAAGAATCTGATTGGTAGGCAACATTGAACAGCAAGCCCCAGTTTGTGTGCCATTCTGGAGTGTCGCCTTACTTTAACTTTTAATGAAGATGTAGTCTGACCCTTCAGTTTTCATCTCTAGCTCTGTTATGACGGAGCCTCTTCTGCAGTCTGGGAGCTGAGCTTGTTGTTCTGGTATCAAGAAAGTGCTTCTTTAAAATTGTTCCCCAACTCCTTTTCCAGCAAAAATTATGGTATAACAGTCAGGGAGCTGGACCAGCCGCTGCTGATTCACAGACCCAACGAAAGGCAGACTTCCCAAGGGAAGGTGAGTTGTTTTTGCAGCCGGAAAGTCCTAGTAGTGGAATTTCAGCCCCAGATTCCCAGTGATAGGCTGGCAGCCTTGGATTATGAAGGGGTCTACTCACAGGCAGTGGCCTCCCTTTCATGCCCATGTGCTACAATCCTGCCATAGAGGGGACCACTTCTAGGAGTCAGAGGAGTTCAATCCTGTGTCTTATTCAGTCTTTGACCTCTCTGTTGAGGCAAGTTAGTGCTGAATGTGGTGGCCCCTTAGGCAAAGACTACCCCACCCAAGTCCTCCCATCAAACCACACAAACAGTTATTTGATAAGGCAGCTTCACTCACTGTACTGAAAATTATATCTCATTACCAGTCCTCTCAGCCATCCAGGTCTCCTTCTGCAATTGTTCTGTGGCTTCTTTTAACTCTTCTGGTGTCAAGGGTTGGTTCTGCTTGATGTATGCCCTTATTATAGTTGGAAGTGAATTGTTTTGCAGCTCTACAAAGTCCTAAGCCTCAGAGTGTTCACTGACCTGCTGTTAGTTGGGAAGGAACCAATGAGGCCAGGCAGAGTATGTCCAAACTCTGCTCCACATGCAGTCTTCTGAGCCCCATCGAAGGCAACTGGGATATCAGCAGTGGCAGAAATAGTCCCTTACGGTTCCTGGGAACTAAACCTGGGAGACAGTTGATTCCATTCTCTCTCTTTTTCCGGCAGTACCAGCTCCCCCTTTTTTGCTTACCCCAGCAGTAGCAAGGGCTGGTAGTATTTTTCTTGTGCACGATATGGCTGGAAGCAACCAACTAGGCAGTATGTGTATTTTAATGTGTACTGGCTCCCCTTTCCCTTCAGCTTCAGAGGGGTGAGATTCTGCTGCTGCCAGAGCTCTCCTACATGACCGGGATCCCTGAGAAGATGAAGAAGGACTTCAGAGCCATGAAGGTTGGAGCTTTGCTGCAGCAGGGCAGGTCGTCAGCCCCCACAAGCAGACATTTCTCGTTGCTTATGTCCTCTTCTCCCTCTCCCAAGACTTGCAAACTAGCACCCAGTTGGTGGTTTATCAAAGTGGGTCTAGAAGCCAATTTGTACTGGATCTAATTACGCTAAGCACCTCTAATGTAATAACATTCATATTGATTTCTATCCACCCTGCTCTCTTTCCTGTCATAGGAGATACAGTGCAGTGGGTTGTCTGCATGGCCAGTTCTGAAGATTAAACTCTGCACAGCCATTGGCTTGGTCTTCTCAAACCTAGTCTCCCTCTAGTGTTCTGCCGTAGCCCAAATTTAGAGATCTTAGGGCTCAGTGTTTGGTCAGGCCTTTGCAGGATTATGGGTTTATTTCAACGGGGGAGATTGGAGTTGTTATGGAGCTGGGGAGTGGGTATGGGTTCGCTAGAAGACTTGGGGGGCGGGGATTGAGCTGTACAAGAGCGAGAACGTGGGATGGAAGTCATAGGAGCTTGCAATGTCTAATAATTGCCTATAAACGTAAGGCACCTAGGTGCTTGGTAACGCTATTATAAACATCTAAGCAAATCCCCCAGATGAAGTGTAACGTGGCTCCAGATAAATGGGATTCAGTATCACTGTCCTTCCACCTTTGCTGTAAGGGGTTACCTGGGAACAACTGGACCAGAACTTGCACTTTGCCACACTCTGATCCTCGTAGCGTGTGACTTATTCATAAGCACACAGCTTTGTTATACCCCGTCCGCCTTGTCCGTGCTTCTACAGCGCGCTGCTGCGTGTTTGATGGCTTATGGACCTGCAGCTGGGTTCCCTTGTGCCAGCAGAATAATGTGTGACCTCACCCTGAAAATGATTGCCTGCACGAGGCCCGGTATCGAGACGCTTCCACCTCAGGGTAGGGACATTCTCCAAGGTGACTTCTTTTGTCCCCTCACCCATCCTCTCTAGGACCTAACCCATCAGATTAATCTGAGTCCCAAGCAGCACCACGCATCCCTGAGTAATCTCCTGCACAGGATTGAGGAGAATGAAGCTGCCAGCAAGGAAATGTCACGGTGGGGACTATGTTTGGACAAGGACGTGTATAAGGTATTTCCCATCGTACATGAGTATTGTCTAGTGCTTGGAGCAAGGGACTGGATAACAGGGCTCTTCCGTTCTATTACAGATTCTGCCACTGGCTTGCTATGGCCTGGGATGAGTCACTTAACCTTGCTATCTCAGTTTTCCCATCTATAAAATGGTGATAATACTTTATAAGGGTGGGGGGGTTTAATGTATTTGATACCATGCTTTTATAAGCACTCTGAGAGGTACTATTGAAATGCAGAGTATTGTCACCCGTTGGGATTCTTTAAGGGAAGTGGTTAGTTCCTGCATCCTAATGCTGTAAGACTATGTAATATCTTTCTTCCTCTTCAGTGCAAACCCTGCAGATCTTATCCATCTGTAATAGTGACTTAGTAAGAGCATGTGTGAACTCCATAGAGAACAAGACCAGAAGCAGGTTCTGAATGGTGGGGATGTGGCATATCCTCTTGTACACGTGTACCACACTACCAAGAGGACAATATGGCATTTGGTCACCACACTGCCATCTCCTATGCACAAAACAAACAATTGTCTGGCTTCCTGGTGCAACCACTGGAAATCTGCCGATTAGCTAACTATAGAATGTCAAAAGGGAAAAGGAGTACTTGTGGAACCTTAGAGACTAACCAATTTATTTGAGCATAAGCTTTCGTGAGCTACAGCTCACTTCATCGGATGCATACTGTGGAAAGTACAGAAGACGTTTTTATACACGCAAACCATGAAAAAATGGGTGTTTTATCACTACAAAAGGTTTTCTCTGCCCCCACCCCACTCTCCTGCTGGTAATAGCTTATGTAAAGTGATCACTCTCCTTACAATGTGTATGATAATCAAGGTGGGCCATTTCCAGCACAAATCCAGGTTTTCTCCCCACACCCCCCTCTCCCCCCAACACACACACAAACCCATTCTCCTGTTGGTAATAGCTTATCTAAAGTGATGACTCTCTTGTCAGTGAATTAAAAACCCAGCACGTTCTATGTCCTCCCATTGACTCCTAGACAGAGATGGAAAAGACCCTTGTAGGTGTCACTCCCTGCTAGTGCTGGATTATTCCATACGCTATACTCAAGTGCTTTGTCAATTCATTGACTTTTACTGGATCCTGTTCTCCATCAACTTTGCATATAGCTGAAAACCAAACTGCACCTCTTACTGTCCCCTTTCTTTAGTAATACACAGTGTGTTTAAGTGATGGTGGAACGAGAGATCCCCTCAGAATGCTTACACACAAGGGCCAGAGTGTAAAAACAAAACGAAAAACCTTTAACTCTGGCTTTCCTGACTTCTATGCAATTAGTTTCAACCTTAACTCTGTTAATCAAGCTTTGATATTAATAGTCTGGATTTTTCTTCCCCATGGCTATACTCTTGACTGTTTTAAAAAAAAATTTTAAAACAAGCTAAAAAAATTCTTCTTCAGTGTTAAGACACAGCTTAGACATCATCTCACAATACGCAGTTCAGTTGACGCTATTTACGTAGTCTTCATTGGAAGACCAGTAGGAAGAAAGTCTCCTTTCCTTCCCATGTTGATGTATTTGGCAGTGGTATGTTGCACTACATGAAGTGAGATCACATGAAGTACTCATACTAGAAGGGCAGAGGGGCCTTCAGCAGCGTTTCCTGATGTCTGCACTATGTGTGTGAACAACAGTTGCGCATGGCTCTTGTTTTCTTCTCTTCAGACGCAAGGGCGCATTCTCCCCATGGAAAGAATAAACCTGAGGACCAGCTCTTTTATGACTTCTGAGGACTTAAACTGGACCAAAGAGATAACAAGAGAAGCCGCCATCTCTACGGTAAATTCCTTCGCAGACAAAGAGGTTGCTTCCCAATACCAGGAATACGGTGGAGTAGCCTGTTAAGCCAGGTTTTTTGAAAGTGTCCCTTTGATTTCTAAATTGGGAAGGCCACAAGCAGCATTGGTGCTGCCCAGACTGTTTCAGTTAGGGTGACCAGATGTCCCAATTTTATAGGGACAGTCCCGATATTTGGGGCTTTTTCTTATACAGGCTCCTATAACCCCCCCACCCCCTGTCCCAATTTTTCACACTTGCTGTCTGGTCACCCTAGTTTCAGTCCCTACTGGGCATGGAGTTGGATTTTTCCAAAGCACTAGATTTGTTAACACCAGCGATTGGTTGTCTTTCCAAGGTGTTAGGGGAAAAGTCTTTCCTCAGAATGCTCATGCTCATTGGAGTGTCTAGTTAGGAGAAAGATGTTTGGAAGTGCTCCATCTGGAACTAGAAATCAGGATCCTCTTTATCACTTAATGCAATTTTTAAAATTTTCTCCTCCCAAACTTTTGTAGATTGAAGTACACAGTGAGTCTATGCTTCAGGAGAGCAAGGAACAGGGCCTTTGGAAGCTGACTCTGCAGTGCAAATGCACATTTTGTCTGCTTTCTGGCTGTTTTACCTCAAATTTGGTGGGATATGAAGGCAAGAAGTGTCTAATAGTTGGGTCTTCTGTGTCCTTTTCCCAGCTCTTCCTTTGATTAGTTCTTTGACTTTGGGCACGCCACTTAATTTCTCTGTGCCTTGGTTTCCTCATCTGTAAAACAGAAATATATCTATTTTGGTGGGTGGGTAGTGAGGCTTTATTAATGGTTTGATAAAGTGTTTTAAGATCCTCTGGGGAAATCACCACCACCTTCACTTATACAGGCTATTTGATGGTGATGTTGGCTGTCTGGTTCTGCTCCTAGATTCCCATGCATTACTGGGCATTGTTTTATCCAAAACGGGCTGTGGACCAAGCACGAGAGTTGGTCAGCATGCTGGAGAAGGTCTCTGGCCCGATTGGCATGCAGTTAAACCAGCCTGCCTGGGTGGAATTGAAAGATGATCGAATAGAGACCTATGCCAGGACTATCAAATCCATCTTGGGCACTGAGGTAATGGGGAGGAAGGGACAGAGTGAATGGGGTTTGGGTAATCCTTTTTAGAGAGCTGTTCAGTTGGCATTCTCGTACCTCTAGGACACTGGGGCACTAGGATTGCACATATGAGAAATGTATTTGAGTCTGTCCATTTGGGAGGATCCTTTAAAGTATCATCATCCATGGGCAGTCATGTGCACATAGGGTAGTTTCCCTGTGTTTCTTGTGCGTGCACCACATTTCCACTGGAGTCTGTAGGGAGGGCTCTGGTAAAGCATTGACTGCTGGCTTGACATCTGCTAAGTGCTATGTAAGCCACGCGGAGCGATTATGGCTACAGTATGCCTGGTCCTGCCTTGAGGTGGGAAGAAGCTGCACTTTGCCGTGTGTCTCATTTCTGCCCTGGAGGGTTGTCGTTGTGCCTCAGTGGGTCAAAGCTTAGAATGCCAGTTTCAGAACAAACTGCTGAAAAAGGGTGGACTCACCCCAAACTGGTGGTTATTCTGTCATTAGATTACACCAAGCCAATAACAAAAGTAAACTTCTGTCTCACCACGCTGGTTAACCAGGAGTCAAAAATGCAGTCTCCTTAGGCATTCCAGCCCTTATTTCACCAGAGACCCATGGACTCTGTGTGGTTATTGAAAACCAGTTTCATCACATATGGTGTCCTTCTAATCCCAAGAGATCAGCCATATAGCCAGATAAATATGTAACTCAGATCTTACCCAGTAATCATGCTGCTGCCAGTCCTTTAGTAACTAAAATCTAAAGATTTATTAATAAAAGAAAAAAAGAAGAGGAGTTGTTAATGGTTAATAGATCATATACGTACAATAATTGCGAAGTCCATATATTGGGTTTGTAGCAGTGATGGTACAGATGGCTGGCTTGTAAAATCTCTCCAGTAGCTTCCAAAAGATTGGAAGGTCCTCAGCCCATAGTTCAGAATGCTCCTTTTTAGTTGTAAATCCACAGTCCAGAGAATCAGGGCAGGAAAGAGACAAAATGGAGTCATCTCAGGTGTCTTTTATACCCTTTGCCATGTGCCTGGAAATTGACTGGTTCAGACAGAGCTCGCAACCTCTGTTTGTGCAAAGTCACTGCCTTAAGATGGAGTCTAGGGTCACATGAGCATATCACATGTCCTTTGACGCACTGAGGCAGCCATTGGCTCCTTGGAGCCTGAAGCATTCTTCTGTTGGGATATGTAAGGGTTAAGTAGAGACCTGGGAAACCGCTGGTGTGCTGACATGGTATTCGGGAGTAGAGTCACGGGGCAGGCACTGTTTTTTGTGCTTGATAGATGAAGCGCTACCCCTCTCCCTTCCCTTCTATTTGGTAAGGATTGATAAGCGTTGCAGCTGCATAACGAACGTGGTTGCTCTAAGGATCCCCTTTGTGCAAAGAGGTGTTATCTTCCCCCCTCCCTTCCTTTGCCAGCTACGTAAAGGGTCATGGCCCCTTCTTCCCTTCCCTGTGAACTGCTGATCTAGGGAATTTGTGGCTGCAATTATTGCAAAGAAGTGTATCTTCAAGGTAAAATTGTCTGTAGAATATGCTTAATGCTGTAAACAGTAATCGGGGTCGGGATAATTATATTCAGCGTATAGCTTTTAATATTCATTGTCTGGGCCTTCCTATTACTCAGTAAGGATTTCGGGGGTGTTGTAGTACATGTAAAAAGAAAAGGAGTACTTGTGGCACCATTAGAGACTAACCAATTTATTTGAGCATGAGCTTTCGTGAGCTACAGCTCACTTCATCGGATGCATACCGTGGAAACTGGTATTTGTGCTGGAAATGGCCTAACCTGAAGATTACTTTAGATAAGCTATTACCAGCAGGACAGTGGGGTGGGAGGAGGTATTGTTTCATATTCTCTGTGTATATATAAAGTCTGCTGCAGTTTCCACGGTATGCATCTGATGAAGTGAGCTGTAGCTCACGAAAGCTCATGCTCAAATAAATTGGTTAGTCTCTAAGGTGCCACAAGTACTCCTTTTCTTTTTCTTTTTGCGAATACAGACTAACACGGCTGTTACTCTGAAACCTGTAGTACATGTAGGTATTTAGATACTAACATAGATAGAAAGAGGGTGTTGTAACGAATTCAGCACTTACTCGACAATTGGGTCCAAAAGAACAAGTACCACAGTAAAGAAGCCCGTTTACTCAATCCGCCTCTGGGTCCTCCTGCTCAATCTCTAACACCCTCCATCCACAGAAAGAGTTGTCTGGGCAAAATGAGTTTCTTCTATGGCCCATTGTTAGCATGAAACGCCTTTAATGGGCCATCAAGCTTGAATAGCCCATTCACAATGGGCTGGCTAGACTGGATGTAAAGTACCTTGTGTTTATTCTGGGGTAACACCCACATTTGAGATACAATGATGATACGTGGATTTAAGCAGGATAATGTTATTTAGCCAATCATAACTTTTCCATTGACACCTTACATGACATACTTTGCACAAGATTTGTTGCAATCGAATAACAGTGGCAATATCAAGGATGTAAATGGTCATATTTCAATCCTACAGCATCACAAGAGTATCGGACTCTGGTATGCCCTAAATACAAATCATGGGAGCTGGAAAGCTCTGCAGTGCTTTGAAGGCCCTGTGCATGGGGAAGAGACCTACTTATCCACATTAGACACAGTCTACCCTTTGTGGACTGTTTCTATGGGACTTGCATATGGTGTTGCTCTACTCTTCAACTGCAGGCTATCAAAAGCTTATCTTGAATTAATATATTAACTATAAAGAGCTGCATGTTGATTGCGATGCTTGAAGATAAGCGACTGATCAGCAAAGGTCTTGAGAGAGACTTTGCTACCTGCCCACATTCTGTTCCTGGGATCTATTACAGATGTACTTGTAATGTTCCTTTGCACTGTTATGGTGATAAGGCCTTGGCCTGTTTATGTTAGTTATTTGTGGAACAATTGTTTCCCAGCCCTCCGCAGTAATGACTTCTATGCCATGGGATCTTTCACAACATGCAGCTATGAATGCCTTGGTGCTTGTTATCTCAGTTAAACGAGGCACGAGGTTTGCTTTAATTGCTGTAGTTCATGTCATGGAGGTTGGATGTGAGCCCATAAGTGAAGGGCTTTGATACTAGAAAGGAACACTGGGGTTGCACAGTTCATGGTGGTGTTACTGAAGGCCTGTGCTCCCAAATCCAGTCCATCTCTAAGCCTTATGTATAAACAAGGGGGTGGAGGGAGCTGGGGAGACCTGACAACTAATGAGGTGCACAGTTGTTACTGTGAAGGTGCTAATCATACCAAATCTGTTCTTAAGAGTATTGGCGTAACTCCAGTAATAGGCTCTTGGCGAGGATTTGGCTCGCTCTCTGACAAATAGCTGCGATACTGCTCTTGGCTGCTGCTTTATTAGACAGTGGGCACTAATGTCCCAGGGTTGCGTGTTACTTCCCTTCATCACAGTGCTGCAAGGGGGGCGCTGCATTCATTCCATTGCAAAGGCAGAGCAAAGTCTGTGAGCATCCAGCAACATTTGTGGTGCGAAAGCCTGACTCTGCATTTGTCTCTTGAAGGGTAAGATGCAGGTGGTAGTATGTATCATCACCGGGACCAGAGATGACTTGTACGGAGCCATTAAAAAGCTGTGCTGTGTGCAGTCTCCAGTACCCTCTCAGGTGAGTCAGGTCACTGTGGTATTATAACTTCTTGGGGTGGGGGTTAGACATGGTGGAGACAGGGATTCCATGCACACAGCTCTTGCCTGGCAGACCACAAAATCCTGTCCATTTCACCCTCATCTGCATTTGAAGCTTCCCGTCACGTTTCTCTCTGGAGCCAGTGCACCCCTAGAAGCAGTGGAGCAGGCAGGCTCATCTGGCTATATAAACAAAACCCTACAGTAACATAAAATCATGACCATTTAACCTAACCCTTAAGTATACAGTAAACAGCCATGTAATTTACTGTTTACCTCTAAATTAAGTCCAGTATAGCAAAGTTGGCATGCTTAGAAAAAGGCCTCGTGTGGCTGGAACTTCATCTTGGTCATCATGTTGTCTATAGTAGAATAACAATAGGTTGTATTTAATCTTGTAATTAGTCACATTCAGTGTGTTGTGGACTCTTGCCTTGCTTGTGACTATAGTGTCTAGTCTTAAAGAACTGTTGCATGGTTATCTCTGTAAGTATCTGTGGCTCGCTGGGGCTTCATGTGTTTCACATCTCTGCCAGCGGAACAGCAAGGATAGAACTCCAATCCCCCTGTTCCAAAACCTCAGACCCCTGCCAATTGAGCAAAAGGAGTTTCTCTAGCTGTTGTGAATGTAAGACCTATGGCAACTGTTGAGGAGCTTGGATTCCATTCAGAAGAGGAAGATAGTGCAGATACAACAGCCAGCACATACAGTGTGTGTTTAATAAAAAAATAAAAAAAAAAAAAAAAAAGTGAAAGTTGCTAGAAAGACAGTTTAGTTTGCTGAAGGATGTAATGCAAACATGATTCCGTTTGGGGAAACCTCTTTTCTTTTCCGATGGGTGGAGAGGGACATAAATGCTCGTCGAGGGTGTAAGCATCCTTAAAAATACTTGCCAGCTTTGGATGAAGTGGGGCTAAAGGGCTGGATGGGTATCAGTTTTTGTGTTCACTGCGTATGAGACTTTTGTTAAGTGAAGGCTAAATTCTGCCCTCAGATGAACATTCAAAACTCTTGACTTAATGAGAATTACACTTGCAGATCCAGGGACCAGAACTTGGTTACACGGGCTTTAACAAATGCAAAGTCTTTCTTTTACTACTTTGTTAAAAGATTTGAGAAAAAGCAAAGAAATAGAATACTAATGGAAAAACTTAACAGCCATTAAAGTTGTATAGTTGGATGCCTTGCAATATGCAAGTATAATCTGTTAAATTTATGATAGACTTTTGTAGTAGGAATACAGTCTGGGGCGGAAAAAAGTAGACCCTGCTTTTGCAGTCTTAAAAACTTAGCTGGAGTTAACTGATTTTTAATATTTCCCATTGCTGCAGGTCATCAATGCTCGAACCATCATGACCCAGCCAAACAAACTAAGGAGCGTAGCACAGAAAATTCTGCTGCAGATTAATTGCAAGCTAGGTGGGGAACTCTGGGGAGTGAACATCCCATTGGTAAGCCATGCAAAAGTTATTTCCATCGAGGGAGGCTTCAGCACACTGAATGACCTACCTGTAGGTGCAGGGCTCTCATCTGTGACTTCTCTGTGGCCTTTTATTCCTTTCCCCCACACGCGTGCATGGCGTGTGCATGCAGAAATATTAATTCATCCTAGATCGGATAGAGGAAGAATAGTTCATAGTGTAAAAGGGGTATTCGGCCTCTCTGAAATGTATCCCCCTTCTTCCCTCTTTCACAGGGGAATGTACTTAACCTGTCTCTTACAGGCCATCAGCCATGCCAGCCTGGGGCTCAGGAGGCTTGGATTTAATTCCCAGCTCTGCCACAGACCTCTGGCATGGGCACTTATTCTCTCTGTGCCTCCATTATCCGTCTGTAAAATGGGGATAATAGCACTTCCCTACATCATGGCAGGGAGGGTGTTGTATATCACAGTACCGATGAAGGATAGATAAAATGAACTGTCTGGTTAGCTCTCTGGTGGTGACTAGTACTTTTGATTAATTCCAGGGATTTTATGACCACTGCAGGACTTGAGCCCGAGGGTAGAACTCCCTCCTGGCATTTAATTCAGCTCTGCTTTTTTGCTCTTTAGAAAGAGTTCAGATATAGTTTCCAGTGAAATGGTGAGTTCTGCCTGTGACTCTCAGTTCCCCACTGCACTGGGCTTCCTTTCTCCTTTCCAGAAACAGCTGATGGTGATTGGCATGGATGTGTACCACGATCCCAGCAGGGGAATGCGCTCTGTGGTTGGCTTCGTTGCAAGCACCAATCAGTAAGTTGTTTCTAAATTAGAGTAGGTTCTACCCCTTTACATGCCTGTAAAACTTGGACCTCTAAGCAGCTCAGTGTTTGGCTGATGTGCGCACCTCACACTGCAGCCAGTGTTCGTAGAGAATCTGACACATGCCATGGACTGTAGAGGGAGACAGATGGATCTGTTCTTTAATGGAGCGTTCCAGATTACTCTGTCACAGTGAAGATCCTGCATAGTTCTCAAGTAGGGCAGTTGCTGTTTTGATCAATTTTCAACTGGTATATTCCCCTCTGCTTTCTGAAGTGTTGGTCAACTAAGCACATAATAAGACCTGGCCAATAGCAAACTGGGAGACTCTCTGGGAAGCTTGTCTTACTCTTCCATGCTTTTGACAGTCTCTTGCTGGAGGAAAAAGTGGTGTCTGTGATTAAACTGCACATTGTCAGACACAGATGAAAAGCCTTCAGATCTTGAGTGTTTTCCTATACTTGCACTGCTAGGGAGTTGCATTTGTGGTGGAAAAGTTGCAACACTTGCCTGGAAGCGAAACTCTTTTCTTTATCAATAAAGTCACTTTATGACACTGCCTTGCCCTTACTAAAAAAGAGGAGAGATATTGATTTAACCTTGGTTGTCCTTTTCAACGGGGTTTAACAACTTGTTTGTTTGCAGTCACCAATTCCCAATGCCAAGGACCAGCTGGCATTATCTCTGATCATCTGGTGCCCCTATTGCCATATGCCTGAATCCTTTTAGAAACAGTCTGAGAAAAGATATATGCAAAGCCGGAGCTGAATTTGTTTTGATTTGTATAACTGTTTTGGGCTTTGGCTCACAAGAGTTCTGTAGGTAATATTTACCTCTCTCCTTCTGCCATGAGTGCTGTCACAAAGTGGTATTCTAGGGTTGTGTTCCAGATGCCTCATCAGGAAATTGCAGACAGTTTGAAGCTTTGCCTGGTCGGTGCCTTACAGAAGTTTTATGAGGTGAGGAAACGTAGTGGGTGACTCTTTGCTGACCACTACAAGAAATGGATAAAACTGCAAAGAGAAAAGTGTGCCTAGCTTGAAACATACATCTCCTTTTGTGTACTCAAGAGTGCAGGCACCATCTCTATTCAGTACCCTAGGGTGAAGAGTTGTGGGTGCCATTTTATTGATTTAAAAAGATGGGATAGTTCTATGGATATCAAGAATATCCAGAGTTGTTATATTTAATGACACACAAATTTGAAAGGAATATGAAACCTCGTGCTTCAGGGCTTAAGCCGATCTCTAACTATTAGAGACCAGTGTAAGGGGCAGATTGTCCCATATCTGAACGTGCACCTTGCACCTTTTTCTGAAACATCTGGTGCTGGCCACTGTCAGAGACAGAATACTGGATTAGATGGGTTTAGGTCTGACTCAGTCTGGTAATTCCTATGTACTGGATTGCTGTCCAAAGAGAGCACCAAAAACGGGATCTTACCCAGTAAGTGGCATCCACCTGTTCACTGTGCTTCAGTGCATGAAAAATTAGGTTTGTCGCTCCGTGTGTTCATGAGGGTTAACATTCCCAACACAACCTGGAGTTCATTTTGACTGAAAAACTACTATAGTATCAGTGGAAGACATTAAATTGGGCTTTCTAAATGAAAAGTAGAACAAATAAAAGTTAAGCAAGTGAGTAAAAGACTTTGCAGACCTCACTTTGAATTTAAAAAGTGAAATGGCCCCTTGTTTGGCACAGCATGCATACTCTTCCTTCCTTATCTCAGGGACTTGCTTAATTACCTCGATGTGGCCTAGTGCACAACTGTGGCGATTGCTCAATGACTCTTCTCGCTTTCAATACCGCTACCTGTCTTAAGCGGTTAGATTCTCCTGTCTCTGAATAACCTCAGCCCTTTTATCTCACCATAAATCCCCTTGGTGCAAAAAAGGGAATGGTACGTTCTGTATGAAAGTGTAAGGACCATGATGTAGCTGCTTGATTATTTCACCACTTCAGCAGGTCGTGTATATGCTTTAATCTACAGTGGGTGTCCGCAAGTAAAGCCATGCTCCCATACGCACGGTTAGGTCTGCTTTAGGGTTTTGGGTTGCAAAAGCACTAATTTAAAAGGCAATCAGTCCTATTTATAAAAATGTAAATTAGATATGGTAGATTTTTATCTCTTGACTTTTTCTTGTGGAAGGTGCCGGATTAACAGCTCTGGAAACTGAAGTCCAGTCACCGGACAGGTCCTTCATGGGCAGTGGTCGGGCAAGCTTTTCCCAGTACTGTCCTGTGAATATGCCTTAATGGTGCTCTGGAACGAACCCCTTTCTAGTGGGAGAAGGGGGATTCAATTTCCATGGCCCGTTCAGTCTTTAGCCTTTTTGATAAGGCTGTCCAGAAAGGTGTTGATTGTGGTGGTGGCTTTTCGAGTGTGGATACTTGTCAACTTGGGACTGGAATGAGACCCAGCAAACTCATTTCACATGGGAGTCGATGAACCAGCATCTTCCAGGGCAGCAGTTAAGTTGGCATCATTTGTATCCAAAAGCAGACTGTCTGCATTTAAACCCAAAGGAAAAAGATCAATCGTCAAAGCCAGAAGTGTCAGTGTATTTGTGTAGTCTTTGTGGCCCATTCTGTTTCACAGAATGCAAGCTTTCACTTCAAGGAAAGAATGCGTTTCTAGCCCATATGGCTGGGGTTATAACCTTCCAGATAGAAACTGATGCAGCACTGTCTCAGCCTGAGAAATACTTCTTCAAAATTAGGTGTTAACTCTTAATGCTCATAATAACACATTGAGTCAGATTTTTTCAAGCAATTTAGGTTCCAAGTTACTGACTTCTTTCCCATCAAGTGATGCTGCATACAGCAGTGACTTTAACTAAAAGGTCCATGTCCTACGCTCAACTTTGCAAACTGCCCTTTGATGTCAGTGGGTACTCCATTACGGATCAAGAATGGTACTTGACCTTATATTTGTGAAAAGAAAAGGAATACTTGTGGCACCTTAGAGACTAACCAATTTATTTGAGCATAAGCTTTCGCTGTAGCTGACAAAAGCTTATGCTCAAATAAATTGGTTAGTCTCTAAGGTGCCACAAGTACTCCTTTTCCTTTTGCGAATACAGACTAACACGGCTGTTACTCTGAAACCTTATATTTGTGGACTCTCAGACCATGCTCTCCAAATATAATTTGGCCTCCTTCACAGCGTGAAGGTTCACTAAGACATCAAATTCACCCATGTTACCCTAGACCATTCTTAGAATCATAGGGTTAGAAGGGACCACTAGGGTCATCTAGTCTAACCCCCGCCAAGGTGCAGGATTTGTTGTTTCTAAACTATCCAAGATAATGGCTATCCAGTCTCCTTTGGAAAACCTCCGGTGAAGGAGCTTCCATTCTTTGTCTTGTTTCTTATTCAGGTGAACCACTGTCTCCCTGAGAAGATAGCAGTTTATAGAGATGGGGTGTCAGACAGCCAGCTGAACACAGTGGTCAGCTACGAGATCCCACAGCTCCAGCAATGCTTTGAAGCCTTTGAGAACTACCAGCCCAAGATGGTGTTCTTTGTGGTTCAGAAGAAAATCAGCACCAATCTCTACTCTGCTTCCACTGAGCACTTTGTAACCCCTGCTCCAGGGACTGTAATTGACCATACTGTCACCAGTAGAGATTGGTGAGTGGCAGGCAACCCACAAAAGTCTGTTCTCTGCCAGCATCCATATATTCCCCCCATCACCGTTCTGTAACCGCCAATAAAAGCGGAGAGTCAAGTTGCATTGCATTACTAGCTTGTGGAAACCTAGTGCATATTTCAGTTCCAGAGCAAAGGGTTGAATATGGCTCAGCACTGGCCTGCCAATCATAGCCAGAGGGGATGGTCTAATGAATTTGGTACCTAGACTTTCCAGACCCCGAGAAGCTCAATTCAGTCCTTCGTTTACCTGCCTCAGTAGGATATCTTATGTAACAATGCCATTTACTCTGGAGCGCTTTCTCATTAGACCTTGCAAAGAGGGTCCTGTCTGTTCTCTATGTATGTTAAACATACCCCTGAATAATAGCTCTTTGTAAGCTCAAATTTGTTTCTCTCACCAGCAGAAGTTTCTCCGATAAGAGATTACCCCACCCACCTTGTCTCTCTCGTATCCTGAGACCAAGGCTGCATAAAACATACCCCTAGCATTTTATAAGAAGGGGTTTTGCTCTGTCCTTACTCAAAATTTCCCATCCACTTCCCCACGGTACTGGTTGCTCTCCATCACAGAACGTGTGGCATGAATATAGACTGAAGTGGTTTGGGAATGAAAGGCCCTCTTACATATGTAGCTCTTAGGCATTGTAGCTGTATAATTGGTGTGTAGATGCTAGTGTACCCATGGGGAGGGTACGCTGAGGGAGTAGACAGTGAGGTCATGCTGTGATTTCAACTTAGAATGAAACCTTGATAAAGCAAACTCAACTTCAGGTGTAAAACCCCTTTAGCAGACCTACCTAAGGAACTGCCACAGGCTTTTCTCTTGTTTGCAGGTGGTCAACTTGACTCTTTAAAGTGTTTCTCTTTATCCTTCTCAGGGTGGATTTTTACTTGTTGTCTCATCACGTCCGGCAGGGTTGCGGCATCCCAACGCGCTATATCTGTGTGCTTAACACTGCCAACCTCAGTCCTGACCACATGCAAAGGTGAGAGCACTGAGCAGAGGGGTCTTCCTCAAACACCCGCTTCCTACAAAGCTGCATGGCTGAGTAGCTGGAGGTGGCACTGATGACATGTAACTCGGGTCTTGAACGTTTTGTGACATCGTCCAAATCCTGCCCTAAAGAGAAGTGGAAGTTGCTCCCTTGTGCCTTCTGATGTGATTGCAGAGGTGCATTTAGCAGCTGCTCCACACCTCCCCCAGCCCCCCGAAATGCTGGCTATCTACTGCTGCGAGAGTCAGCATATTGGACTTACTGGTGCAGTGGTCTGATCCAGCATGGCACATCTTCATTTTGGAAATAGCTTCTGAGTTTATTTGCAAAATTTGTTCTACTAGGTGAGGCAGGATCGCTTGTGAGTTGGGCATCTTCGCATATTATTTCCCATTTTTCTTTTTCCAGGAAATACTAGCTCGAGATATTTCTGAATTTATTGAAGGGGTGCGGCGGGAAATTATGGCCAAAAGTCCAGCAATGATGATGTCAAACTCTGATTGGTTTGGCCATTTCTTGTAATCTCTTGTTCTCCAACAGGACTTAGTATTGAGAAATACTTTTTCAATACACAGCTGCAAAGCTGGAACTTTCCCCAAGGCCTGTTGTTGCAAAACAATCTCCATTTGGAAATTAGCTAGAGATCAACATGTACCTTTACAAAGAATGAGGTGAAATGACTTCCTATCATGCCTTAATTCATTGGCTCAAATGCTAAAGACTCAAAAATGAATGATACAGAGAAGGCAGATTGGACGTTCCTGTTTACCCTTCGTCATTATACAAGAACAGGGAGAGAATCAATGAAATTTGAAAAAAGTGATAAATGTAAATCAGATAAAAAGAAACTCTACTTTATACAATGTATAATTAGCAATTAGCCTGTGGAACTGACTGCCAATGACAATATATAATTGAGCAGGATTCAAAAAACGGTTAGAAATCTACGGTTAACGAGCATATACACAGTTTGCATTAAGTAGGTCATTGCTGTCTTTTTAAAAGAGGATCAGAAACATACTTCCCCTGTGCATAGATTATTCCATAATTGTGCACTAAGGATTTTTGTACCTTCCTCTGAAGTAGCTGGTGCTGGCTGTCACACTTGCTGAGGTAACTGCAGCTCTGATCCCCTTCATGGCCTCTTCAAGGGTCTCAGGCTTATAGCCATCACCTCTCTTGGGGCACGGTCCTTTCAGTCCCCTCCTCTAGACTGAGGATTTAAGTTGCAGTTCACTGTGATACTGTTGTCAAGTCTGACTTAAGTTCAGTACCTGCCGTTCTTCTTTTTCTTGGGTAATGGCAGGGTTAACCAGTGACCATCCAGCCTTCAGAAAGCAAAGCAGTATTTGTTCAGAACAGAAGCATTACAGAGAAAACATATCTTAACGTGTAGGTCTCGGCTTACCAGCCAGTCACCCATCTTCTACATGGAGACCCTGTTAAGAACAGAGTCCTGAGTGTCTGTCTGTGTTGGTCACAATGTTGTTGTGACGCTTTCTGGGGTACCCAGGACCGTGAGGCACCTTGCTACCACCTGCCCTTAGCATGAGGAAGCCTTGTCTGTGCCTGGTGGGGGGTCGGCTCCACAGGCAAAACAAGCCCTCCCCTGTCAGCCTACGCAGGCTCCACTGTCCCTCTGCAGGCTATCTCTGGGCCCATTTCAACCATCAAGCCCTCCGAGCTTCTCCATTGAGTGTCCAATCTCTGCTCCATGGACACTCACGGTATTCACCAATCCACTGCTCCCAAAGTAACAGTGTGCCCCACTTTCACCTCTGCTCACCACTCTACTTAACATAGATTCATAGATATTTACGTCAGAAGGGACCATTATGATCATTTAGTCTGACCTCCTGCACAACGCAGGCCACAGAATTTCACCCACCACTCCTGCAAAAAGCCTCTCGCCTATGTCTGAGCTATTGAAGTCCTCAAATTGTGGTTTAAAGACTTCAAGGAGCAGAGAATCCTCCAGCAAGTGACCCGTGCCCCATGCTACAGAGGAAGGCGAAAAACTTCCAGGGCCTCTTCCAATCTGCCCTGGAGGAAAATTCCTTCCCGACCCCAAATATGGCAATCAGCTAAACCCTGAGCATATGGGCAAGATTCACCAGCCAGATACTACAGAAAATTCTTTCCTGGGTAACTCGGATCCCACCCCATCTAATATCCCATCACAGGCCATTGGGCCTATTTACCATGAATATTGAATTACCAAAACCATGTTATCCCATCATACCATCTCCTCCATAAACTTATCGAGTTTAATCTTAAAGCCAGACAGATCTTTTGCCCCCACTGCTTCCCGTGGAAGGCTATTCCAAAACTTCACTCCTCTGATGGTTAGAAACCTTCGTCTAATTTCAAGTCTAAACTTCCTGGTGGCCAGTTTATATCCATTTGTTCTTGTGTCCACATTGGTAATGAGCTTAAATAATTTCTCTCCCTCTCCGGTATTTATCCCTCTGATCTATTTATAGAGAGCAATCATATCTCCCCTCAGCCTTCTTTTAGTTAGGCTAAACAAGCCAAGCTCCTTGAGTCTCCTTTCATAAGACAAGTTTTCCATTCCTCGGATCATCATAGTAGCACTTAGATATGTTTATAGTGAAATCAAATATAAGTTTATTTAACAACGCACAGGGTCAAGTAGTAGCAACTAGAAGTATTGGAAACAAATGGTTACATAAAAAATAAAGTCATAGCATGCATTCTAGAGCCTAGACGTAATTAACACGATATTTTATTAGATGTAAGAGTATTGCTCACCCAAAATCCCTGTAGGCAGGCCGTGACCTTTTTGTTGTGAGTCATGCACGGTTAGCGTGCCTCTGAAGTGAAGGATTAAGTGTCTCTCTTGCACTCCAGGATATACCAGACCAATCATTTGTCATAATTCATGAACAGGACATGCACACTCCTGCTGTTTGTTCCTGTAGATTTCAGAATCTCTCAATTCACCCCTGCCTAAGTATGCACATAGGCACACGGCATAAGGCATACAGTACACAAATGGCCAGGCAGGGAGATAGGTGTCATTTACGTCCTTCCTGAAAGGAACATTTCCAATCTGTCACCTCCTGGTGACGTGCCTGAACTCTAAGAGCATAATTTTCAGTATAGTTACATAACTCCTTAAATATTATCTGTATGTACATTTTTCATGGCTTTCAGCAAAGGCCTCACACGCCCCGCTTGGTGAACTAGTATGCAGATGTCTGACCCAGGGGACCCCTGTATAACCCTATGCATCCCATGTGCTCTCTATCGGTTGGTATCAGGGGGTCCCTGGATTATAGCTATGTCAGTTCTCGGATCAAGTTAGAGTAACCTCTCGCTTACGTGAGGGTGGTCACTTTATACAGCTGAGTTCTTTGTTTGGTAGCCTCCTTTTAACCAGCTCAAACTGGTATATGCAACTTCCCACACGGCGGGAGCACTTCTCCTGACTTGTATACCTGCCTAGAGATTTGCATAGATGTATCACCTCCCGGTTATTTTAATTCCTGCAGGAAGCTCCTTGTAACTCCCCATGGAGCCAGAAGACAATCCCTAGCTCCTAAATATACATATACTGTTAATAAAGCTGATATAATACCCTTTGGAGATTCCTAGTGTTGCATGGGCTGCTGTCAGAGCTAGGTTAACGGTTTGCCCCAGGGTGGCAATTCAGTGAGAGAAAGTTTTGGCCCTTAAAGAGCATCTATCTGGTGGCCTTGAAAGGACAGCCCTCCACAGACACTTGGTGTTCACTGTGGGTTAGACATACAGTGTCCCAAGTAGGGAGGTACGAATTCTAATGGAATCTTCTTTCCTCCTGTTTCTAGGTTGACTTTCAAGCTTTGCCACGTGTACTGGAACTGGCCAGGCACTATCCGAGTTCCAGCCCCCTGCAAATACGCTCACAAGCTGGCCTTTCTCGCAGGACAGTTTCTGCACCATGAGCCAGCTATTCAGCTGTGTGAGAGACTCTTTTTCCTGTAACCTGGAAAGCTGGGAGGTGAAGGGGAGATTCTAGCTCCTCAAACAGCAGATGGAGAAGGAAGCCTCTTGGATGGGGCTTTCATTGTTCTGTGGTCACCCCCTGAAAGGACACTGCACACCAGTGCCTCTGACAGCCATATAAAAGGAGACTCTCTTCTAAGTTTGTTTTTATAAATATATATATTCTGCATTTCTTTTTACTTGGTTACTTAAAAGACACTTGAACATTAGACCCAGAAACACGACCTCCTTTAAAATGGATGCAATAATCTGGTGGGGAATTTTGCTTCTTGACTTCTGTTGCTCTCCTGCGTATGAAAACAAAAGCAGTATGCTGCCTTTACAGCAGCATTTTAACCCCACCTCCCCACTGCTGGGCTAATGGCATTGAGGTTGGCTCAGCAGCACAGAAGTAAATAATGTTAATTTCATACTCCAAGGGAGGGGTGTGATCAGGTCATTGCTGGTCATAGGAAAGGAACAGAATCAGCAGAGGTAGGGCTGTCTTTACTGGAATGTTGACCTAAGGTTAAAGATACTTAGCAGTGGCCATTTATGAATGGGTGCCTGGTAACAGCCATTTGCAAAGGGATGTGAAGATGCGACAGGAACGGATAAACCTTGTTTCAAAGGGTAGTGTTCAGTTTGCAGACAATTAAATCTGTTCCCAGTCAGCTGGTTGCCCCAGGAAATGGGACTGCAGGGTTCCATTGTGAGGGAGAGTTTGAGCTTGCTTGCGTGCTTGCTTCAGCATATGCAGGTGACATGCTAAGGGCTAGTCTACACTACCGCGCTCCATGGGCTGCGCCAATGCAGCTGTGCTGCTGTAGCGTGTCTGGTGAAGATGCACTATGCGGATGGAAGAGCGCTCTCCCATCAGCATAATTACTCCACCTCAACGAGAGGCAGAAGCTATGTCGGTGGGAAAGCGTCTCCCGCTGACTTAGCGCTGGTGCAGACAGCGCTGAAGTCCATGCACTGTGTGTTCCTCAGAGGGGTGGCTTTTTCACACCCCAGAGCAATGTAAGTTACATCGACTTAAGCAGTAGTGTAGACAAGCCCGAAGAAGACAGTCAGGTATTTTTGAGCCTGGTGCCTGGATACACTGTTCAGAAGGAACATGGCCCACCTATTTTATTTTATTTTATTTTATTTTATTTTTTTCTACTTTTTAAGAGCTGTCTCCGCTTGTACTGTAAATGCAACCTTCAGGAGTATATATCTCCGACAAACAACAGCAGGTGTTGGGTGGCGGAGAAAGCTAGATCTTCCCACAGAGTTCCTGTTTATATCTGGGATGATTTTGTTGCATTTCAGTGCTCAACAAATAGTTCTGTAGTGCAGGCTAAGGCCAAGCACAATGTAGAAACTATTTATGCATCATCGTGGTGGAAGGCAGCTTTCCCGTGAGCATTTCCTGTGAGTTTCTGCACTTCTACCCTAGAGCAGGCTGCAGTAGGAGAGTTGCATTAAGCCAGAGCCCCAAAAAAACCACTAAATAAGACAGCCTCAGACTTGGCAGGGGGAGGGTTATCTACAGATCGTCTGCAGTCCCCGCCTTCCTCACTCCCACATGGGCTAATAGGATGTCCTAAGGCAGAAGAAGTGGTGTGCATGGGTAGTCGCGCACACAGCTAGCGCTTCCAGTGACTGCTAGGATTATCTTCAGCTCCATTAAAGAGTGTGAGACTGAGTGATGATATGATGTAGGTGTACATTTTCACTCTGCCAACCTGGTGAACTGTCTTGATGATCTGCTCCTTGTGCAAACTGGAATTTCAGGAAGTGCTTGCTGCTGCTCCAGTCCTGGGATTGCCTTGCTGCTCCAGCACTTTGGTCGAATAGCAGGGCCAGCTGCTGCAATCGCTTGAGAGGTGTCTGGTGACTCGGTTGAGACCACCATACTAGTTCCACTTGTGACTTAAGCCATTTTAGTTCCTTAGCTTTCAGAAATGGAAAGCCACAGTATATTAGCCCACTGTACCAGCTACCTTCCATCAGGTGCTGCCTTTTGCGCCTATAGCTCCCTGAATAATTAGTTTTCTGTGTATATTATCCCATCTTAGTCTGTGCTTTGGATTAGAGAGTGTGAAAGTAACTAAATAAAAACTGCATTTGTTGTATGTTCATTCCTTTTTTCACTGCCTCTCTGTAAATTTTTTTACACACACCTATTCTGTGTCGTTTCTAGTGTACCACAACAGATTACAATTGACCAGAAAACTCCTGAATTATATGAAACCATATTGGCCGGTTTACGCCCAGGATTTACACAGCAGTCTGAGAAAAAGTTCCTTTGAAGTTGTCAGTTGATCAGTTCAGAAAGCCAGAAGCCCAAACACAGATGACTCATGTCTCCAAATGTTGGTTTACAGAAGAACTAGATTTTGTGTCGTTTAAAAGGTGCTGAGGTTGTGAAATGATTCATTGTGGTCCATGAAATAAGACTTCTAAAATATACCTTTAATTAGACCATTGGGTTGGCTACAGTCCATGCCTCTAGTAGTAGTACATTTACGAGCTGTCGTATTAGTGACCAGGGAGCGTTTCTGGAACTGTTGTTGATCTTTCTGGTAAACCAGTTCAAACAAACGGTTCAAGTTCCAAAAAATGGCTGTTTCTGGAATGAACACCCTGCCAATGCAAAAGTATTGAATACTTACCCTTTTCCTAATTTCTGAACCAAATCACTGGGTGTACTTGAAAAATCTGACGGTCTTCCAATAGCTCTTTTTGGTTTTTTTGAATGTAGCTTTCAGTGTGTGTTGCTGTGTTTTTTGGTTTTTGGTTTTTTTTGTGCTTTACAAACATTGGTGCTTGTATGAAACCAAAGACAACCTATTTGCTGAGCCAAGTCCAAAAAATCCCTTGTGACACCCTGGAATTTATTTGACGCTTTTACAGTTTCTACTTCATTTTCCTTTTTTTTTAATCTAATGCTTTAAAGAGCAGAATCTTACATTTTATTTCTTTTTGCAAATATGTGCTTAAAAGTTACTGGTTACTGTAAGAAAACTATTTTTTACTTCTTCCTCTTAAGGCTGGGATAGCTGTTCAAAGTACCTAAGTTTTCCAGTTGCCATGTAAGCATGCAGCATCCTCAGGAAAGATGATATATTTGAGCTTTTCAACTATTTAGCATGTTTTTACTTGTATGCGAGGGGATGAGGCTAAAAAAACCTAGAATTTTAAAACTGTCTATGAATATGTTGAGATGCTGATCTAGAACTGACACTTGGCTTGAAGATTTCTCTGTGAATTGATTGGAATTCATTTTGCAGTTGCATTTGCAAAGTTTCTGCATCTGTCCAATGGAATGACGCCTCTCAAGATTGGGGGTAGATTAAAGACTCTTGTATCTGTTTCTGGTTTTGTAGCCTCTCTTCTCAGTTTTAATACCGAATGGTTGAAAAACTTTTGTATAAATGTGTAGTTCTGTTAAACACAGTAAAATTATAACGGAACTCTGTTAAACATTTTCTCTTTATTGTGTTGAAAATGTGTTTTGCATTGGACTGTACCAATTCTAAGTGGTGAGAACTCCAGTGAAATGCCAAAAATCTCCCATTAAAGAGATGGTTTGCTAGACTGGAGCAAGTGGGGGAAGCCCAGGATATTAAAGCAGGCTCTCACCAGGCATGTATTTAGAAACAGACAAATTCATCAGATTTAACAGGTATCTGAATGAAGAATGTAACCAGTGTGGTGATAACCATCAGGAAGAGGAGCTGACGGTCTCCCAAATTGGTAAAGGGGGATGGGCGGTGTTATATGTAACTGCTCCCAAGCAGGGTTTCATTTGATTGATTCATTCACTCACTCACTTTTTCTTGACCTAACAGAACTGACTTTTTGCTTCCTCCAGTCACTAATCTGGGTACAGGCATGTAAGTCCCTGGTGGCCTTAGGTGAGGGTGAGATTATAATACCCCTCAAAGTCTGAGGCTAAAGAAAGGATTAGGTTGATAAAAATTGACGTGAAAGACATGTAGGGTTATCCAGTTGTTATCTGTCTTTTTCCCCCTCCTTCCCCTCCATGCCACCCTTCAGCACAGGGTCTTCTCCTGTGCTTTGTGTAGCCATCTTGAAATAACGCTAGTGTCCGGCTTTCCACAGAGTTGGCTCTTGTCATTTTTGCGGGAGGATTTTTTTAAAGAGGCAAGCTGGCTCGTCGGAATGTTTGCACGCTGTCTGGCAGATGCATTTATGGGAAATAGATGACACTTTTATGCACAGGCTACCCGCTGCCCCACCCTTACTGTGCAGCCCGTGGGGTGTGGGGCCATGGTGTGTGCTTTCAGCCCTGCAGTAATGGAGAGGTAGCTCTGGGGACTGCAAAAAACTACATTCGATCCGTTTTTCCTGCTTGACTTATCTCTGTTACTTGATCTTGTCAGGGTGTAAACCCAAAGGGTCAAAACTGTGGTCCAGGTTTTGTGCATGAATGCACTGAGGGCCTATAAATGCTGCAGAAGGCATGAGTGCGATGTTTCTGAGAAAAGGGACAGGACAGGGAGAAATCAGTAAGTTTGGTCTATGTCATTGTTCACCCTAAGTACATGCCCTTAGCAGTGTTTCTCCCACACATACTTATGTGCCCTATAAGTAAAAGTTCAAACTTGTGAAAAGTGCCCTGGAAACCAATATCCCCCGTTCGGGGGATGGTCATTTGGGCATTGCCTATTTCCCCCACTCTGCCAAAGTCTCTGATCCCTGACGTGAGAGAACCACCTCTGGAGGGGAAAGGCTTTGAGTCTCCCTCCGTAGCCCATTCCAATCCAGATTGCTAACGAGGAGGGCAATTTAGTGCCAACTGTCACATCTTTTTTTGTGGTCTAGACCCCTCTCCACTACGAACTGGGCAGCCACTGAACTGTAGTTGGATGGTAACCACTACTAGTCAGTGCTGACATGGATTAGAGTTGAACTGATGGCCTAGAAAGGAGCCGTCCCTCTGAAGATATACTGGTTTGAACAGGAATTTGACAAATGTAGAATGACTTGCTTTAATGCTCTTGAACCTGAATGGGCCATGACTTGCAATTTCCAGTTAAGTTCTACTCTGAGCAAGAAGTGTGGGGCTCTCACTTTCATACAGGAGATTTTTCAGTTCCATTGAACGTTCTTTTCAGATCAGGCTTCTCCCCCTCACCCCTGACTGTCTTGCACATTGGTAATCATAGATCTTAGCTGGTTCTGCTGAGTGTTGAAACAAGTGGCGGCTTCGGACTGCCACTGAGACCCAGCGGTGCTGTGCTGAAGAACGGGCAAAGTGCAGGGAATCTATCCCACTACGAGGCTTAATTCCCCCGCACCTCTAATACATTGGTTGAACAAATCATCATTACAGTATCTGCAGGTGACTGGAGTTGGAACAAAACAGAGCTTCCCCTTTGCATTCAGGGTACTGCCTGACACCTAAGGCCTGCAGGTGTGCTTTTTGTGTATCTAATGCTGTATCTGCTATTGTGCAATAGTGGCTCCTCTCCCTTGATGGGATACAAGACATTCCCTGCATTGCTGCAATTCCTCTTACACCAGATGCTAAGATGTAGCCTTGGGACATTATTTTATATTGTAGCACCAGTGGTGTGCTAGGTCCTTTAGATAGAGATGAAGTCTGTGCTGAAGAGTTTACAATCTAGCTAGGTGATGTAGAAACAAAGCTGGGCGGGGTGTGTCTGTCAGTCAAAATCAAGGCAATGAGATGGTGATGCTAGACTCTGGTTCTGTTTTGGGGGGGCTGTTGGCCTTGTACGTGTGAATATCAGCCAGAATCTTTGTTAAAACACCAGTCCCAGATTTAAAGGGGCCGAAGTTAGGGATTCTGTGCCCCGTGACTTTTGAACTCTGGATGCTTCATTTCACTACCTTAAATCCCCAGAGTTAGGCACACTGGATAAACGACCTGACTTCCAATAAGAAAAGGAGTACTTGTGGCACCTTAGAGACTAACCAATTTATTTGAGCATGAGCTTTTGTGAGCTACAGCTCACTGTGAGCTGTAGCTCACGAAAGCTTATGCTCAAATAAATTGGTTAGTCTCTAAGGTGCCACAAGTACTCCAGTGAGCTGTAGCTCACGAAAGCTCATGCTCAGATAAATTGGTTAGTCTCTAAGGTGCCACAAGTCCTCCTTTTCTTTTTGCGAATACAGACTAACACGGCTGTTACTCTGAAACCTGACTTCCAATGGTGCTGGGATCCTGTAGCTCCTAGTGATGGAAGCTGAGCGTGCTCAGCCTCTGGCAGAATTAGGCCACCTTTATTTAGGTGCTTAACTATGGAGCTGGGTGCCTAACTTGAATTTTTGGGTCATCATTTCTAATACACTAAAATAGGGGGCTGGGTTGATAAGGCGTTTGGCCTCTTTGTGGGTTATGTGGGGAAGGAGAGACTCGTGTCTAGCGTTTCTCTGCCATCTGCAGACAGCCTTATGTTTGCTGGGCAACGATACCTGGGCTGCAGACAGGGCAACCTCGGTACCAGGATTACAAACCTATCAGAGGCCTTGAAACCTTTGTTTAAATATTAAACCGTATCAAGGTGTCCCGGGGGTGGACACAGCCAATGCCAGGGTGTAGTTGGCTCAGGATGCCATGCTGGTGTCACAGATGGTGCTTCCCAACACGGGAAGCTGGCGGCACCGGGTCTAAACACTGCTTCTAATGAAACTCGTCTCCAAAGGCAAGAGGGTCCTTGTCATGAGGGGCTGAGCGGAAAGACGGCAGCTCTCCTCAAAAGTAGGAGGCTGCAGGACAGCCTGGGATGGACCACCCTAAGCAAGAAGTCAGTGTTTTCTCTCTGCCCGCTTCCAATCTCCAGAACTTCTGAATGCGTCACATACTTCATTTTCTTCCTTTGGTTAATAATTTACCTTCTGTCAACTATATTCTCCTAACGTGCTAGCGATAGCAGGTTTTATCCTGTTTTATTTGCCAGTCCCACCTCAGCCCATGTGGATTTTGGCTGTCTTTACCAAAACCTGGTTAAGAACAAACTAGTACTGGGCTGAAGAAAGGACGGGGTTGGTATCCCTGCACTCGGTGTGAGCAAAAACAACGAGGAGTCCGGTGGCACCTTGAAGACAAACAGATTTATTTGGGCATAAGCTTTCGTGGGTAAAAAACCCCACTTCTTCAGATGCATTCTTCCTGCAAGCAAATTGCATTCTTCTTGCATCTGAAGAAGTGGGTTTTTTACCCACAAAAGCTTATGCCCAAATAAATCTGTTCGTCTTTAAGGTGCCACCGGACTCCTCGTTTTTGTGGATACACACTAACAGGGCTACCCCTCTGTTACTGGACACCATGCAAGGCTCTGTGTGAGCCATTGCCTTGGGCTCTCTCAATTCTTTGCAGATAGTTACATCCAAATTGCAGTGAGCATTGCGTTCAGTTCCAGGGATTGGTTATATTTTTGCAGTGACTGATGAATCCACAGTTGTATTTTTGGGTAAGCTTTGGCACTCTCCAATTGCTTGGTTTTTAAGGCTGAGATTTGCTCAGATTAATAACTGTTCCCTGGTATGAAATACATTTGGGGAAAGGTGCATGGGAAGTAATCCAGCAAACAGCCCCACATCCGCTCTTCCATGAACATCAGATCTTTGGTGCAGGCACAAATCAGTTCTCTGGATGACAAGATGACCTCTTAGGGTACTTCCACTCAGCCAGCAGCAGCCCATGGCAGCATGCCTCCAAGCCTGGGTTGACAGATTTGGGGGGGCTTGCACTACGGTGCTAAAACAGATGTGTAAACAGCACTTTTAAATTGCAGCTCAGGCTCTGAAGCCCACCCCACTCCCTAGTCTTTGGAGCCCAGGCACCAGCCTGAACCGCAATGTCTGTGCAGCTGTTCTTAGCACAGTAGCATAAGCCTGAGCAAGAAGTACTGTGGTCAGCACTCCGTGGGTGGGATCCGACCAAACACCTGCTCCGTGTTGTGCTCTGATCTGTGTATGTTACCACAGCTCTGCCATTGGGCCGACTAGCTCTGGATGCTGAAAAGTTCTCCCTTCTTCAACAAATGTAGCATTGATGTATTTTGGCAAGATTCCATTCCTGCTTGTTGGCTGGAGGTATTTGCTTACACCTACTGTTTCGATAGCTCTCACTGTGACCTTTGCCAGATATTGTGTTCCACTCTTTGTGTAACCTTTTGATTTTTTTCACTTAATAGTTTTAATAACGCCGGGTGTGTTTCATAGAGTCCAAGGCTGGAATGCAGCCGTGTGGTCATCTAGTTTGACCTCCTGTATAACACAGGTCATAGAACTTCCTCAGAATAATTCCTAGAGCATATCCTATTAAAAAAAACATCCAATCTTGATTAAAATTTGTCAGTGATGGAGACTCTCTACAGCTGTTGATCTTCAGAGTACTCAGTCCACATCTGTTGAGCTCTGTGATTGGTATTAATATTCCCCTGCTCCATTTTCATAGAATCATAGGCTGGAAGGGACCTCAAGAGACCACCTACTCCTGCCCCCTGTACTGACGCAGGACCAAGTAAACCGAGACTATCCCTGACAGTTGTTTGTCTAACTTGTGCTCAAAATCCTCCAATGATGGGGATTCCACAACCTTCCTTGGAAGCCTAGTCTATCTGACTCTCAGGCTGATGTCAGAAGTAAGAGAAAATGGACATGTATGCCTTGCTGCTAAATAAGGAGGCGCTCATTATTTCCCCCTGATTTTTTTGATGTTTTTCATGAATTATAGGGGCAGCTTTTGCCTTTGATCAGAATCCAAAAGAGTCTCTGCTGTTGAGAGACATAAGATATCTTAACTGACCAAGTATTTGGCCAAAGAAAACAGTGAGAAATAAAAGAATTTAACAAAACTGCACGGGAAAGAGACAAAATATTTTAAAACTCTGTTTTCGTCTACAGCATGAACTTACCTTCCTGTTTCCCTGCAATAACCTCTGCAAGAGAGTCTGGAAACACAAAATCAGAATGCACAGGAATATCCGTGAGCAGACCTAGCACTGCTTTCTAACAGAAGATGCATGCAATGGTGGTGTAGCCATATTGGTGGCGTGTGTAACCACAGCGGTGGTGTGTGTAACTTCAGTGAGCTGCTCACACATTGTCGTGTGGATGCCAGCTACAGCCATGCGAGTGCTGCTGGTCTTCCAGTACCTTCCCACCATTCTCCCTGTGGGCCCCAGAAAGGACAGACAAGTTCTCCTCCAGTAGGAGGAAAGAATTCATAGAGGCGCTTAGCTTACTGCATCGCTAAGGCTCGTGGGATGTGGCCCCCACGTGTCTTAGGGCCACATACGAGTGAGTGCAGCTACACTGATGACATGGCAGCCTGTGGGTTAATTTGCGCTGTGGCTGCTGCCACGCAAGTCAGGCCAACTGGAGGAATAACTCATGTATAGCTAACTCTGCGATGGAGACGCTATACGATGCCTTCACTGGGCACAGCTGTGCTAAACTGGACCAGACCGTGTCAGGCTCAATGTGCCCCAGAAAAATGTACTATCTCAAGGCTGTTATAAGTCAGACAATACTTAATCCTGCCATGAGTGCAGGACCTCGTGAGGTCTCTTCCAGTCCTGTGATTCTATTATCTACACTAGCCACATCAGCCAGGACAGTTATTGTCCTGCTCTTTAGAGGTCTCTGACATAGTTATAGCAGATGTTGGGTCCTGTTACAGCATGTGATTCCCCCTTTGCTTGGAATTACTGACTGACTTTGGAGGCTTTACAGCTAGCCTTGTTGAACTGTTCTGCATGGAATAAATCAGCTGGCATGTGGATTACAGCAGCAAAACCATTCAAGTAGGGCAGGAAGCTTCTGAAGTTCTAAATTGGCTTCTGCCGCCAATCTCGCTGAGCTGGGCAAACAGCATCGGGATTCTGCCTGTGCTGAGCCCTAGGCACTGAAAGGAGAGCGGTTAACTCTCGGGAAGGAGGCCAGGTGCGAAAGGAAGTGCACTGCCCCGCCTCTGAATGAGGGCTCTGTGTGTGAGTGCATGAAGACGTGCTGCTTTGTAAGAACGGCCATCCTGGGTCAGACCAAAGGTCCATCTAGCCCAGTATCCTGTCTTGACAGTGGCCAGTGCCAGGTGCTCCAGGGGGAAAGAACAAAACAGGTCATCATCAAGTGATCCATCCCCTGTCGCCCTTTTCCAGCTTCTGGCAAACAGAGGCTAGGGACACCATCCCTGCCCATCCTGGCCAATAGCTGTTGATGGACCTGTCCTCCATTAACTTATCTAGTTCTTTTTTGAACCCTGTTATAGTCTTGGCTTTCACAACATCCTCTGGTAAGGAGTTCCACAGGTTGGCTTTGCCCAGACCCACTAGAAACAAACCCTGGTGTTTGGCTTCAGCTGCTATTCAGCCTCTCTCCAGTCTTAGTGCAGTAGTGACTGTCCATGACTTTTCCTTGTTGTGCATTGAGTTGGCCCACGGCTGTCGTGGAGAGAACCCTAATCTCCGCGCCTGTACAGACAAAGGTGAAAGTAAATCTGTTGTGCGCAAAGAGCAACTCGCTCACCCAGCGTTTTAATTTGAATCATGCCCTGCTGTAAAGTGGTAGATTGCCCCTTCAGACACGACCTGCTGCTTCTAGGGCCAAATCCAGGTCCTGGTTTTGCATCCCGTGAGTCAACACTTTTTCTTGCTGACGTGGTTCGAAGCAGCTTCCCACGGCCCAGCCTTGACCAAAGTCCCTGGGATTGGCCTCTTCAGTTTCTGCTGGAGGTATTTTCTTAGCCACTCAGACTGCTTTGTCATCCTTCGGCCACTGGGCACATCCCCACCTGCTAGAAGCAGATTTTGAGATAGCAAGAGGCAGGGTAGCTGTGGGGCCAGCCCCATGCCTTTGAAAAGCTTGGCTGGGGTTAAAAACCTTACTATATATTTTTAAAGCCGAACAATCCGTTTTGGCAGGTTTCAGAGTAGCAGCCATGTTAGTCTGTATTCGCAAAAAGAACAGGAGTACTTGTGGCACCTTAGAGACTAGCCAATTTATTTGAGCATGAGCTTTCAGCTCACAAAAGCTTATGCTCAGATAAATTTGTTAGTCTCTAAGGTGCCCTAAGTCCTCCTGTTCTTTTTGCGAATCCATTTTGGGAGGGATTTATTTATCGGGTGGCTTCTGGGCTTTGGAGGTTGAACTTGGTTCATGTTCTTCAGCTTTCCTCAGCAACGAGCAGGGCTTGACACTTTCTAAGCTGAAAGCTGAGGGTCTCACAGTCACATGAGTCCAGGAGAACACCAAATAGCATGAGACTTGCAATAAAATCAGGGGTGCTGGCACAGCCCCTCAACCCAATTAGGTCGTCTGGGTGCTTCGTTGCAGCTTTGGCAGCCTCGTTATCCGGGCTTCCTCACAGTTCTGAGAGTTTCTGCCAAGGGGCATCATTTTATTGTTTCTCTTTACAGTAGCCGCTGGAGGCCCCAACCAAAGATCAGTGCCCCAGCGTGCGAGGTGCTGCACAAACAAGTACAGAGATGGGCCGTAGCTCCAACTGCTCCAGCTCGAGCCTTATTTTTGCAATAGCTGGAAGTAGCAAACTGTGCCCTAGCACCAGCAGGCTGGTGTACCTTGCTGGGGTAGGGCAGGAGACTAGGTTCACTCTTAGTGGAGGGACTGTTCTAAATAACCAGGATGTAGTTATAAACACTAGTGATTAAAGAATAGTAGCTATACTCCAGGGGCACTTGTCTATCACCTTTCCGTGTGTGCTTGGGAGGGTGTGGGGGGAGCAGGATCAGAGCACATGCATCTCCAGGGAAGCACAATCTGCAGCAATATAAACAATGCTCCCTGACCTCTTCCTTTCCTCCACCATGCTGTGCTCATGGGAGTATAGGGCAGATCTGCCTGTGATAGCAGGGAGCTGCACTCAATCACCCAGGAAGTCCCTTCCAGTCCTGGGCCCTATGAAGCCCTCAGTGAGTATGGCCCTCTCCCTGTCCTGTATATGCCTCCTGGCCACGCTGCTTATGTCGTGTCTGAGCTCCACTTTGTAAGCAACTTAGGGCGGGGGCCTGTTGGTTTGAGGCACTGAGCTAGCCCACTGTGACGTGCTAGCAGATAAATGACCATACAGGTGGGGAAAGAGCACAATTTCCTTTGGAAAGAGTTAGAGGAAGCCTGGCCCATGGCTTTTGTCTTCCCTGTAGCTTTTGTTCAGAGGGGCTGTCTTAGCCTGTGCAGGTAACAACATTAGGAGTCCCCTGGCCTGCTGTGCATGGCCTGGCTAATAGGGGGACACCCGTACCGTCTACTCACATCTGCCCCCTCTGACATTACCTGCTCCACATCCTCTGTCTCTAGATACCTCCCTGGCCCCCATCCCTGTGGTTTCCAAGTATTTATAATTATCTCAGTTCCCAGGGCTGTTGGCCTAATAACAGACTTCTTTTTATAAACCGTCTTAATTGCTGCTTTAAGGGGACAAGGCCTGCTGTGTCCTTTCCCGGGCCTGGGTTAAGCCCCTATCCCTGCAGCCTGGGAAAAACGCTGTCTTTTCAGCTTCAAGCTAGACAGCAACTGGGCCTTCTGCCTCCAAGGCCAGGAGTCTGCTCTGTAAGCTAATAAGTTGGGATAAGTGACCGACTCTTAGGTTAGGAATCAGAAATCTAGTACTGTAGTGCAGTGGTTCTCAACCAGGGGTCCGAGTGCCCCTGCGGGAACGCAGAGCTCTTCCAGGCGGATACATCAGCTCATCTGGATATTTGCCTAGTTTTACAACAGGCTACCCAAAAAGCCCTAGTGAAGTCAGTACCAACTCAAATTTTGTGCAGACAATGACTTGTTTATACTGCTCTGTATGCTGTACGCTGAAATGTAAATACAATATTTATATTCCAGTTGATTTTTTACCATTATAAGGTAAAAATGAGAGAGTAAGCAAGTGTGCTGTTTTTAAGTGAGGTGAAACTTAGGGGTACACAAGATAAATCAGCCTCCTGAAAGGGGTACAGTAGACTGGAAAGGTTGAGAGCCACTGCTGTACTGTAACTGCTTTGTTATTTACGCTTGATACTCTGTGGGATGCTCGTACAAAGGGTACCGCAGCAGATAACAAAGGGTGAGGAGTGATCGGAAAGAGAATCGTGAAGTAGAAAACAGCCACCTCTGGTTTCTGCCTGCAGCAGCTTGTTTCCCCCTTCCAGCAGCGGAAGGGATGCTGTCGCTGGGGAAGGTTGTGGTTCTCTCTGGTATTGCCAGAAGAGGCATAGAAGGAGAATGGGTAGCTTATAAACTATTCATATGTCCCAGATCCCATTTCTTACTGTTCAGGCCCTTTGATCCCATTAGCAACTCCGATGTGTAATCCTACACCTGCTCCAGGGCCGCACTTCTGGCTGGGTCCAAAGTAGGGGGGGGCCCTTGCTGAGCGGTAGCAGAGCTTGGGGGCCAGCCTTTCCATTTGGAACAGAAATTGGTGATGTGGAGTCAGGAATTTTCTTAGTATGATTTGCTAATTTACAAAACATGCCCCGGTGCTCTATGCAAACTGCCCCTTAGCAACTCCCTGGTGCGGGAGCCTCAGACTAGCCCTGCTGCCCTGTCCCAAGAAGCAGCTACCCAGGCTTCTGTCCCTGTCCAGAATTCAGACCAAACTCCACGCTCCGTACCTATTTTTCTTCTCCTACCTTGCACTGTTCCCCTAGGAAGCATCACGGCTCATAGGGACCACATGGCCTGGAGAAGCATAGCTACTCTGCAACATACGGGAATATTGGAAAGGTCTAACAGTCCAGACAAAGCAGAGTGCTTTAACCCACACAATTCCCCTAATGACCTTTGGATGCGATTGTCGCATGGCATCTTTGTGCTGTGGCATACCCTACAACACAAGATGAGAGCACAAGATCTGGAGACAACCTGGAATTATTTACATTGAATTGTGGGATTTCCTCAGGCTTATCCCAGTTCTACCTGGAATCCCCAAAAGGACAGACACATTCTATCCCCTATCCCCTGCAGAAGACACCCTGCAACAGTGCGGTTTGCTGGGGCACTACGAACCATGGCCTGCATCCCCTAAAATCTTTGCATTTCCCACAGTTGGGTGCAGTGTCAGTGTGGGTGCAGGGTATTACTGGAAGCACATGGAACTCAACTGCTCTTTTGCAACATGGCCAGTTGTGTTCTCTCGAAATTGACTCAATAGCAGTAACTCTGTGGTGAAGATGAACCCTTCAATGGTTGTTCTGGAAAGTTCCACTCGTTCTTTAATAGCCCTTGTTCCTGTTGAGCATGTCCCTCTGTGGGGCTACGGGGAGCCAGGCTGCTGAAGATACTTTCTATTTAATGAGGCTTCAAACGGACGCTTTGACAACTTGTGATCATTAAAAATCGCATGGCACACCTGCAAGAGTGTGGGTTTATTAATCCTGAGTCCTTGACGCCTTCTAGGTAGCTTGATTAACTGTTTTCTGCCTCCCAAAATTCTGCCAGCATTTCAGCTGGACACGGTGTTCTTTGCTGTCTTGCCTAAGCTGTTTCGTACTATTATTGTGCCCTGTTGAAACTGCTGCTGTATCTCGGCCCCCAACTAGCTGCAGTGAGTCTCCTTGAAACACTTCTTAAAATGCTCTAGAAATGTAACTAGGGATGAGGCTAGAGGGGCAAGAGGAAAGGCTGCCAGAAAGACAGGCATTTAATGGCCTTTTCCCTCACAACTGACATGGCTAGTGCCCTGGCTGAGAATTCTTCCAGAGTACTCTCGGCTGGCTATAGTTCAACAGTTGGCTCCAGCCCATGTGTGGTGTGCCGACTTGGTATCAGGCCCACAGATACTGTGTCCTCTCCTTTCCTTTGTTTTCACAATATGTAAATAGAAGTCTTAGCCGCTGCCATCACCTCGATATTTCTCCGCATACCAGCCACATTTAATGAGGCTGGTTATAAAGAACAGAAGATTTATTATCTCTGGTTTCTCAAAGACCCTGTTTTCCATTATCAAAGGGGTTGGTTAAGCTTGACCCATCTCTCTAAAGGCTGAGATGACAGAGTTGCTGTGTAATTTACAACAGTATAATTACAGTATAATTTGGGGAATGGGACGGGGGCTGCACATAACAGAAGGGTTTCTAAACCTCTTAAATAGGATTGCTCTGTGCTCATTTGCTGTAAGTGACCAGCCAGGCTTATGACCGAAAGGCTGTTGACCCGGTCACGTTCTATCTGACTTCCAGGGACAGACAAGCAGGTAGGCGAAGGTTTTGGTTTGTCACTATCAGCGCTGGTTCTGTCATGCCAAAGAGATGTCAAGAGGAAGAGATGCTAGTCTCAGAGGATAGAGCCTCAGACGGGGCCTCAGGAGATCTGAATTCCATGCCCAGCTCTGCCACAGGCCTGCGCGATGACCTTGGGTAAATCAGTTTGCTGTGCTTCAGTTTCTCCATCTGCAAAAGGGGGACCTCCTTTGTAAAGTGCTACCAGGTCTGTGGGTGAAAAACGCTACAGAAAAGCCGGTTATTGTTGCAGATGGGGATGAAAAGGCCAGTGCTTGAGCATGACACCAAGGGCGGGGAGGTGGATGTTCTTTTGGTTAACGTGCAGGTCTGGGAACCCGGATGCTTCTTTCCTGTCTCTGCCCTTGACTTGTGTGTGACCTTGGGCCAGTCTCATCCCTTAGTTTCTCTCTGTCTAAATCGTGGATGAGGCCGCCTTGCTCCATGGGAGTGTAACTGAATTCATTAGGGTTTGTAAAGAGCTGTGAAGGCCTCACGGGGAAGGGGCTAGAGCAGGGCCAAGGGGTCATTTGTATTCATTTATTATTTATGCTTTTGTCATGCACCCTGTTATTATGTTGTCATCCACCCTGAGCCTGTGATTCCAATCAGGCCCCACTCTGCATGGGAAAACTGCAGAGCCCTGCATTCCTGGGGCGGGGTGTGTACGGGTGCGTACACACGCAGACGCACAGGCAGATGTGCAAGTGTAGATCATAGTTTGAATGCACAGCGTCCCTCCTCCACCTACCCCTTATTTATTATTGGTAGTGCAGAAGCGCCTAGCAGCCCCAGGCAGGAACCAGGAGCTCACTGTGCTGGGCGCTGTATAAACGCAGAACAAAACGAGGGGCTCCCCCTACCGACCACCCCTCCTCCCCTCACCCCAGCACCCTCCCCTCCCCCTTCCACCGCCACTGCGGCCCAGGAGAGAGGCCGCCCCACCCGCGCCACGTGGTGCTCCTGGCTTCCGAATGGGCGTGGGGCGGAGCCAGCAGGGGCGTGGCTATGCTAATCGACGCGGGCCAGTGGCGAATGGCTGTGTGCAGGAGGCGGAGCCGCCCAGCTCACCCCCTGCTACGTAGCGTGCGCCGCCAGTAGCGTGCAGCCTGCGCGGGCCCGTGGGGAGCTGGGGACAGGCCGGGCTCGGGGCCGAGCGGACAGCGCTGCGGGGGCTGCAGCTCGGACGGTGAGGTCAGGGCCGCGTGGCTGGGCTGGGGGGGATCAGGGCGCTGGGGGGCCGCGTGGCTGGGGGGCCTGGGCTGGGCTGGGCTGGGTGAGGGGAGAGTCAGGGCACTGGGGGGCCTGGGCTGGGCTGGGCTGGGCTGGGTGGGGGGAGAGTCAGGGCACTGGGGGGCCTGGGCTGGGCTGGGCTGGGCTGGGTGGGGGGAGAGTCAGGGCATTGGGGGGGCTGGGCTGGGTGCGGGGGGTCGGGGGGCTGGGCCTGGGGGGGGTCAGGGCACTGGGGGGGCTGGGCTGGGTGGGGGGAGAGTCAGGGCACTAGGGGGGGCTGGGCCGAGGGGGGGGTCAGGGCACTAGGGGGGGCTGGGCCGAGGGGGGGGTCAGGGCACTAGGGGGGGCTGGGCCGAGGGGGGGGTCAGGGCACTAGGGGGGGCTGGGCCGAGGGGGGGGTCAGGGCACTAGGGGGGGCTGGGCCGAGGGGGGGGTCCGGGCACTAGGGGGGTCCGGGCACTGGGGGGGCTGGGCGGGGGGGGGTCCGGGCACGAGGGAAGGCTGGCCCGAGGGGGGGGTAAGGGCACGAGGGAGGGCTGGCCCGCGGGGGGGGTCAAGGCACTAGGGGGTGGTCAGGGCACTGGTGGGGCTGGGTAGGGGGTGGTCAGGGCACTGGTGGGGCTGGGTAGGGGGTGGTCAGGGCACTGGGGGGGCATCTGAGGATCTGCAGGTCCTGGCCAGCAGCGCAGGGTGGGGCCGTAGGGCCTGTGGGTGAGTGTGCGGGGTTTAGGCTCCAGGAGAACTGGGGGTTGGCCAAGGGGGATGTGTGAACTGGGTGTGATGGTACAGCAGAGTTGGGATGCTCGTGCCCGGTTGCTGTGGTGGGCATTGGCTCTGGGTCCCAAGGCACTGGAGTGATACCAGGGCAGGTGCTGAGGGCACTAGGAATTCGGCGGTATCAGTGTGGCTGTGAGCGGGTGGGTCTGCCTGTGGGGCAAGTGGAGAAGGCCATGGCTATGGAGTATCTTGGGGTATGACAGCAGGGAGCTGAGCACTGAAGGGCACTGGGTAGGTAGAGGGTGAAGAGAAGCCAGGGGAGGGGGAAAGAAAGTCTTTGTTGCGGGTGGGGAAGGGGATCTGCTGTTCCTTGGGAGTGGAAGAGGTAGTGGCATCTTTGAGAGGGTGTAACAAAGACAGCGGGCTTGAGGGAGAGCTGATATTAAGGCCTGGGCGGGGGGCATGTAGGGAGCAGAGGTAATTTGTGGACATTCATTTGCCTAAAGGGGCACTGCAGGGCAGGCAGGTACACGCTTTGGGAGAGCAGAGAAACTGGTGGGCAGGTCACAGTGTGCACTTACGCCTAATGGGTGCCAGGAATAAATTCCCCCCAGAGGAGTGGATGCTGCTAGAAGCCAGATATTGCACTGGAGGGGCTGCTCTTCTCTTCTTATCCCAGAAGGTACCCTAGCTCCACGTAATGCTGTAATTGTTGGCCAGGACTGCAGTCCTCACATAGAGCACATGTGCTACTCACAGCTCTGGGAGGGAGGCAGAGGGTCAGAACTCTTGGATTCTGTGTGGTCCTGCTATTGACTCCCTCTTTGGGCTTGTGTGAGTCACTTACTATCTGCCTATCACAAAAGGAGATAGGGTTACTTCGCAGGTGGATTGAGAGCCGGTGGGTGGAATCTGCACAGCCTATTGGTAGAAATTTTTTAATCACGCAGACCCTTCCTTTGTGTTTAAAAGTTTCCGTGTCACAACTTTCTCTGCCTTGCCACTTGGCCCTTGTGGCATTGGGCTGAGGCTGGAGAATGGGAAAAAGGGTTAGAAATAGAAGTGAAACTGGCTAATCCCTCATCTCTCCCTGAGCTGGGAGAAATGCAGAAGACCAACTAATAGCATAAATGCTGTGAGATCAGTTTTGCTTTCACAGGTCCCTCAGTTCAAATTACTAGGGTGTTACTAGGAGTGTGGACTTCTTGTTTGTTTTGTTTTTTTCTTTAAACATGATTTTTAATCTGCTCTCCTCCCTTGTTTGTGAATTGCTGTGATATCTGTAGATGAAAAGCAATACACAAGGCAAAGGGCAGCTGGTATGCCATTCAGTCCTTGCCTTCTGCAGGGAGACTGCCAACAAGAGGGTTAATTATTGCCCCTGGTGGCAATGATTTTTGCTGTCTGGACACCTGCCTATGGGGAACTGGACTGAGACACACCATCCCATGCCACATAGGACTCTCCATTTTGAAAGAGAAGGCACGTGGGCCAGATTTAGACAGCCAAGAACTGTTTAGATGGGCATGCCTATTCCCAGTAGGTGGTAACAGGGATACCGTTACAAGGCCAAATGCAGTACTGGTGTGAGCAGACACAATTCTGGTGAAGTTAGTGGAGTTGTTTCTGCTTGCACTGTTGGCCTGTTGTGCATGTGGTGTAAGATTGTGGCGTATTGCACACTCCTTTATGGTTGCAGTGAGCAAAAATGCGGGGAGAGAATGTGCTTTAGAGGGTTGAGAAACATGCCTGTAGCGAGAGAGGAGAGGGGAATGCATCCTTGCTGTGGTACCAGTGTTAGCATTATGCTTCCCTTTCCAGCCACGCTCTGGGAGGAGAAGTGGGGTTGAAAACATCAGTGTTGAAGGGCTCGAATAGTCTGGAGAAGTCTTAGCTTAAAGCATGAAGGGAGTGGTTAGGCATATGGAAAATATGCCCTTTTGACCTTGTTTCAGTAAAAGCTGCAGTGACTTCTCCTGTCCCCTCTGCTGGAGGTTTCAAATGCCGTTCATGTTGACACAGCAAGTGTCTTGTGCCGTTTCTGGAATGTGGCGTGGGTTATGAAGAGGCGTGATGCTGAGACATCCCAGGGCTTTTGTCAGAGGATTGTAAGCTGATGGGTAGCACCTTACTGGTGAGCAGGAAGGGGAAGGGAGCATGATGCTTACACCACCATATGTTCTTAACTCCTCCTAGTTTGTGTGTGTTTGAACAAACAATACACATGCTTGACAATAATAACTTTCTCACACCAGGGTGTCGTCTTGCCCTGGGAAACATTGGTTCTCCCTCTAGCTGAAATTAACATGTTACTTCCAGGCTTGTGCTCAAGCATCACAATAATGTGTAATACTTTGCATTTCCGTTGCCCATTCAAAGAATTAGATACACTTTAAGGACTAGGGTCTACCCCTAGCTCTGCTCCCGACTCATTGTTTCCCTTGGGCAGGTCATTTTTCTGCTCTGTAAATGGGAGTAATGACTAATTCACAGGATCCTGGTTCTCAGTCCTCTACTCGCTGTGTTTCCTCCTGACATTCAAACATCCTGGGCTTTGATAGCAGCGGAGCCAAAGGTGGGGAGAGAGAGACAAGGACGAAATATTGTTCTCTTCGATTCCAAGTAGGTCAAACGTCGGCCCTGCGCTGCTTTTGACTGTGTCATTTTCCAGGTGTTGGGTCTGAGCCATCAATGGGTGCTTGGGAGCTAGATCTGCCCTGATTGGGACTCAGGCCTCTGTTTAAAAGTAATGTGGCAAATCTCTTCTCGAATGAAAACACAGTGGACTTCACAGTTTTATCAAGAATGTTCCTGGTCAGAGGGCTCGGTGAGCTGACAGAGAGGCTAACTGGTGTTGAATCAAACAGAGGATACCTCAGAAGGTCAGTCTGTGGTGGAGGTGGAGAATTCATGAGATGGAACAGGCAGGATGCCAGCCAATCTAGCAGGGGACTTCTGAATGTGTGAGAAAGGGGGGGAGGTGGTGGTTTACTGCGAGTTGTGTGAGGTGTCTCTTGTAACCATTGCACACAGGCAGCTGGACTGCTCCTGTTTCCAGCAAGCCCTGGAAATTCCTCCTCCGTTCAGAAAGGAGTGCTCCAGACCCGCAGCTTCATTTCTTTCCAGGCTATTGCCCTGTACTGTTAGTCTGCCCTGTTCTCAGGCTTTCGTTGCCTTTCCTTCCGAGAAGGCCCTCTATCCTGTCCTGCCTCTTCTCTAAACGACACCGGGGGCTCCAAACAAATTAAGTCGTGAATAGGGGACAGGTAGGGCTTGATTCCTCCAAGCATAGGGAAATAAATCTTGAAAGACATCCTCCATGCGTTTCTTTAGCACCTTTCACTCAGCAGCAGCATGGGAGTAGATGTCTAGCGACACACAGGATCTGCACTATAGAACTCTTCCTGCATGCTGTGTCCTCACTATTCCTGCATGCTCTGTATCACGTGTCCTGCATGCACCAGGGATGCTGTTGCCAATCTGAAAGGGTCCCTTAGAAGAAACTTCTGCAGTCTCCCAGTGCAGCAAAAATGGCTGCAAAGCAACATGGGGTTCTTCTGACTGGGGGGTTGTAACATTCTGAGAGTTACACGTTGTGTAGTCATGATCTAGAAAATGCTGACAAAGGCAAGAGGCGCCATGAGGGTGTGATGGGGAATCTCTTTGCGATTAGATCCGATCTGTGATCCCAGTACACTATCCACTGAGAATGCCTTTGCTAGCTGGAGAAGCTTCTGAACCTTTAAAAGAAATGCAGAAAAAACACCCTGCTCCCCAGTGCCAATGAAGTTCAGACTGAGCTCCTGGAGATCTAACCCTCTGTAATTCCTGTAGTGCTAGTGAAATATGTTGGCTTGCCATCCCTGGAAAGTGAACTGTCCCCAGGGCAGGCACAGCATGTGGCTCACCATCCACTGCCAATGGGTTTCAGCCCCACTTGGGAGGAACTTCCTTTAGGGAAGCGAGGAGCTTGCTCCCCATGGCCCATTCCATCCTTGGTCTCTTCCAAGATTGCCAGCAGGCACGCGGCAGTGACTTGTGAAACTGACACCAGTCCACCAGATCTTTCCAGGTCAGCCACTGAACAGGTGTCGGGGGAACGAGTTTTGAACTCGAACAGCGTGGTCTGGTTTTGAACTGCCAACTTCAGAGTGAGACTGAATCCTGTCATCAATTCTCCTTTGCCATTGAGGCCCATGTAAACCCTCGTCATGTACTGTGACGGGTCTCTCTCTGGCTGCTCTTGCATTGTTGTGCTCCACTCTTGCAGTGGTTATGGGATATGTTCTTTCACAAAGAAGACCAGGCACTTTAGTTTTACTGTGAGGTAAATTTTTCCAGAGGTCAGCTGCGGGTTGGGGTGGGGTTTCCTGACGGTTTATGTGCTTGGTGTGTGTTGTGTTTTTTACCTTGGGACAGCTCACACATATTTACCACCCTAAGGTAAAAAACACAGCACCGTTAGCACTCAAGACAAGACCCACGCCACACGCATTGCTTAGCAGGCGTCCTTTTAAACTGTAAAGCGGTGGCATATGCGAGAACAGTGCTGGAACTTTTACCGCATTGAATAATCATTCTTGTTTCACGCCTGCACCTCAGGATACAGAGCTGGCAGAGAGAAACTTGGGAGTGGTGTGATCTTAGTGACATACTCATAGTTTCCATGAATTCCAGCAGCTCAGACTTCTGGGAAGGTTTTTTTGTCTGTGTGTGGTGTTAGTTTAAAATTTCTTCTCCAGGTAGTATAATGCACATACTGTATTTACTGAGCAGATGACTTAGGTGGTCAGTTTTGAGCAAGGCAGGAGGTTAATAGGCTGTATATTTTGGCCTGGAGCTGTTCAAATATATTTAATCTGGGAAAGGGGGTTGGACAGTGGAGACAAACATTTGTGGGTTAGCTAGAACTAAAGGATTATGAGGTGCTTCAGAGGGACCTAACCACATGGAATCAAATGAAATTCACTGCAGGTATGCTGGAAGCAACAACTTGAATTACTCCTACGTGTTGATTGGTGACCATTGGTGAGAACACCCTTCAGGGAAACAAACCTGGGTGTCATTGTGGGCAGCTCAGAGACGAAGTGTTTAAGGATTAGACATCTCTGTGAATAAGGATATCGTCTGCAGTGACAGTAGCTAGGATAAAAACAAGAAGGAGTCCGGTGACACCTTAAAGACTAACGGATTTATTTGGCCATAAGCTTTCGTGGGTAAAAACCCCACTTCTTCAGATGCAGGGTAGAAGTAGCTAGGATAGAAATGTGTAAGGGGTGTAAACCTTCACACCTCAGGGTACGAGCTAGCCACTAACGGTTGGTTGTCAAAAAGAAAATTCCTATGGGCAGGTTATTGCAGGGTTTTACCCTCTTGTAATTGTGGCACTGTGCATTTGGACCATTGGTGTGGTTGGCTCTGACAATTTCTTTGTTCTATGGATTTGGGGGACGGAAGTAGCTGGTAAACTGAGTGCTGGGAAGGGGGGAGACAAGAAACCTGAGGCTATTCTTCCCTTCTCACCTAGCTGCCAACCCCATTTAAAAAGACAGGAGGGTTGCAGCTGTGTCACACTCCATCCTCCCAAGGGTGAGTATGTGGTCAGGCTGGGCTGTACCTTTAACCTCAGTTGCCTGTCTACCTGCTGCAGATCTTTACCAGGCCTTGTCCCCAGTTCTTTAAAGCAGCAAGGAGCTCTGAGTCGGGGTGGGAGCAAGGGGTGGGTACTGCAGAGTCTTCAGGGAGACTGGCGGAAGCACTTGTGTCCCTAGCACGTCCCGAAATGTGCGCTGCACTGCTTCCAGATGCATTGCCTTTCTCCAGATTTGGGAGGGGAGGGGTTAAATCGGCAAAGCTTCCCCCTCCCATTCCCCCCCCCCCCCCAAGCCCTTGCTAAAACCTCCCTGGCCAATTCCTTCTCAAGGAGTTCCTGGTGCTTTTTAAAAAACAAAGATTTCAAAGTTGCAGTAAGCTCTTGAGACTCTGAGAATGTCGATCCCTTTTTAATAAGAAAGCATTGGATGTGGCCTAATAACAGTGTTGAGCGCCTGAGTTTGGTTTGCTCTGATTAGCCTTGAATTGGTGACAACAGATCCTCTGCTTCTCCCGCCCAGCCCTGGTCAATGTGAGGGGCTGGGAGGACTGCTCCTTGCAGGGCAGACCCGTCAGGAGAGGCCTTGCCAGTCCAAATATGGCTCTGGCCAATGAGCCAGACTTATTTTCAGAACATTTGGTTGAGTGGAGTCCAAAAATGCCTTAGGTCAACTTCTAGAGGAGACCAAAGTCTGTAACACATCAGCAAAGGTTTGTTTTGAATATGGCTGTGGGCCTAGTGAACGGGAGCACAGCCCGAATTCCGCTCTAGGTCATAGATGAGGGAGGGAGTGTGTGTGTGTGTGTGTGGGGTGTGTGTGTGTGTATGGTGTGTTAGCAGAGCAACAAAAGTCCGTGTCTTAAAGTGAATGTACTGCTCGTATGACGCCGTTCAGGCAGGGGGCATGTTGCACCTGCATCCCACCCAGAGCCAGAGTAGGCACCACGAGGGGAGGGGAAGGGAGATCAGTCCCCCTGGCCCATTCCATGCTTGGCCTTCTCACTCTCTGATCTTTCCCCACAGACTCATTTCACAAAGAGCACTAAACAGCTGCCAGGAGGGAGCAACTTTGAGTCCCTACCAGCCTGAGCTGAATACAAACCACCTCCAAGACCTCATAGTGAATTACCTACCCCTGAGCCTTGCGGTCATCTGTCTGTGTCAAAATATCAGAGTGTGTGTCAAACTTCAGTGCACTTATTCTCACAACACCCATGTGTAGCAGGGGTGTGCTGTTATCAGATGAGGAAGTGATGCACAGAGAGGCTAAGTGACTTGCCCAGGGTCACACAGAACATCTGTGCCAGAGCTGGGAATTGAACCTAGATATTTGGAGTCCTAGGCTAGCATCTTGTCCACTTCACCACCCTTCTCTTGGGCAGTTGAAGTAGTTTATGGAAGCCCAGAGTCCTGAAAATAACTATGTCCACAGCAGGGACTCGGAGCAGCTTTTCCTTAGGCTTAGTGGCTAAGATACCCCACTTGCTAAGATACTGGGCACCACTGTGGGATGTGCTGCTACTCCTGTACCTAAGTCTGCTTCAGCAGCACGTGGCCTGAGATCTGGGGAGAAATCTGGCAAGGTCTAAGCTAAGAACCTAAACCATACTGAAGTGTGCAGCTGACCTTCCTGGAGAGCTAGTCCAACATTCCCTGGCACCCAAGGTTTTTTCCCTGATAACGTCTCAGCAGCACAATGTGTCAATGTTCCTGTATCCCAGAGACACAACTTTCCCCTCCCATGGAAACAGTCCAGCTCAGCAGTGCTCATCAGAATTGCAAGCCATAGCCTCGTCCCTGGACTGCAGCAAGAAGCCCCGTGCATGCTGTGTCCGGGCAAGTGTCTTCCGTTTCTCAGCCTTGTGGATTTATATGGAGGCTTAATGATCTGTTCTGTGCTGGGTGCTGTAATGCACCTCCTGTTGCTGTGCTGGGGAGTGTTTTCCTGACCCCAGCTGGCCATGAACCAACTGGGACAGAAATAGCTGGAGTTGCCCCCTGAAGCCTTCGCATGGGTGCCAGGTGGCTTTACCCTGGAGAGATTTGCCATGCAGAGCACAAAATTCTGTCCCCCCTTAAGACGATGCTGTCACTGCCATTTAACTGGGCCACTGTTTCACCCAACACACCGGGGTGACTTCACTGGACACAGGAAACATTACCTACAGTAAGGCACTCTGTAAGCCTGTTTATTAGAATAGGTAGGAGAAGCCCTAGATCAGCTCCTGTGCGTGGTCTGGTGACTGTCCTGGCAGTTACAGGACACTGGTATTGGTCAGTAATATTTATAATAGTATTTTTTAATAAGAGCCTGGAAGGGATTTTGACCCTCATGCTTCAGGGCTTCAGCTGGTCTCAAGGTATCGGGGGGGTGGGGGGGGGGGGGTCAGGAGGAAACTTCCACTGATGGCAGGTAATTCCATAACTGCCTTCTACACTGTTCTTGCATCATCCTCTGAATCAGCTGGTACTGGCCACTTCCAGAGACTGGATGCCAGACTAGATGGGAGCACAAGTCTGATCCAGCCTGGCAATTCCTATGTTCTTATGTATGGCTGCCCTCTTTGTGCCTCCGGGCATATTGCATGGCAGAGCTGGTGCTGCCCAGCGTTCGAGCTCCATGCTGTTCTATTGATTTATATAAAAGATTATCAGTCAAGGACCCGGTAAATATAAATACATATACGCCTCCGCCTGGGGAAGAGGCCGCTGGGATGTGGTTCAACTTATAATTAGCAGCATGGTTAAAATATAACATAATGAACGCATCTTATTCCTCAGGCCCTCGAGCTGCTGCAGGCATCTCCTGGGCTCCCAGACAGCTCAGAAGGACTCGCTACAGCCCGGAACCCAGATTTCCACAAAGCTGCACATGCTGATCGCTGTGCTGTCCTCTCTGTGCCTCCTGTCTGAATGTGGCTGTGGGATTTGTGTCAGTTAAGCTGGAAGCCTGTGGAGTTAGGGGCCTTTTCTTGAGTGTGCGAAGCCTGCACTGGGGTCACTCAAGGCCCTATGTAGGCTGTCAGGGTAACTGACCATATGGGGAGGGATGTGGTTGTAGGGGCAGAGGTCTAAAGCCGTCGTCTCGGCAGGCTTTGAACAGTGGTTGTAACTTAGAAGATAGAGAGGGGTGAATAAAACCAGGCCTGGTGCAGCTTTCAGGCCCAGAACTCTGCACTCAGCTAATGTCCTGGCTATGGTGCCCATCTGTCTACACAGAGCCCCAGCTGGGACCTGGGTGCAGTAGGCGGGCACAAATTTTTCCCCCTGCACCCTCTGTGGGTCTTTGTGGAGTGGGCCTCCTGGTGCTCGGTGTCCAAAGGAAGCGAAAGCTGCTGCAGCCAGCTGCCAACTCCTTGGCTTGGCCCCTTCGCAGGAAGTTTCCCAAACCTCTGACCTGGCTGCTCTGGTTTGACCCCATGTTTGTAACGCTGGGTCAAGGCTGCAGTGTTCAGCCTCCAGGGACTGGGGCAATGTTTGCGCCAGGGCAGTGGTGGCTGCTGGTGCATGGGATGTGCTCCAGAAAGCTGTGCAGTCTTGGAGGAGGCGTGTTTTGTGGGCTGTCTCCCTCAGGGCCCTGTAGACGTGAGCGTCCCCTAGAACGCTCCACTGCATTACTGCGGTGGCTCTGCTGGCCTGGTGTGCTAAGAGCCTGACAGCCTCGGCGTGCTGGCGCGAGAAGATAAGAGGTGGGGGAAGCAGCCTGCAGCTGGCTCATCCCATGCGTTGCAGAAGCACAGAGGGTGTGCTGGGTCTGGGGCAAACACCTTTCAGCAGGCAGCCTTAACCCCACACGTAGACAAAACACTTTGCTCCTCAGTAGCTCGCTGTCCTGTCCCCTGGGCAGAGCGTTGTGGCAGCAGGAGAGCAGCATGAACGCTGTGGTCCTCCTGCTGCGAACTCCATCCTCCCTTCACACTGCCTCTCCCCCCTCCAGGGACCGTGAGCTCTGCTGCCCGTGAGCATTCGGCGCACCCTGCTTGCCAGCGGCTGTTCCGGGTTACTCCAGCGTGTCTCTGGACCGGACGAAGGTGAGTGCCCTGCGTCGGGGGAAAGCTGCTATGAGCATAGCTGGGGTTCTCCCAAGCAGGCAAATACCTGTGTGGTTCTGGCAGCAGATGCTCCGAGGCTTCTCCCTTCATTCATGACACCATGCCTCTCGAGGTCTGCTCTTACGGTGCCACGTGGGGGTGGGGTGAGTGAGGCAACGTGGCCCTGTCTGCCACCAGAGCTCGGTTAGTGCTGCTGGGCTGGAGAGATGGACAGTCCCCTTCCGCTGCTGAATCCCTTCAGTGAGACAGCACTGTCTGGTGCCAGGGCCTCCCAAGGATAATTCCCGAGTCTGACAGAGAGTCCCTCTGTGGGTTGGGGCAAGTCACGCCTCTCTGTGCCTCGGTTTCCCCACAGGCCAAACATTGGTGGTAATCCTGACTTCCTCATGTCATCGGGGGGAATGTTTCTGTATCTGCTGGATAGCACCATCCTGCAGAGGGGGGTGCCAGCCAGGGAGCACTGTGTAGCTGCATGAGCAGCTGAGAAGCTGCTAGGCACAAACCCAGCACGGTGGCCAACGGAGACTGAAGCGGTGGCCTGTGGCACCATTGCCAGGCCTGAGAGTTTGGAAATTATCTCCCAAGACTGATCTGCAGCCTGGAATGCGCATTGCCCCCACACCCAGCTCCTAGAGCTCCCAGCTGCTGTGAGAAGCACTGTGTCCCCCAGGGCTTGCCTATGCCACCAACCCCTCATCTGACCTCACGGCATGCCAGACCTCTCCATTAATGTTTCTGCCCATCTGCCTGGATGTTGGTTTTCTCCCTTAAAAAATCTTGACCTGACTTGACCTTCCTGGAGTCACTTGACAGCAGCCGTACAGCCTCTCTCTCCCTTTCCGCTCCAGCTCCTCACATGCAGCAGATCAGCAAGCAGAGCCTTTTCTGGCAGGCCTTGCAGCTGCAACCCTTCGGGAATGGGCCACATGGCAGAGCTGCTTTCCTGGCAGTGTCTGCCTGTTTCGCCCCGTGAAATTCCTACGTGGTGCAATTGTTTAGTAGAGCTGTCATGGACCCTGGGGTCCTGATCCGGGTACAGACTGTGCAGGGGAGGGGGGGGAGACTCCAGGTACCTTTCCTCTGCCAGAGGGATCGGTGCCACTAACCAGGCAAGTGTTGGAGTTCTGTTCCACGCTGAATTGTTGTCCCTGTGCTGGTGAGAGAGAGCGGGGCAGTGTGGCTGTCACGCTAACAGCTGGACGCGTGCAGGTGGCATGGGGTTCAGTGATGTTCAGCTGCAAAGGGAATCTGCTGCCCCCTGCAGGGCACACCGCCATACCTTCACAGGGCGTAGGAAGGCCTGTGTCATCCGCACCGCTGGGTGCACGTTATCTTGTGTGGGGAAGTCGAGTAAGGGATAGGACAGCTGGAAGGACGGGGCCTAACCCAGCCAGGCAGGGGTACTGGAACTATTTGTATAATGGGGGTGCTGCGAGTGATTGAACCGAACTGTAAACTCTGTATAGAATTCAGGGTAGCAGCCGTGTTAGTCTGTATTCGTAAAAAGAAAAGGAGGACTTTTGGCACCTTAGAGACTAACCAATTTATCTGAGCATAAGCTTTCGTGAGCAACAGTTGCATCCGATGAAGTGAGCTGTAGCTCACGAAAGCTTACGCTCAGATAAATTGTTAGTCTCTAAGATGCCACAAGTCCTCCTTTTCTTTCTGTATAGAATAGAAACCACTTCAAGTCAGAGGGTGCAGCAGCACCCCCAGTTCCAGCACCTGTGCAGCCAGGTGTACCCACTGGAGAAGGTCTGACCCAACAAGGTGCTGACTGCATGCCTTAGCAACTGGGCTGTCTGTGCCCTTTCAGTCCAGCAGCCAGTGGCTGGTGATTCCCTTAGTGCTCAGGGCTGCAGGGAATACTAAAGTTAACCACACTGCCTGTCTCCTTTTGCAGGATCGCCTGGTCACCATGATTCTGGGTGTGAGTCCCCGATGCCACCTCCTGGTGATGCTGCTCTGCCTCCTGGGCATCTCCTGCCAGACGCAGGCTGGCATGGACGCCTCGCTGCAGCCCGCCGTCACTGCGGCTTCCTTCCTGCAGGATCTCCTGCGCCGGTACGGCGAGAGCGACGTGCTGACCCTGCAGCAGCTGAAGGCTCTGCTGAATCGCCTCGATGTGGGGGTGGGGCACGAGAACATCTCCCGATCGGAGCCGCAGCGCAGGAACCTCTCCCGGGTAACATGCCACGTGAATTCCTGTGTCTCTTCCCTGCAGTGCCCAAGGAGGGATGGCCCAGCTTAACACACTGCTGCCCCTCTGCCCCTCGTAAACACAGAGTGCGAGGTCACCATGTCACGGGCTAAGCTTGTCCGGAATGGACAATCAGATGGGCCATGTTCTCTGCAAGGATACTCCTTGGGCTCACGTGGGCCCTGTGTCACCCATGCAGGGAAGCTGCTTGAGCTCCACTCGGGAGACCATTGCTTCTCCTGCTATATCAGCTTGCTCCACTCGCTGCCCCAGCTGCTGTGCATTGTGTTCCCATTCCTTCGGTGTTCTGCTCCCAGGGAGCCAGCGGGTGAAGTTGGGTGAAAGCGGGGAAACCCTGGTTCTTGTGGGGTGGGGGAATCCATTACAGTGCAAGCAGAACTGCTGTGATGGTGGCAGGCAGGATATTGCCTCTGTGTGGAGAAAATTCTCAGGGAGGGGGAGGAAAACAGCCCCTGTAGATGGGTGGTTCGTGGGACCCATTAGACCTGCAGAGGGGGCTAGGGCCTCACATGCAGTGAGATAGGCCCGTGTCCAGTGAGGGGCTGCTGTGTGTGTATTGTTAGAGAGCTTATTCCTTCACTCTCCCACTTCCCTCGTTCTTCTCGCATGAACGGAGAGCAGCAATACCTGAAGTCCGAAGGTGCAAACAATTCGATGTTTATTGGGGTGAACTTCCAGCAAAAGCTTAAATCGAAGTTCCTTTTTCCTTATTTTCGAATCCCAACTCACTTCCTGTTTGCCCCTAATTTATATAGTAATAGTCTTAGCTATACCTTAACTAATCATTCTACTGAAATTTAACGAACCAATCCTAACATATTGTAACATGATTAGCTAACCAATTATATCCCACCACCTTAATTAGTTTACACCCAGCAAAATTAATTATACAGCAGACAGAAACAATCACAGAACCAGACAGAGGCCATGCCAATAAACAATAGCAAAGTGGGAACTATCATGACAAAACAATACAGAAGTGAGGATTTCACAACTACATCTATAAAGACATAAGGGTTTCCCAGCTGTGTCTATTGATAAGTGAGTTCTTACCAGACAGAAAACTATCAACCTAAATTTCCTTTTACATCTTCTAGGCACTTCCCTTTCTCTGGAGGTGATAGGCACTATCAGGACAGGAGTGTATTCCTAACAGCCCAATAGCACCTTCTTTCAATGTGACTAGTTTGGAATGTGAGGATGTGACCGGTTGCTTCCCAACTTATGGCTGCCTCTGTTGCTTCCCAACTTATGGCTGCCTCTGTTGCTTAGCCAAAGGCCTTAGCCTAAGAACAGGGCCTCAGACTGTCACAGTAAGAGAAGGACCTTACACTGGCAGACAGTGATTTTGATTCTTTCTTTTATACCTCTAACTAGCCAAGTGATAAGAATACACCTAAATTCTTAAAGTACAGGCCTTTGCAGACAGGCCTGAATATCTGTATCCTAACGTGTATTGGCCAGGAGGGGAAGGAGTTAGCAGGGGGAGGAGGGAGAGGATGCAATCGAAGAGCCCTCTGGGGATGCCCATATTGCCAAGCCAGACAGCAGAGCACAACCATGGGATGCTCAAGGTCTCTCTTTCCCCACGCCAGTGCTTCAGCTCCTCAGAGCTCTTCGCCGCCCACAACCTGAGCGAAGGGTCCCATGTTGGCCCGAGCAAGTTCCAGGAGTTCTGCCCGACCATCCTACAGCAGCTGGAATCTCAGGCGTGCACAGCAGAGAACCTGGAGAACGAGGAGAATGAGCAGACGGAGGAGGGGAAGCCCAGCTCGGCAGAAGGTGAACAGATAGCCAGTGGGCACGGAGAGGGGACCAGGACCTGCGTTAGCTCTAAAGGCATTGCTGAAGCACAAGCTTTCCGAGCGCCTCTCTTGAGTGCAGGGCACAGATGCTTTTTCTAGCCCTCACTGCAGAAATGGGGCATATTCTGGGCTTAATGTGATAGCACCTGTTCATAACCCTTCCCTTCCCAGCCTCCCAGGGCAAGCCATGGCTTCAGCCCTGCAGCAGGAGCGACGCACTGGGGCTGTGTCTTTGGCTGACAGTAATTAGAAAATGGTGCTAGCCTGCCCAGAAAGAGAGGAACCATGGGATGCAGGGAACGGAATCATGGATTTTGGGGAGTTTGACTCCCAAGTCCCAGAATTTCACTAGCTTCACGACACATCCCACCATGTGCAGCGAGGAAAAATCCCAGAATGCACTTGGCGAAGCAAAGAAGCATAGGATACCCACCCGGAATACCACACGCTTAGTGTGCCCCGCGCCCCGCCGTACGTACACAACGATGTGAATTGAAACAGGGCACAGCTGTCCCACTTTCGTGCTGTTAACGCAGCATACGTATCGCGCACCAGCTAGTGCGTGTCAGCACAGTGTGAACTCATTCCCCATATAGACCAGCCCTCAGTTACACAGGGGAGTTGTGGGGACAGAGATCCTAGACAGCGGGGCCTTTTTTACATTTAAACCTCAGCTTTTCCAACAGGCAGCCCTTTGAAGGTGCTTTCTGAGTTGAATGTGGATTCGGGCTGGCACTCGTAATGGGGCTGCTTGCTAGGTGCTAGCCCTCCTAATGCTAGATGGCAGAGTGCAGGGACAGGGTGGTCTGTCGCCATCCCCCAGCTGTGTTACGTTACAGAAAGTCACATCAAACACCCCCCCACAGCTCTGTTTTCCCATCTATGATCTGAGTGGCAGTCCTTACCTGCCTCCCAGGAGGCTTGCCTGAGAGTGAAGTGCTTTGGGATGAAAGATGCTGTCAAAATGCACTGTACTGCTATTAAGCCTGTCCTCTTAGCAGTGGCTTTGGGGCAGTTGTTTGGAACCAGAGGCACCCCGATAAAATCACCCCTCCACACCTGCATATGCAGGGCTGGATTTTCTGCCTTTCCTTAGGTCATTCCAAAGACTCTTCGTTGTAGGTGAGGAGAGACATTTCTCTCGTGATAGCCTTGGAAAGCTAACTTTCCAAGGGTAGCTTGGAATCTTGATGGTTTTCCTCCAGTGTAATTTTCTCGCAGATTCCATGGAAAGTGCGGAGGCACTAGTGTTTGCAGCCTGTTGAATCTGCCCTCGCCTTCCCTACCCATGGCACTGCGGGGCAGAGAGAGAGCAGGAATTGGACCATTGACAATGCAGAGTGGAGAATTTGCTGCTGGGACATGTGACTTTAGTTCCCAGAGCAGTCAGCGCTCTCTTGCTCCATAGTTCTAGCAGAGGCAGTGCTGTCTATCAGTGAGGAAGTGGTGCTTGATTACTGGTGTTTGTTACTGCTACCCCAGCCCCACACACACTCTCACATTCTCTCTCACATGTGTTCCAGGTTAATTCAGCTCAGGAGGGCCTGTTTTTTATCTTTCACTAGAGGATCTTGTTGCAGGTTAATAAATAACAGGGATTTCTATAGCCCCTTTCATCCAAAGCACATTACAAACGGTTTACATGAATTGTATTTTGCCCACCTCTGAAACGCTGCTGCCACCTCTGAATGGATCGTGGCAGCTGTCTCAATAGCCACACAGCAGCGCTGTGGGACGGACTGTGAAGAATAGCACGCCATCCGTCACATGGCAGTTACGGGAGTTCAGGGACGCAGCATGCGGTTGCTCAGATTAGAATTTCCCGCGTATGCCAGGGTGCTGGTGGTTTGTAGTGCCTAGGAGCCCAGCCGTGGACCCTGTTGCGCTAGGTGCGGTGCAAACACTGCCCCAAAGGAGCTTATCAAAGTAGAGTCCTAGGTTAACTTTCCAAAAGTGCTAGGGGACCTGTAACAATCCAAAGCGGCCCAGACGGCCGATCGGCTTCTCGGAACCATAACGCCCCCTGTTGGAACGCACAGTTATGGTCTCAGGAACTCCTTGTTAGACCTTCTCTGGTGCCTGCGATTCTCCCCGCTGCTCGCAGGTGTTCCTGGCTCTGGCTCACTCTTTCCAGCCTGTTAATGGCATACAACTGAGCTCAGTGCCTGGAGCTTAATTATTCCCAGTGCCCTTTAAAGTAATTCAGAGACATGGAGAAGCATTAACCAGATTTATTTCTCCCACCGTTTCCCCGTCCTGTAACTGTCTCACCATTAAAGTATCCCAAGCAGCGCAGTGGATGGGAGTGATCCTCTGTCATAACAAGGCCCCCTCCTCAGTGAGGCCTGACTCCCCTGGCCTTCCCTGCCCAGCTGTATCCAGAGCTGCTGGCGTCTGGCCCTTCCCACCCCCAAATAGCCTTGGTAATCCAGCCCTCATTTCTTCTTGTTCCGCAGTGTGGGGCTTTGGCTTTCTCAGTGTGTCACTGATTAACTTGGCCTCCCTCCTTGGAGTCTTCATCGTGCCCTGCACCAACAAGGCCTTTTTCCGACGGGTCCTCACTTATTTCATCGCGCTCTCCATCGGGACGTTGTTCTCTAATACGCTCTTCCAGATGATCCCAGAGGTGCAGTAGAACACACCCTGCCCTTCTCTCTCTCTCTCTCTCTCTCAAAGGGCTGGCTCTCCCACTTGCCTTTACAACCCAGCTCCTCCCAAACAGATCCCTCTGTCTCCAAGGCAGAGGGAAACTTCTCTTCCATGCTGGCTTCCTGCCAGTGGCTTTCCAGGACCACCTTGCTCCTCTGAGCACCAGGAAACATCACGTGGTCCCCTCAGGGTTAACGTTTGGTGTTCAGGCAGCATGGGGAGCCCTGTGCCATCCTAGCTTGCTTCCTCCTTCCTTCCTGTGGGGTTGCCTGCAGCCTCTCTGAGAACAGCAATATCCTGTAGTTGCAGTGCAGCTGGCAGGGATCCTAGCTCTGGAGGGAGGGAGAAGAGAGCTCCCTCCCACACGTGACTCCTGCTGGGTGGTTACACAGCCCCTCTCTTCCGCCGGTAATAGTGGTTCGAAACATGGGTGGTCCTAGCTCCTGTGAGATTGTAATAATAAAGATCTCTTGCTCTTCATGTTCCTGGTTGCCAAAGGGGAGACTTCCCAAAGCCTGCCCGTGATGAGTGACACTAAGCATAGACCAAGCATGTGCAAGTACGTCAGGCAGCATCTGGGAGCTTTAAGAGGACAGGGCACTCCTGTGCTGGGTTGGCAGCATCTGTGCTGTGTCAGCGTTGGTCTGATGGGCAGAGGCTGGTGTAGGGGCGTTCCTGGGGCTCATAAGAAGGGTGTGTGAAAGAGGAAGGAAGGAAGGAACAGAGGGTAAAAATGCACAGAAGGAATTGAAGAAACCCCTCCTGCCTGGGGATCCCAGCTTTCTTCTGGCTCCCAGTCTTGCTGATTAAAGGCAGCAGAGCCCCTGGAAAGATCTATGCAAAGTGAGGTTTCCTGGTGCCCTGATGGGTTTGTCAGATACATTACAAACTAATTTTTGTTTTAATTGCACAATTCTGGAGCTAAATAAATATTCCCATGTGCTTTACAATCAGGTTTTGGAAACTCACGCGTTCCTCCAGCATCCTGCTTTCTGGCAGCAGGATTTTCTCAGCAGGGTCTAGGTACTTAGGGACCTCAAATCCATTTAGATCCTCAAACTTTCAGCCTAGAAGTCATGGAATTAAAATAAAATCTCAGCTTCTCACTGGAGTGATCCTTCCACTGTGATCCCAGGGCTGCTTTGCGTTGAGCATTTGTGTGTGCATTGTACTGCCCTGAAGAAGACAGGATATCTAGTCGTAAATGGATATTACCCTTCTTTGCCAGTGCTCCAGAGTGCAAGATCTCTTGGCTGTTTCAGTCAGCTGCCTGCTGGCAAGCAGAGGGAGTTGGGGACAACAGGATTGGTGCTTGTTTCTCTCAGCCCCTCGCAAGCTAAAACAAAGCTAGTATGTTTCATGTTGGGTCTCCAGGCCTGGTGGTCTTAACCTAACTCCCAGTATTCCTGCATATTCCATGCTGGCAAGGGCTGTTATCACATCTCTAAACCAGAGTCTGATGGAGCCCCTTGTTTGTGGGACTTGGGGAGGTATTTTTCAGCTCCAGAACTGTAACTTTGTTGTATTTTTTCTCTTAAAAACCAAACAAAATGCCTTGTTTCTGGATCTGATGGGAACTGAAATGATGGTGTACACTCCACCCCCATGGTATGCACGTTGCAGGAGAACTCCCACGGCATGGAACGCAAACGCAGGTTAATCCATTAGGCTGGAAGGGTCTCGGACAGCCCAGGCAGAGCACTTGGCCTCTCTGATTTTGTCTGGTGCCCAGATACTCCAGTGATGAGTGCACTAGGCATGCACAGGGTGAATCGGCTCCACTGTGCGATGAGGGTGGAGTGTATGAGATGCTGGCTGTAAAACTGAAGTGCTCCATGGAATGCTGGAACTCTGACCCCGGGCCCCCCCCATTAAATGGGCCTTATGCCTCTGGGAATGACATGTGCCCACTGGGAGTCTGACAAGGTCACCAGGAAAGTGAATCTGTTTTGGGAGTAGGACCCTGATTTTATTTCTGTCTTCAAAATACACTTCACGTCCACCTGCCACAAGCTAACTTCCATTCTTGGAGTGTTTATTTTAAAGTAAGAGCCTTGTTAGGATGAGGAATCTCATTCCTTCACCCAAATCCCGGCCTCCCCAAGGAGAGAATCCATCCTCTCATCAGTCTGTGGTGCAGTTAGTCACAGCAGCCGCATTCTGGAGCGTGGGCTGTAGGGCCAGCTCTGATGATTCACGTTCCCTGTAGTGTTCCAGCCACGATCTTTCCCTCCCCAAAGGGGCCAGCATGTCAGAGTTCCAGAGCCATCTTGTACCAGGTTTGCTTCTGGCCTCCCTGAACCAATTCGAGATTGATATGAAATCACTAATAAATGTCCCTTTTTCTCCTCCCTTCTCCCCCTCCCACTCTCTCTCTCTGGTGTGGATTCACTTCTTTGCTGTCCTGTGTTGATTTCCTTGGACTCTCCTGCCTTCTGTGGTGTAACTGGGGTGGGGTTGGCACGCACGCTGAAGTCTGGGGTTACGGTTTCCTCTGCGTGACCGTCATCTCCCTCTGCTCCCTGGTGGGAGCCAGCGTGGTGCCCTTCATGAAGAAGACCTTTTACAAGCGGCTGCTCCTCTACTTCATAGCTCTGGCGATTGGAACTCTCTACTCCAATGCTCTCTTCCAGCTCATCCCTGAGGTATGGTGAGGGCCCTCGGGCCTGTCATGTGTGTCTGTCTGCCTGCGCTCCCTGGTTTGAGGAGAAGCCGGTGGAACTTGAAGAGAAACATGAGTGAATGTTGCAGGGAGACAAAGATCTGGTCGGACCTGGTCTGTGCCTGCATCTGGGAGCTGGAAATGTTTAAGGTCCATCAGCAAGGCTAAATGCTGCTGTATGACTGTGTTAAGCTCCTAGCTGCTTTGCCATTGACCGTGTGACCGTGGACAAGTCACTTCCACCTCACCTTTCGGTGCCTATCTATAAAATGACCCTGATTGTATTTACTTATCTGCCAGGATGAGGTTCTGGCCATGGTCTAGCACTGCTCAGAGGACCTCAAAGCCTTAGGATACGTCCACACTATGGAGACTATATTGGTACAGCTATGGCTCCATAGCTATGCTGGCATAACCCCATAGCTTAGAAGCAGCCTGCACCAAGGGAAGGGGTTTTTTGTTGCTGTAGGAAGACCACCTCTCTGAGCTATAGTTGCTGTGTCAAAAAAAGCATTTGTCCTTCGGCCTAGCTACGTCCACCGTGGGGATTAGGTCAGCATAGCTGTGTGTTTTTTCACACCCCTGAGCTATGGCAACCTAACTTTCAAGCGTAGACCAGGCCTTAGCCGTTCTCAGGCCATATAAAGAAAGTGGCTTTGACGTGTGAACAAAGCCAGGCTTGACTGGGTCACTTTTATGGTAGAGAGCAGATGGGGTAGAGAGAAGATTCCGTGTTGAGCGGAGTCTGAGCTGCCTGTTGGTGCCACTCGCGTCCCTTCTATACGGCTCAGTGTTCGTGCTGGCCGAGAGTGGTCGCGCTCCAGGCTATAGTCTCAGTGGTGAGTTCGTTGTGAGAAGCGACTTAGACCATCTGGGCTTTGATATAAAAGGATCCCCAGCCCCTGTGCTAGAAAACACCTTCTATGCACACAAGAAATGAATAAGCTGAGAAAAGTGGAGTTGCTGTCCAGAAATCCCCAATGCAGGTGCCTGATCAGCGATTGTTGGTGCAGTTGCTTCTCCTGATTCTGTGCTCAAAAGGGAGAGGAGAGGACAGGACAGCTAATGATGTTTTCTGGGAGTGGACTTGCTAATACAATAGATTTAATTGGCCCACCTGCCTATGTTTATACTCACATCTGACTTGTGAGAGGAGGGACAGTGAATTTAAAAACCAATAGATTTAAAGCAAAGGCATTTTATAATTAACCGGTGGAACTCGCAGCCACAGGATATCAAGATGAGTAGCTGAGAGAGATTTATAGAGGTATTGGACATTTTAGATTAATGTGAGTAGGATCTGCAGTGACACTGTCTGAGCTAAAAATGAGATGGGCTAACAATCCTCGTGCATCAGGGCATGAGCTGATTACGTGTGGGGTCAGGAAGACAGTCCCTTCTAGCATGCAGTAGTATTGCACAATTAGGTGTGTTAAGCCTTTTCCTGAAGCATTCATTGGGGGAGAAAAGACTAACTGAAGTGCTCTTCTGCTGTCCCTGTACCGAGAGCTCCTAGAGACATGGGTAGGGGAGGTGAGGGACGCTGCTGGCGTTCATGGTTCTCAAATCTTTCTCTGTTGCCCCTTGTCTACAGGCCTTTGGATTCAACCCTCAGGAGGATTATTATGTCTCCAAATCTGCAGTGGTCTTTGGGGGCTTTTACTTGTTCTTCTTCACAGAGAAAATCCTGAAGATGCTTCTCAAGCAGACAGATCAGGTGAGGTTGAGTTAGTCCCATAGGAGCGGGTTAGGCATTCCCAGATGGTACCGCTGCCAGAAAGGTGCTTCCCAATGGGTTTACTCTGATGCAATTTTCAAAAATCCATTTTTTTCACCCCGTTTTTCAGTTTGGAGTGGAATCTAAATCTGCTGCATGCCCTTGACTGGTGCACTCTGGAAAGGCCACCTGCTTTACTGACTCTTAAATCCTGTGTGTGAATAGAAAAGCTTAATCTTTGTACAACAAACAGTGGTTCCTTTTTACATTTGGGGGAGGATGATATTTTTGACAGAAAAGGGGGAAGTAAGAGGCACTTGGGCATGATGCTGTATGTTTCTTCCTTCTCCTGATCCACCCCAACAGCTGTCACATGCCATCCCAGAAGTAGTTATAGTGACTCGTGTGTGTGTGTGTAGTTTGTACAGTCAGTTAGCAGAGGTGGAAGTGCTCTGGGATGAAAGATGCTATGAAAATGTACAATCACAATGTTGGGCTTCAATAATCAAAGAGACTCTAGTTTCCTAGTGGTTTTAGTCAGCTTCAGCATTACCGTGTCTGTGAGGTTTCCTGTTCTAGCTTGTGGGCAAGATAAAATAATCAGCATGCCCCAGGCGTTTATGAGCCAGAAATGTACAAGTGACTGCATGCATCCATGCTGCATGTGGCTAAAGCCTGTGAATCTGTGTATCCTTCCAGCAGCATCACGGGCACAGCCACTACAGCCCTGAGACCCTCCCCTCCAAGAAGGACCAGGAGGAAGGCGTCACTGAAAAGCTGCAGAATGGGGACATGGATCACATGATCCCTCACAGAACCAGTGAGCTAGAGTGCAAGAACCCATCTGTGGATGAGAAAGTCATTGTGGGCTCTCTGTCTGTCCAGGTTAGTGCCTATCTCCCCTGGGGTTACCAGTTACAGCTGTTTGGAGGCGTTGGCTTAGTCTGCAGAGATGGGTATGGCACTGGGCAGCGCAGTAAGACAAGTGGAGTTGTCCACAGTCGGGCGTGGGTTGGAGACCCAGCCAGTGGGGTTCACGTGTGACTTGGGGTGCTCCCTTGCAGGACCTGCAGGCTTCCCAAAGTGCGTGCTACTGGCTGAAGGGGGTGCGATACTCTGACATTGGCACGCTGGCCTGGATGATCACCCTGAGTGACGGGCTCCACAACTTCATCGACGGCCTGGCCATCGGTGCCTCCTTCACCGTGTCTGTCTTCCAAGGGATCAGCACCTCCGTGGCCATTTTCTGCGAGGAGTTCCCCCACGAGCTGGGTACGTGGCTCTTCAGCTGTGCACCTTAACTGCGTTTGCTCCCCATCCAGCCAAATATTTAAGCATGTGCTTAAGTGCTTAAGTCCTTAAGGAACGCATGAAAGCACTTGTTTAACTTGAACCTATTTCACCATTGTCTTTCAACCGTCAACAAAGTGTACCAACTTCTCAGTCATTTAAAGAGACGCGTGTGCATGTGGTGGAGGACGGTATGTGAAACCGTGCTAGCCAGGGTAGGAAAACTGTGGGATCACATGGTGTAATCTGTTCTGAAAACCAGGGGTGTTTGTGATTAAATTTAGATTGAGAGACAGCTGGTAAAACGCCTGTTATGTGTTTGTGTTTGAATGTAGAGAGTGACACATGGAAGTAGATGTGGATCTCAGGCACCTGGCAAATCAGCGATTCTGTCAGTGTTGCAAAGTTTTGGTTCCCTTGGGCTAGGGTGGCCTCATTCTTGCAGTTAACTGCATAGATTTGTGGCTTGACACAAGACTGCTTCTTGAGCAGTGTAGGGCACTGCTCTGAGGGTTAGGAGGACCTTGGTTCTATTCCTGCCTTTACTGCCAGCTCACGATGTGACCTTAGACCAGTCACTTCCCCTCTCTTTACTTCTGTTTCCCCAGGTGTAAATCAGGATGATGATACCCTACTCTCTGTTTAAAAGCACTTTGAGGTCTATGGATAGAGATGTTCTATAAGAGCAAGGCATTATTATTATTTATTTTATTATGTAAGGCCTTGATTCAGCAAGAGGATTGAGCATTGAAGCATTTGAATAGTCCCATTGACTTTGACTTCAGTGGGGCTACTCACATGCCTAGAGTTACACATATGCTTAAGCACCTCAGTGAACAGGGGGCCTGATTGCTGAGTGCTGTTCTCCAGTGGGATGCTGCATTTGGGCAGCTGATGCATCCATCCCATAGATGGTCATGTGTAGCTGTCTGTCTCCTCCTCTCCTTACGTGATCCTCCCTTTTGCAGGTGACTTTGTCATCCTGCTAAATGCCGGAATGACAATCCAGCAGGCGCTCTTCTTCAACTTCATCTCGGCCTGCTGCTGCTACCTAGGGCTGGCCTTTGGGATCGTGGCAGGCAGCCACTTCTCTGCCAACTGGATCTTTGCTCTAGCTGGTGGGATGTTCCTCTACATTGCACTGGCTGATATGGTAAATCCCAAACCAACAGTAGCTGCTGGATAGGGAATCGGAGCATTGCAGGGTTTTTTTCTGCAGTGACCACTGGCCAATGAGCGCTGATGAGCCTCTGTCAGGATTATTGTTGTACAGGAAAGCTTTGATGATACAGGGCTCTGGGAGCTAAGAGGACTTGCCTAACGGCAATGCTCTGTAACATCATGTGCAGTACAGTAGGGTTCCCTCCTGGCTTTTCACAGTGAGGCCTCTGGGTGATTTTGAGGAGGGGTATTGACTGGACCTGTGTAAGTCAGAAGTATCTGCAACCCTGGGCACGGAGGGGAGAATGGGGGAAAATAGAGCATACAGAGGGATGGTTATTCCCTCGTGCCCACCAAATGTAGGGTGTGTAGCTAACCTATAGCCAGACCACTTTGAGCTGTAAATTTATCAGATTTTAGCCTAGCAGGATTGGTCAGGGTCAAGAACACTTGGCCTTGATTGTGAACAGCTTTATATAAATTAATGCCTAATAATAGATGGGGGTATACAGCGCTGGGATCTGCATGTGCAAATTCACAGAGAGATTGGAGGGCGGAGAATTTCCACGACTGAAACATTCCAATTCTTTTCTCAGTTCCCTGAGATGAATGAAGTGAGCCAGGAGGACGAGCGGAATGGCAGCGCCTTGATTGCCTTCGCTATCCAGAACGCAGGGCTGCTGACAGGATTCATTATCATGCTGCTGCTCACCATGTTCTCAGGCCAGATCCAGATAGGGTAGGGACGGGCCTGGTTTGATTGGGCTTTCCCACCTGCAAGCATACGGACTGACAGCACCTGTATGAGACATCAGCATTGCAAAAGCACTAAAGAAAAGAGGCATGTCTATTAAAACTGTTCCATAGACTTTGTATTGTTTATTTCAGGGGGGCTGATGAAGCTCCTTGCCCTAGACCTAAAGTGACCCAAGGACCTATTTCCAGTGTAGCATCCCTTCCTCTACTCTCCTTGCGTCAAAGGGACTCCTGGAAAGGACATGTGTGAGGATCAGGAGAACGGGCTCACTGGCTCCTTTCTGGCTACATCAACCCCTTCGGAGAGCTCCAACCATGGACATGACTTCTTCCCATCCTCTTCGGGTGGCTGCGGATGGGGGATGGATGTGGGGTCAGCGCTGGAGGCGAGGCTACTTTACCAAGGCAGACGCTGTGCTTGAGGCTTGTGCCTGTCCATCCCTCGTACTCAGTCCCTCCACAGGCAATGGAAATGCGAGGCAGGGGAACAGCCATGGGTCCCAGGACAGCCCCAGTATTTACCCGCGTTACCTGTAGCCTCCAACGCTCCGATTGTGCAGGTATCTGGTGTTTCTCTTGAGCATGGGGAGCATGCCTGCCTTTTGGACCTAAATATGCAGTCAAGAGACCTGTTCGAGAAAGGGTCTCCTTCCTCCAAAAGCTTCACGTGCCAATGTCTCTGCAGAGTGTGCTGGGCTGGAGGAAAGGTGCGGCGTGTGAAAGAGAGATGAAGAGGTCTGGGAAGGTTGCACAGGGAGAGGGATGAGCAAGAACGTATCCTGCTGCTGTGCTGGAATCGATCCTTTCCTGGCACAGGTAGTGGGTACTGAACTGGGCAGGCAGCCTTGGTTTCCCTGCCCCCCCTGCGCTTGAAAACTAGTCACAGCTGTTGCTGCTCTGGTCTCTTCCCACTGGCTGCAGAGGCAGCACTGAAGATACCAGGGCAGGAGAAGTGTTTGACATGCAGTCAGACTGGCTTTGGCAGGAAAGTTATGCTGCTCCTGTAGGGATTTAATGAACTATACAGTTGCATCTGCTGGTCAGAATGACACTAATGGACACTCCTGGGTGGCTTCCAGGAGGTAGAACAGCCAAACGCCGCAGCCTCTCCCAGGAGTCCCTCCAACCTAACTCGGGACACTCTGAGAGCGGAGGTAGCTGCGCCGTGAAGCGAAGATGCTGCCGGATCTCACCATTGCAAGGGAAGGGCATGGCAGCTGCATTCAGACCGGGGCGGTGTGGAGCACAAGTCCTTGTGCCAGTTTCTCAGGCTTTCCTGTGAGAGCGATCCTTACACTGTGACCAGGTTCACTTGGAATTGGACATCTGGTTTTAAACACTGACACTGCTGAGTTGCAAGGTTGTTGTTTTTTTAAATACTGTACTTTTTCTTCACGGCACAGGGTCCCAGGAACACAGTCTGTGGAACTGGAACCCAGCTCTGGGTAGCAGCAGGAGTTGGGAAGGGAGTTAAAGGCATTTCAGAGCTCTGCTTCTGGGCTAGCTTTCCTTCGATTCCTAGATGAACTGACTTATTGTTAATGTTTGGCCCCTTCAGCTTGGGCAGGGAATGAGGTTCCCCTCACCCTTGGGTTGTTCCAGATTCTGCCTCCCATGGTTGTGAATTTGTGGCTGCTGACTAACAGAAGTTCCTGCCTCTGCTACTAGCTTGCTGGGTGACCTCTGGCTAGTCACTCCCCCCCCCCCCCTTTCTGTGCCTCAGTTTCCCCATCTGGAAAATGGGGATAATGATGCTGACCTCTATCGTAAAGTGCTGTGAGATCTACTGATGAAAAACACGAGATAAGAGCTAGGGATGGTGATTATTCTTATTTCTGTGAGGAGTGTCGAGTTTGTTGCTGCCAGTCTCTCTCTCTCTCTCTCTCTCTCTCTCTCTCTCTCTCTCATGATCATTCCGTCTGCCTGATCGGCTCCCTGGTAAGGGAACAATTGTTGTCCAGTCCCTTGTCTCGTAACTTGTCCGTTGACACACAAAGTTGTGTTGCCTTGTTGTGCTGTCCTCGTGGCAGAGGCTGAGCAGAAGCTATTCCTGATGGTTTCCCCCTGCAACCCTTCAGAAGAAAGGTGAAAGGCCTGTTCACTTATCATACCCAATGCTTTCACACCCTACACCTCAAGGGTTTAGGCCCCTCTTTGGTAAATGTGAGCTGGGCAGCTACACCCAGGCCCACTGCCTGCCTCCCTTCAGTAAGGGCAAGCTGAGATCGGAGTGACTCCAAAGGAATAGATGTCATAACCAAAACCACCTGGGACAACAGCATGCGCTGTGGCAGGCTCAGCGCCTCCAACAGGATCATGACTTGGTTTGACTGCCGGACTTCTGCCTTCTAATGCCTAACTATTTCCTTTTAACGTGCTCAATGAAGACTGGATATCAAACCCCAATCTCCTGTAGCTGTCAGTCATCCGTCCACGATTGGCCCTAATGGAGAGAGAGAGCTGGGTGTCATTTACATACGGCAGAAACCATAGTCCCTGTCTCCTTTGTAGCACTCCCAGAGTCCTTGTAAACATGTTGAACAAGAGAGGGTACAGTGTAGAACCCTGTAGTAATCTGTGCAATACAGCCTTTTGTTTACATGACCAATTATCCATAGTAGCCTACTGGGCTGCCCTATTTTAGAAAAGGATCAAAACCGTTTCAGAGCAGCTCTGTCAACTTGGGCAAGGGACCACAGCCTTGTCAGCGGTATCTCACGTTCACTGCCTGTATCTTAGGTAGCTGGCATACTGTCTTCCTCCATTGCCAGGAGAAAGACTTTTCTTCACGCCATTCTTGCTGTTTATGGCCCAGGCCTAAACCCTACTTAGTTTAGACCATCTTTTACCAATGAATGCTTGATACGGGTTGGCCCAACTTTGCCAACTCCATTTCACCAAACCCTTCCTTGACATGTTTATAAAAGAACTAGAATAGGGGCCTCTGGAAAGCAGTAGACCCATGTCCTTTCCCACAGGATAACCATCATTGTGGGATTCCTGCTGCCCAGTTGAGAGGTGAATGGAATAGGATGGCACTCTTTTGTGTGAGTCACACGGGAAATTTTTTGGTCAGGCCAGCATCTGTCAGCAGCAGCTGACCAGGAGAAGTTCTCATTGTAACAGTGAGGAGGCAAGCTTCTGGGAACAGTACTAGAGAGGGACACTGCCTGCGGTCAAAAAGCATGCACTACCACTGGTAGGAGAGCTGCAGCCCTCTAGCTGAGTTACGTAATGTTTGAGAGTGAGAGATTTAACCCCTGTTTTAAGGGGAAAGGTCTGGCTTGCCTATTCTCTCTCAAGGAAATTTTTGGAAAGCACATGACATCTAGTGCATTCCAAAAGGGAGAAGAAAATGGCTTAGCTTTTTCATAGTTCCAGAGCTATCTCTGGCAAGGATGGTTCAATGGTACACGGAGAGGAGGCACTGCACTGTCAGCATCTGGCAAATCGGCCCATCTCCTGGAACATCATCATCCCCCCCCCCCCCCCAAATTGTACTTACTAACAAACCAACTAGAAACTAAGCTGTGCTCCAGGTGGTAGGAAACTATAAGAACCGATGTGTAATTTCCTCTGGGCTGTTCCGAGCCCTTGAACATGACAGAGAAATCCTGAGTCTTTTCTCTAGTTTCCCTTCAAGGTGTTCTTGGGAGCTGACTACATCAGGAAATTTGCAGGCTGGAAATTAGGGAGAGTTACCTACGAAACATTCTCTACGTACACGTGTAGCTGGGGGAGGCAGGTAATCAATGTGTTATTTCAAAGGGGTGCCTGGAAGAGGCTCCTCTCTCTTGTTTGTGCAGGATGGTAGAAACCTGAGGGAGGGAAGGTGTGTGTGGGAGGGGCCGGAGGGATGGCTGAGAAAGGAAATTGACATTAAGTTGAGCTTGTGAGTGTTTTTATTTATATTTCCCTTTACACATCTGATTAGAAACTCAAGTTCCATCTCAGTATTTTAATATCTCAGGTGTTATAAGAAATACTTGTTGAAACACTTCTTGAAACAAAGAACATAACTTATGTCTTGTGAACTGTAAAGTTTTTATTTGTAAAATTCCATAAATTAAAATCTATTCTGTAATGAAAGAGAATGGCAAGTGTGCTCTGTGCAGTATTGAATTCTGATTTAAAGGCAGTATATAGCCTGAATATTAAAGAACTTCCCTGCGGTGAGATCTGTTTAGGTTGCAGAATAGTCTCCCTTGGGAAAAGACTGAAGCTTCATTACTTCAGATGTTTAAAACTAGACTGGGGGGTGCGGGATGTAGGGGTGGCCTGGAGGGAGCGATCCTACATTAGAAGGCTGGGCTGCATTGGATGATGTAATATGACTTTTCCATCTATAACTTCTGATTACCCAGCTTGGGCGGATGCTGGCTTTAAGTGCAGTGCTGCATTTTAAACAGAAGATGGCATTGATGCCCACTCATGCATCATTTGATCGGTTGGATACTTTGGTTTGTGGTGCCCCTTTCTCACACTTTGACTTTGTAAGTGTTCACCTTCTTAAAACGATATGTCCATTCAAAATGCTGTCTTTGTGCATGCAGCAAGCCAATTGCCTGTTATGACTTTAGAGTCCCCTAGAGGGGCTTGGGGATGCCTTGTGGATTTCACTCTAGTTCACATGAAGCGAGTCTGGGCCAGAGGTGCCTGTGTCATTCTTGCTGCTTTATTTATTTTTTTAAAATGAGCATAGTCAGTTTTGACTCAATATCACGTTCCAGGCTCTTGTACGCTTAGCCCAAAACTGCAGTAGCCTGGTTGTAATCACTTTTGTTTAAATAAATTTTTTTTACTGCTTTCAAAAACAACGGTTTCCCACCAGGTTTAAACAAACAAACCTTGAACCAACCTGGCTGCCCTTATAATACATAACACTGAACAATAAATTTTGGACAAATGTGACTTACTGCTGTCCTCCTAATGCAGTGTTTGAGTTGAGAAATCAAGCATGCTCATCCAGACGGTTGATCAGTAAGGTTTCTGCAGGATTAACTTGGCTATGTTGAGTATAGACCAGAGCTGCTTGACTGTTTTAAAATCATGGCTACACAAGTACCTTTATTTATTTATTTCTGTCAGCAACTCTGTACCTCAGACTATTGGCTCAGTTGAAATCCCAGAAACGTTTGCAATTTTTGCTACAGTTAACCCTTCTTCTCTGCTAATTTAAAATGACTTTTCCCCAATTTTAAAAATGGCTCATTTAAACTGTTTTCTCTAAAGATGGGTACCTGTTTACCAATAATTCTCACGCTTCTGGTTTCAGTCACTGCTGCCTATCCTTTATCTCTAAATTTGTCAGTCTCATTCAATTACTCTGCCTGTATAGGAGTACTTGCAATTCCCTTTTTTCCTGTTTTAAAGGTGAGCCTAATATTCTTGTTTTGTTAAATGCATACCCTTTGAAGAGCGTGCGTTAATGGAGCCCTGTGTTCTGAGTGCGTGATGTCTCCTTTTGCCTTTTGAAGGGCTAGCTTGAGCCCTGGGGCTAGGGATGATGGCTGAGTGCCCTGTAGCCTGTTATTTCTAGGGCAGCGGCGAGGCAATGTGCATTAGCAGGTAGGTGGGCGGTGGGGCAGAGTGGTGGAGGCAGTGTCCTCTGTGCATCGCAATCCCTACACATGTCATCAAAGGAAAACTACTGCACGAAGCGGGGGAGGCGGGGTGGGGGGAGGAGAGGAGAGGGAGTGTCCTCTCACGACCCTGCCATGCTTTCCTGCAGGATGCAAAATCCTGTGGTCTGGGCCACGCTTTGGGCCTCTGCCGCCGTTGGGCAGGAGGCCTTTCCCCTGAGGCGGTCCCTTCTGGGAGAAGAGGATGCTGGGTTAAGGGGTGGAGGGGGCCCCTGCAGCTCTGCCCTCAGAGCGAGCAGCACCAGCCCCCTCTTCCCAAGGGGGCAGCGAGGGCGACCCTGGGTCTCCTCCCGGAGGGGGCACGAGCTCTGCGGTCCAGGAGCTGAGTCAGGCTCCGGGAGGCGACCCTTAGCCCTGGGCTCAGGACGCCTGGCTCCCGCCGCAGGCCGCAAGCAGGGCCGGACCCTCGTCACCTAGCAACACTGGTCAGGCAAGAGGGGGGGGTGGGGAGGAAAGGGTTCCCCGCAGCTTGGTCACGTGCCCTCCGAGGCGGGCCGTTCCGAAAGGCGCCTGCGGGAGAGCGTCAGCGCGGGCGGGGCCGTGCGCGTGCGCCGGGCACGGGCCGGGCGGGGGGGTGGGGAACTGGGGAGGAACACCAGTGGGGGGCATGCGCGCAGAGGAGCACAGGGACGGGAGGTGGCGCCTGCGCACGAGAGGACATGAGGGGGTTGGCGCCTGCGCGCTCTCTGCTCGGGAGGCGGAGGCAGGGCGGCGCCTGCGCGCTAACGGCGTAGGCTCGGGGACGGGGTGGGGAGAAGAAGAGCTCGGGAGGAGCCGCCGCTGCCCGGACACCGAGCGGATCCGGATCCCTGCGGCGCCGCCAGCAGCGGGGCCTGCTCAGCCGCCGTCGGAGTCCCAGCTCCCCGGGGGAGGCCGCGCGGGGAGGGGCGGTCCGGGAGCCGACGCGGGGAGGCGGCACCATGACCGGGCGCGGCCACAACAAGCTGCCCACGACCGAGCGCATCGTGAAGGGTGAGGGGCCGGGGAGGGGCCGGGGCGCGGCCGGGCGGGCGGGGCTGCCCCTCCCCCCCTCCCCCCGTTCTGTGGCGACGGGGCTGCCGCGCTGTGACTGCCGAGGGGAGGGGCCTGGGGGTTCCCGCGGTCTGGGCCCGTAGGGGGAGGCTGGGGCGGTTGGGCTGGGCACCGTTAGAGGCGGCGGCGGCGGCGGCGGGGGGGGCGGTTACTGCGTTTGGGGAGGGGCCCCCGAGTGTGCGTGCGGGGGCTGGGGGGGGCCCTGCCTGCAGGGAGCAGGCGGGTGAGCGGTGCAGGGTGGGGAGCTGGCTTTCCTGTTGAGCTCGCTCTTCACAGGTAAAGGAGGGGGGCGAGGTTAGGGAGTTGAGGGTTGTGTCCCCCCTCCCCCCGCAGGTGGGGCGGTGTGGGCACGTGGGCGACCCCACTTGCCCATTTCCAGTCTGGGCACTCAGCTTCACGGAGACGAGCCCTGGCCAGTGCTGATGGGCTTTGGGCTCCAAGAAGGGTGGAGATTTGCCCTTGCCCTCCCTAGCCCCTGATGTGCAAGGCACCTCGTTTTGTGCCTGCGGCTGAGTGTCTTCCTGAAGTCCTTCTGCTTTGACATGCTGTGCTTGGTGCATGCTGCCCTGGGCTGAGCACCTCACCTCCTCCATGCTATTTTAAAAGAGCTGATGATGTTGGAAGCGGTTAATAGAGAGGAGGGCAAAATGTTAATCGAGAAGTTCCTGGATTAGTTGGAAGCTTGTACAATGTAGATTTAGCTGCCCTAATTAATTTAATGCCATCTCTCATACCCACGTATTGGAGAACATCTATTTTATATGTTTGATTTGTTTAAATTTTTGCTCAGCAGCCGTCCCTGCTATACAATTGCACCGTTACAACAGCTGCTCACTTGGGCATCTTAAATTGTTATATTCAGTCATGCTACCCTGAACCCATCCTGTGACAGGGACCGAGATATGGACAGAAATATGTCAAATTTCACATGTATGGAGCCTCTGCTGACCATTTAGGTGCTTACACTGTCACTTCTACCTACTACTCTAACCTGGGCCCAAATTAATTTTTACCTGTTCAGATGTTAATAGCTGCTGCTTGATACATAGACAAAGTGAAACAGGGTGACAGCCAGGACCCTGAGGTTCCTGTGAGTTGGTTAGATGTTTAACATTTGGTCTTTTTTGTGATTTTAGTTTAATATTGCTGCTAGAAATGAGAGGGTAATGTCAATTCAGCTCTCTTGTATATTAACACAATGTTAGCTTACATTGTAGCTGAGCCTTTGGACTCATTTCTGGGAAATCCTATTAACAACGATGTGTGCGTTGTGGATGCACTAGATTGAATACATTCAGTAGAGAGAGTATCTTTGGGTCTAGACAGCAGTGCGATATCTAGAAAGCCAGAGTTTGGGAATGGCCTTTGATAATTAGTCCTCAGCCAGGTGGAGCTCACACACATGTAGTGAGTTGTTCACTGGAGCTTAAAGGGAGACCGTATGATCATTCACTACACAAATGCATGCTGACAGTATGTAGTGAAGCATGGGGGATAGTCTCATAAGGAGGCTGCCCTATAGCTAGAGTGCTGTGATTTGGACTGGCTTTGGATGCCTTGGGAGGAATTTCATCGATTTTTTTAAAAAAAATATTAAAAGGTGGTTGCATTGCACTTATTAAAAGGTGGTTGTAAAATGTATTCACATTTTAAACCTAAAGAGAAATCAGAGCTAATTTTGTTCAATTCCTGCACTGAAAAAGTTTCTCCTGTTCTGTTACAGATTTTAATAATGTTTGTCTTAAGAACTTACATTTCCAAAGGACTGTGAAAACATTAGCCTTAATTATGTTCAGTCATAAGCAAGTGGAAACACTGTAGTTCCTCAAGTTTGTCTACTTATACCTATTATTTTAAAGCAGCTCAGTTTTTCAGTCCTGTGTTAGACCCCCTTGTATTTCTGGTTCATGAGATATCACTATTAAGCAGCTCGGCACAAAACCAAGTGATGTCTGTTTTAACCAAACATCTTAATCTTCAAACATTGTTAATAGTTTCGACATGGCCAGAAGTAGGTCTCAGTGGAAGCTGTCAAGACATTACTTGAAGCAAAATCACTCAGCTATTAAGATAGGTATAGTTTTGCATATTTTTTTTTTACTAAAAAGGCCTGGCATAGATCAAAAGCCTCTGAAGTTTTGTTGCATTTCATAATGGTGGAATGTGATACTTTAGTTAGATGTGAACCCTCTGAAATGGGACTGCAAATGAAATTTCTATTCAGTCCCCTTATTAGCAGTCTCAGCAGTGAGGTTAAGAATTGGTAAAAAGAACAGGAGTACTTGTGGCACCTTAGAGACTAACAAATTTATTTGAGCATAAGCTTTCGTGGTTTGCGGCCCACTCCATCAGAGGCATAGAATGGAACATAGAGTCAGAAGATATATATACATACAGAGAACATGAAGTTGCCATACCAACTTACACCTTTTCATGTTCTCTGTATGTATATATATATCTTCTTACTCTATGTTCCATTCTGTGCATCTGATGGAGTGGGCTATAGCCCACGAAAGCTTATGCTCAAATAAATTTGTTAGTCTCTAAGGTGCCACAAGTACTCCTTTTGTTTTTGCTGATACAGACTAACACGGCTGCTACTCTGAAACCTGTCGTTAAGAATTGGGTGTACCATGGGGGCTGACCTCCCTTCTCACACCTATTGGTGGATCATCCAGGACAGAGGTGAAGCATGTTGTCAGGGAATAATGCTGTACACCTCTCCTCCTCTGGGTAAATAGGGCATTGATCTACAAAGAAGTAACTTGTAAAAATAGGCCTTCAGACATGTCTGTTGTACGGTAAAGGTTCTATTTCATTGTACATGAAGGATAAACTATCACCCTTGGGTGTAAAATAAATAGTCTGGAAAGTAGTGGTGACAGTGAGAGTAGCTGTCTGCAGTGGGGATCCTGATTTTTTTATCTTAACTAAAAGTTATGTCCTGATGACTCGAGTGGACTGGAGAGAGCAGCCTGACTACTGAGCTATATTTACATTTGTCTTTATGAAGAGTTCTTAAAAAAACCTGATATTGTTATTTCAACACTTGGCCAGATCAAGGCAAAGAAACGAGAGCCTCATCTTTACTTCTTCCTGAAAAAAAGTCACCAAGTTATGTCAGTGTGTTGGGATCTTGACTAATCGCTATGAGGAACTGAATTGCTAAAATCTAGTATTTTCTCTTTTGGCTACAACCACCGTTTCATGTTTCTCAGTAATCCACGTAATAGCTTTATAATGTAATACTTAACACTTATATAGTGCTGCTGGCTAGCCACTAATTTGCAACCCTTCTGTGAAATAAGGAAGCATATTCACTGTTTTACAGCTGGGCAAACTGAAGCCCTTAAGAAATAAAGTGACTTTCTTAAGGCCATGCTGTGAATGATAGCTAATGCTGGGATTAGCATTTAGCAGTTCCTGCTTTGGTCGAGACCACATTGATAGACATCTCCCACAAACAAGAATTGTTTCTTCGGGTTAAGATAGAGTTTATCATCTTTCAGAACTCCCTGTGTGCTCCTCTCTCACAAACACTCAAACTTTGTCAGTCTCATAGCTGCATATGCAGCTTATTTGTATTAAGGGAACAGCATAAGAGGGGGTGAGTTTACAAGCCCTCAGCTTTTCTTTGCTAGTGCTTGAGCTGCTGCTCTGACAATTCACCCAACAAATTTATCATAAGAACGTTTAGTTCTCAAGATAAAACAGTGTTTCCTTTCTCGTTTCAGGAGTCTAGTTCTTGGTTTGGATTTTCCAAACGTGAGTTAGATCTCAAGACCTATGGCAGCATGCCATTGAGGAATTAGCCAAGAGAGTAAATAGCAAGTCTAGGAAAGAAGGACTCCTAATAAGAGGTAGCCAAAACTTGGAGATTTCAGTATTTATGGGAATGGAAGACACTGTGTGCTGGTCAAGGTGATGTCTTAACAGTATGCTTGTTCAGCTCAGATGAGGCATAGTTTTTGAGTGGAATATAAATGCACAAAAGATGGTTCATCTTGCTCTTTTTGTGCAGGCCATGTCCCATATATCAGTTGTGGCATGGGCAACTCTTAGTATAGGGCAGCTGTTATTTTTAGAAAGATGGGGTCTGATTATGCAGTCCATATTCGGGCAAAACTCCCAGTGATTTCAATGAGAGCTTTACCACTGAGTGAGAGCTGTAGGGTTGATTCTAATTTGGTATATTCTGCTTTTCTGTGGCTTTGAAGGGGTTCCTTCAGATTGTGTCAAAGCGAATCAAGAAGGAGCTAGAAAATTCGCTGCTTTACCATGCTAGGTCAAAACTGTTCTGAGGCCTTGCACTTCGTAAAAAGTTGTGGTTTTAAAATATATACCTTGTTAATACACAGTATTCTTATTTTGAAGTTGAATATATTTCTCCCCTATCTGAGGTACTCACAGATGCTGTACAGCTATTTCATAACACAACACATGGATAAAAATATCAAATACTAGCCTAAAACTGCATACACTGGGAATGGGAATCTTATAAGGAGGCACAGAGATGGACCTTAATAGGAGGGAAATGTTTATTAAAAGACATAAATATATGTGTGAGGGTCTCCCATAATATTTAATGTTTTCTTTTGTAAGATTAGACAAGATAAACCAACTTAATTGGTTTATCTTGTCTAATGAGAGAGCCTGCTGTAGGTAGTGGTTAAAAGTAAGGACAAAGGGTGCAAACTTGTTTGGGGGACGAGGGGAGCTTTCTCAAATCTTTGGAGCACCGCGCTAAAAGTTCCAATACCAGCTGACTTAAGACACATCAGTGGAAAAGCCAGGTGGTGTCACAGCACAAGTACTCATCTGGACAAGGCTCAAGATCTTGAGCATAGATATGGCTATACCATTAAGGGCTATAGAAATCTGGAGATCTCACTGAATATTCCTTAATTAATGACTGATCTTTTCTGCCCCAAAGACACTTCTTAGCTCAGGTGGTCTTAATTTGATGTGGTTTGAGATGGGACAGCTTGCAGCCGGGGCTTGAATTGTCTGCTGCAAAACTCATGCTAATGCTATCAGATCATGTGATGATATATCCAAAAGTGCAACAGAAATCAAATGCATTGCAGACCGTGGCACTCTAATACCTTATGGAAGAGTGAAAGATTAAACTATAATGTGCATCTGGGATTAAATGTCTCCTGCTCGGTCCTGTATATTAGAAGTGGGACCACCAGTTCATGTGTCTATCAACCTTTATAATATGAACCTGGCTTGAGCAAGTGCTCTAAACTGGGTCTTGGTAGCTAAAAATATGACTGCTCTCTCGTCATTATGCTATCCTCTGATTTATCTGCATTTTAGCAGAGGTGTCTAGGCTGCTACCAAAGCCTACAATATGGTAGCAAAGGTATAAAATCATTAGAAATCATTGATGAGGCTTTGTGAAAATATAAAATATTGAGGTGCGTTTGTATTCCTTTGGAGAACCACATATGAAGTGCCGGAATGGTGCAACAACATGGAAAGGAGGGGGAGAATCCCATGTGTAAGTGGCAAGAGTTGATGTTAATGGGTGAATCTTCTGTATATAATGTGATTTTTCTCTATTCCTACTATCTGGATATTCTTCTGTGAAAGGTTAAAACTCTGTTCTTCATATTAAGGTCTGAACCTGCTGCTCAGAAGCCCAATTCTCTAGCTGTCAGAACAAATGAGTTCAAATCAGCCAGGTATCTTGATGAAATTAAAATGCTTAGCATTTTTCATTTAATAAAACAAAAAAGACATGACTCGAATCTACCACTCCTAGCTGTAATATCATTTTCAGTGTTTAACTGGTTTTATGGCTAGAAAATGAAGGAAGGCTGCTTGCTTAGGAATTGAGTCTGCAGGAAGTAGGGCAGGGTGCCGGCTTAAAATAGTAACGAAGGCTGGCCTGTTTGTGATGAGCAGAGCTATTTAGGTAAATCCTGGAGTCCCAGTGGAGGTAGAGCCACACGTTAATCTCAAGATATTAGCTTGTAGACCAGTAATTGACTGAGTTTATCTCTGATGACTCTTTATTGGTTTTCAGGCATCTCCTGTTCAGTCCCTTACGCTTCTGTACGGATTGCCTTGCGATGCCGGGTATGTTTACTAGCTGTACAGTGTGTTAATGGGTTTAGACGTTATTAAGCAGTTTGAAGCAAGGGAGCGGGCTATGTGAAAGCAGCAGTGTTAATATATAAAACTCAGCTGTAAAGCCCTTCTTCAAGACTGGTCTCTTGGCCTGCAATACTGAGCTGGGTTGGAGTCCTGGGTCAGGAGTACAATGAAAGCTTATGGAGAACAGAATGATTTCTGTTTGATTGGTATTGGTGGGCTCCACAGGGAGGTCAGTCTCTGACTAAAAGGCTGATGGGCTGACAGGATGAAAAACAGAGTTGGGAGGATGGGGGTTGGAAATGGGATACATGAGGAAAGTCCACATTGATGTGGCAGACCCCAGGAAGGATAGGAGAATGAAATGCTGTTCTGCTCTTTTAAAAGACTTAATTTGCAGGGAATGGTAGTGTCTAGTAGTATCTAGACTGCACTCCTGACTTCAAACCTCCTATCTCTGAAGAGGAAGTCTCTCTGGCTTCTCTAGCAGCAGCATCTCCACCTATGAAGCTATAATAGATTCTTGCTATGTTGCCATTAGTAGCAGAGGTGGAGGTGAGTGTATTGAGTAATATGACCTCTTCCAGCTGGGAGCCTGGGTATGTTACTTACGTGAGACTCCTAGATTTTATTTATGTGGGATCCAGAAATCTAAATCCATCTCTACACTGTTAATTTTTTTGAGGGTGGGGGTGATGATAAATACCTTCTGGCTTCTGCAAGAGCAATGATGATGGTTTCTGAGAATTACATTTTGCCCCTCTGCCCCCACCCCAAGCTGAGCAGGACCAGGTGAGAGAGAATATGCAGCATTAGCTCCCATAGCTAGCTGCAAAAGGCTTTCCATTTCATAAGCAGGCGAGGGATGGTGATCAGGCATAAAATGGCTTTAAAACCAGTAGCAAGATAATTCATCTTATAAAATTGCAGTGCTCAAATTTGTAACCTGAAGATTTCCTAGAGCATGGCCAATAATAAAGATATGAAGAAGAATGTTCATTCTGGTGATAGTTGTAGGTTTCTTTGTATGATTACTGTAAAGTGATTTCACTTTTTACCCATGTTCATACCTGTAGGATTAATTTTATGGCACTTACCAGGTTTTATAACTGATTTATGAGTAAGGCTGTAAGAAAGTCATGATTTTTTCGGTTCAAAAGATGTTGCCACGGTTTGCTAAAGCTGTGGCTTTGGTGCAGGGCCAAATTTGAGTGTGCCAGGTGCAGTGCCATTCACTCAGTTGGCCTGGCCACCTCCCGTCATGACAGAGGGGCAGCTGGGCCAACTCTGAGTGAGTGGCGCTGAAACCCCATGAGCGGATGGCATGACGGAGAGCTGGCCAGACCAAATTTGAGTGAGTGGTATTGCGACTTGGTGCATGTGATCGCAGTGCTAATCAAATTTGTGGGAACTACAAGAAGATGTGATGTGTGTTTAAAAGTTTCTGTTTCTACAACAAAATCACAGCTTGTGATTTTCTTACAGACTTGTATAAGAATCTTTTGATATGTTACAATGGGGTAGAATAACTCCTCTTAAAATGGTGATTGAATTTAGGTGATTTTATAAAGGGGGTTTGCTCCTGCTTCGCTTTATAAGTTGCTTGGAGGTGAACTGCTCCAATTGAGCTCTAATATAGGCTCTTTGGGACTGGAGGGTTAGGTTTTATAATACCATATATTGCAACATCTTTCCTACAAACTATCACAGTGATTGCAAGACATTGTCTGGGTGCAGATGACCGGGAACAGTGGAGTAAAGACATTGTACGGTGATTTAGAATCTGTTTGTAACCAGAACTGATCCCAGTGTAAACAGCGCTTACACTGAAGCATTCAGCCATATGATGAGTATTGGAAGGCAGAGAAATTGTGTCATCCACGATTATACCGTGTGACTTGGTAACTTTTCTGCAGTGGATAATGCAAGTAATTGAAATCTTTGCTACTGGTAGTGATTGTCTCTTGCTCAGTATAATGCAACACTTTGGTCTAAGGCCTGCTGGCTGGGCTCTGCATGCCTGTGTCACAGTTAGCAGTGGAATCTTATGAAAGTGTTTGTGGACGTTACTTTGCTTAGGTTTCCCATATGGAACAGGTCAGCTTATGCCTACAGAGCTGTCTTGAGTCTGATCTTAAAAGTACACTATGTGCAAAATCACGTTCACTTAAAGTAGGTTTAAAACTAGAGCCAACCCCTCAACCTCCTCTACCCCCTCCCCCCCATGCCGCTGGTAGCGTCAGATTTACATTTACCAGCAGGTGGGGAATTTGTCTTTGATACAAAGACCCTACTGTTTTTGTATTAATAATCTATTAGTGGACTAGCTGTCAGCTTGCTAACCTTGTGAAAACAGGTGGTGAATTTCCCTGTCTGCTGACATCTAGGAATCCCTTCTGGTCTCCTTTGGTTAGCTCACTTTTTTAAGTAGCTGCAGCTGTTTGCTGGGGACCTCATGCTTTTTTTTTTTCCCCCTCCAAGCTTAGTGATGACCCTCTCTAGTCAGCTGAGGAAATTATCCAATCTGATGGAGCTGATGAAAGGAAAATGACAAATCTGATGTTGGGTGGCATACTGTTGAGTGATTTTTTCATAGTAATATGTGTATTTTTAACTGCTGAAAAGTCTGTAGAGCTTCAGTGTCTCAAAGATTTTTCAGGGCTTACTGCTCTCCTTTCTCTACGGCATCTAGCAGTTTGAGCTTGCAGTTCAGGTTCCTTATGTTACTGAGCCATCAGAGTACTAAGTCAGAACAGAGTAAGTCATGGTCCCTGCCCCAATAAGCTTAAAATCCAAGACAAACCAAAGACAGCAGATCAGTCATTCAGCTTTGGCTCATTAGGAGCTGGAACTGTTGCATAGCAGTGCAGACACTTTAAAACTAAATTCAGCTTTCCCAGGCAAGTAGAATATTGGTGTCTTAGTCATCAATGGGAAAGGTGGGCGAATAGATTTAGTGTTCCAGTGGGTAAATTTTCATGACTGTCTTGCAAAAACTGAAGTAAAACAGGGCTTCTGCAGGTAGAAGGCTAACACTACTGGTCTTCCCAGAAGACATGTGTCATGAATTTGGGTCTCGGCTGCAGCCGAGATGTTGAGCTTGGTTTGCAGGGAAATCCCATTGGCAGGCAATGAATCCATGCATGAAGAGTTAATTTACATAATGAAAGTTTTGTAGCTGCTCTTCTTGCTATAAGAAAAGGAGTACTTGTGGCACCTTAGAGACTAACACAAGTACTCCTTTTCTTTTTGCGAATACAGACTAACACGGCTGTTACTCTGAAACCTGTCTTCTTGCTATGAGTTGGGTGGCTGATGCATAGCAGCAGTCTTAAGTTGCCTCTGTTTTAATAGTACTCCTATTTCAAATCTCACGGCACTTTTGTGAAACCATAGTCCTCTCTCTACAGATGCTGGGGAAAAGGGGAGCAACATGCCCCCCTGTGTGTGCAGAGAGTCTTATATCGAATTCCATTAAATGGAGAGGTGAGAAATGGCAGAGTTCTACACTGTCTTAGGCTTAGTTTGCATTGGAAAAGTTTTCCCAGCATAACTATACCAACAAATGCTCCCAGTGTAGATGCAGTTTATCTTGGCTAAAGCACTTAATTGCATCTGCTTGAGGGCATTTGCCAAAATAAAAATATAGTTGGGGGCGGGGGAGAATCTCACCCCTGACTAACAATGATGTGCCAGCAGAAGTTACTCGTTGTAGACGTGGCCTCAGAGCAGTAGCTGGAAGGTTAGGCTGTGTTGTATGTTGCTTCCAAACTGTTCTTGTGGACTCAGATTTAGTTGGCTTTTATTTTCTAACCTCCTTGTATTTACCAGTAGGTCCCTCCACAGGGTGGGAAGGGCTGTGGGGTACACTTTCAAAAGGAGCTTTAAAAGTGATTACACTCTTGGCACATACTTTATTATGTCTGTTTGCATTTTGAAACATTAAAGTGTAACTTGATTATTGGAATTAGATGCATGTGACTTATAAATAGACATAGAGGGCCAAATTCTGTTACGCTGTTGGAACAGAAAGGTGAACTTGGCCTCAAAGGTTGAGCATTGCTCCCTTACTGGAATGCAGTTAATAAGCGATGTAGTGGTGAGACTTTAGGTTCTGATTTCTAAAGGGAGCATTTCAATTCAGTGGTATATCTCAGGGTGACTTGAATCTAGTATTGTGATAACTTACTGTGTTTCCCTCTTCCCCCATGGAAAAAATTGTTCAACTTAGTATGAATGATTTTTTTAAATATTGTGTAGATTGTTTAGGATTTTTTATAGGCAGCTGTTTTTATCCTAATTTCAGAAGAAATGATCTGGTTCAGTATGAAGGGTAGGGTAAGCTTTCTGAATCTGTTCCATATAAAGGATTAATTTTCATTCAGAAGATACAGCTGTCTTAGACCGGTTTCATATTAGATCAAAATTTTTAGGGAGCCCTAAAATCACCCCTCGGAAATCAGGTGCTTAAACACTCCTAATCTATTTGAGGTAGTCACCATTCATTAAAAAATAAAGTATTCTGTAAAAACAGGGAAGGAGGGTAAGATATTCAGAGTCTGAAATTCAGCATATCTACGTTAATAGGGACATTGAAAGTGAATCCAGGGACTGTCATGGGGACCTTGGCTGTCTGCGACAGTAAATACCCACATGATGATGATTGGCCTGACTTCCAAGGTGCTGAGAACTTGTAGCTCTTGTCCAATTCAACTGGATTTGTGGATGTTCTGAGATTCGGGCACCATATTCATACCAGAAAAGGAAAATTACGATTTACAAGGGAAATACGATAATCTGCAAAAGTTTAGGTGGTTAGAGAGGAACAAAGAGCAATAAAGTGGTGTAATAATAAGTATTTACATAGTGATTGTGACATCCCTGTGAGGTAGATGCTCGTTTTATTAAGTGGCCTGCCTAAGGCATGAATTGCGTTTGGATTAATAGGATCAAACATTAATGGAGCAAGTTATATTCTGCGGTGGGTAACAGGTTAGAGGAGCTGTTGTTTGCTTCATGTTGTGATTATTTAGTTTCCATGGTGCTTATTTAGCTGAAGTGGTAATTCTGCTGTGGCTCATCAATATCCCTACTTGTGCCAGAGTTGCTTTAAACTGAATAATGGCAAAGATTATTTGTCTGGGTTGGTCCATGCTTCAGAAAGTTAGGATGAAACAGATCTCAAAATGGGGCTCTAGGAATGAAGAGATCCTGGGGTTACCAGAGATTTGTGCAGATGATCATTTCAAGAAGTAAAGATTATTCAGTGGAAAATTTAATTCTAGCTATAAATATATTGGGGGAACTAACAGCAGGTTTGAATTTGATGAGTTTACTTAAATGTTAAGGGTCAGCCTGGGTTCAACCCCTTTGAGGAATCAGTCTGGGGAAAAGGTAAGAAACCTAACTTGGTTTCCTGTTTAGACTGTACACCTATAGCAGTTATCCATAGGACAGGCCTGGTCTTTTTTAAAAATATTGGGAAGCCTCTGCCTGCCATTAATGTTTACAGCTCTGGTTGTAAAGGCAATTTCATGCTCGGTCTCTTCCACTTTACAGCCTCTACTTTTAAATATGATTTCTCTCTCCTGTTCCCTCCCCCCAAATGTCCACCTTTAACCTTTGCATCGTGCTTCTGTCAGATCTCGCAGGTGACGCAGGGTTGGGTTGATCCAAGGTGCTGCAGGAAGCGTGTGTTGAAGATTTAATATGTGGTATTCTTCCTTCTGAGTCAGTATGGGCCCAATGCCCCAGCATATTGCTGAGGACAGTCTATTATTTATTTGTATCCTAGCACCTAGGAACTACTGGTGCTGCTGTTAGCTGGGGTATAAAACAGAGATACTGATGGCTTGTTAAAAATTCCATAGCACTCTTTTCATGTGTCTTCGAGATGTCAGCCCAAGAGTTCTGCCCAAATTTCATCTGGAGGGATTACATGCTGCCTACCTGTCATTCCCCTTGCAGTTTAACTTCACTATGTCTGTTCATTTCCCATCTCTCAGTTGTGTACTTGGTTTGAGCTGTTTCTAAAATGCTCTAAGGTCTTGGGATGAAGGGTGATATAGAAGAGTAAATTAGTAAGTTCTGCATGTGTGGGGTGACGGAAGTTTGCAGCATAACGCAGGCTGAAGGAGGATCTTGTTATGGTGCCATGGAATAAAGAGAAATAGTGACACAGATTGACTAGAATATTGCTGTGGCTGTATAAAGATGTCATCCATTGCTTGCTATCCAAGTATTTGTTCCCTGTTAATTACTGTTACAGCTTTGCGCATTGCTGAAACTTTAGCCTTCTGTGGACACAGGATGGCACACTGGTTACTTTCATCACTGAACCAGGTGGATTTGTTCAGATTGAGCCAATTGACTGTGAAGTAATAGTCTGAACCCTAAAAATATGCAATCAGCTCTGTTGAGTAGAAGAATGTTAAGTTACAAGTGGACAAAAAGAGAAGATCTCAGGAAATATAGCATTGCAATGTTTTGGAATAGAAAATGCCAGAGACCTGACATGCATGCTATTCATAATTTAACACAGGAGATAGTTTCTTGGTTTTACAGAATTGAATCCAGTACAGCATTTTTATTGTGAATGTTCCTACCTTGAGCATCTGGGTTTGATCTTGGCAATAATTATTTCATAGAATCATAGGGCTGGAAGGGACCTCAAGAGGTCATCTAGTCCAATCCCCTGCTCAAAGCAGGACCCGTCCCCAAGCTTTACCCCAACTCCCTAAATGGCCCCCTCAAGGATTGAACTCACAACCCTGGGGTTAGTAGGCCAATGCTCAAACCCCTGAGCTATCTCTGCTGTAACAGGTGGACATCTGTTGTCATGAATTGTCAGACTGTTAGCTGATTGTCAAACTTTTTAGATGTCTAGTTGCAAAGTGGTAGAAAGCATGAAATGTTTGGAAGCTATTAGAGTCTCCTTTAAATAGATTTACGTACTATCTATTACCTAAATCTATTAAAGGAGACTCTTTCAAGTTAACTTTTGTATGAGTGTAGAAATGACAGTCTCTCGCCAAAATCCACTGTGACTTGTACCAAGATGAAAGACTATCTGAAAGGGTATGGTTCTTGTCAGAACTGTTAGCTGTTCTTTCAGAATGCTTGAAATGCCTTCTTCCTCCCCCCCCCCCCCCCCCCAGGCTTTTAGCCATCTGTTGAACTAACCAGCTGTAATTCCTCCAGTCATCTGACTAGAAGCAGACAAGAGAAGGAGCCCATTGCAGTGAATGACTTTTCAGGTATGCTCCCATATTGGGTTCAGGACTTGCAGCATAATTTCTCTGATGTTCACTACTGAGCAATACTCTGTCATTTTAATCCTGAGCTGCTGCTTTTGACTGGAAGTCTTGGATGGTTTGAAACTTAAAATTTGTCTTCTCTGTCTGGTTCTGTCCATCAGAACCATTAATGGAGGGCTTGGGAACAAATTAGTCTGTACCAATCATCATTTTAGGCAAATGCTTCTTATTCCTTTTTCAGTAATGAGTATTGGTTGTTATTTTGTACAATTGTCCGAGTAATGGTAGTAATAGAGTTTTTGTGTTTCCGTTTTCATGGCATGGGTCTGATCTTTTTAAAGGTGTGGATTACTTAACTCTGATCTTGTTTAATGCTTGTTACCATGATTTCTTTGATGGGTGATAAGCATTTTTTTCTGAACACATTGACTACAGTGTTAAAAAACTATGCTCTGGATTGCATTGCCTAACCCAGTCTATGCTCAAGAAGACTATTACCATGTTTAATAGATGTGTAGCATTAGTGCAGCTGTAACCATCTTATGAACATTTTAAGCTGTAATGTAGAAAAGGTGCAGGCCTTCTACTTAAAGGGCATGGAGATTTGGCAGTGGCAGAGTGACTTTTTGTGGGTGAGTGGGTTCCACACTTGAGCTGCCTGATATCTGGTTTTGCAGTGTTTCAGAGAAGTGGCTTTTTGTCAGGTTGTCATTCTGTAAATAACCTTTTGCCATATTCAGCCTCTTAGTTTGCAGGCTAAGAATACCTACAGTTGGTGTGTACACCTGGACTTGTAAATATAGAGCATGTTAATTTCACCAAACATGCATTCTTGCACTGCAGTGTGCTAAGGATATTGCTATCCTCTTACTTTTACTGAACTCCTTGAAACACAACTGACCCCTTAATCCATTTTAGATCATGGATGTTTACACCTCAAAGTTCACGTGCCATCGTGTCCCTTTGTCTTTGCATGGCATGTGGTATAAAATGTGTGCTGTTTTGCTAACCAGGAATTCTAATCTATTACTCATTATACTAGGTGTGTATGGTGCTTTGCAAAATCGTATGCCCCTGCCACAAGGATTTTGTCGTCTAAATTAGATTTGACACAGGACATGATGGTAAACAAAAGGAGCGGGCACGAGGATGTTAGTGAATGATCATGAGAAGTTCAATGTTATGTGCACCTTCCACCCTCTTTGAACTTTCTTAAACTTAGTATTTATGAGCAGTGTCTTGAGAGCCTCGTGTCAGATCAATTTAGTAGTCTTCATCTTCAGATTACTTTGACAGTCTGTAACTATCCTTCTCATCCCCCTGTGAGATAGGTAAGTATTTATACCTTTTACAGATGGGGGAGAATGAGGTCCAGAGAGAAATGTATAGCCCCATGGTGTGAGACGATGGCAGAGCCAGGGATTGTGCAGCTTCCAGTCTCTTGATCTAACCACTAGATGGTGCAGCCTGTACCCTATGCTAACTAAAGGTAGTACTATAAAGAAACTTCCTCCACAGCACCTTCTTACAGTATCGACCATTTCAATGGGGTTGAGTGCAAATGAGGGCAAAATCTATAATGGTAAAAATTAGTACATGGAATAATTACTTGCAGTGAGTTGATTAAAGCCTTTATTCAAGTTATGCTGGCTAACAGGATTATTTGCTTTGGCAACACTAATTACTTAAGTGCTCATCCTTATCACTTACTGTGTGCAGGAGGCATAATCATTGCTTAATAATATTGGTTGGGTTTTGTTTTGGTTAGAGCCTCAGATTTTGACCTCTCTGTCTGGTTGGGAGGATTTTTCATCTGTCCTCCTTGTGGACTCTGGCATATTTGGTCCTCTCCAGGTATCACAACATGCTTAACTACTATTCCAGCACCTTTTGACAATACTGGCATAAAGAACAGAGAACACTGTTTTTGGCTTGGTCTGTGGGAAGTGAAGTGAGGAGTATATTCCCATATACAGTAGGAGAAGCAGTAATAATTGGCACAGATTCTCCTCCTTGGTGTATGTATGCAGCACCCATTCCGCTAGGGTTACTGCAGAGTGGTGGACAAATTGGCGGAGCAGAAAATAAGTTGATCATGTATATCCGATTCCATTGGGAGTTAACAATCACATAAAGCTAGCGGTGAAACTTATATAAAAGTTCTTGGCTGCTCACATCAATGTATTGGCACAAATAATCCTCATTTTATCTTACATAAGACTCTACTAATTAAGACTACTGGGAAATGGCAAGGCAGAATTTGCCAGAAGTTTTTCCTGGATTGTTTCTGAATTGTGGATGGTCACTGCCTCTTCTGTGGTCACATACCCTTTTCATTAAACATGCTATCCTAAATTCTGTGGTCTGACTTTTTCTTAAGTGCTTTAAATGCTTAGGGTGATGTTAGAGTTACTGGCCATCTTTAAGACTTGAGAAAGCAATGACGTGGTTGTGACGTTACACTCCATATGCTTTATGGAAATATGCTTATGAGTGTGAATATGATGCAACTGGAATATGCTTTATGCAACAGGTCTCTTGTAAGGTATCATAAAAGAGGTTAGGAGTACTTGTGGCACCTTAGAGACCAACCAACCCATTTGAGCATAAGCCCCCGTGAGCCACAGCTCACTTCATCGGATGCATACTGTCTGCATCCGATGAAGTGAGCTGTGGCTCACGGGGGCTTATGCTCAAATGGGTTGGTTGGTCTCTAAGGTGCCACAAGTACTCCTTTTCTTTTTGCGAATACAGACTAACACGGGTATTACTCTGAAACCTGTCATAAAAAAGGTTATAACCTACTGAATATATTCCTTCTATTCGTATGCATGTATCAGTCTTGTATCTGAAGCTAGAAATATGAAATATAACTCTCAGGTCCTATTGTAATTATGCAAAGTGTGGGCCATTAATGGTTGTTTAGAATCTTGATGGCTCCCATTGACTAGGACAGTTGGTTGTAAATGGTTTAGTTACCTGCACGCCTTCCTGTGTACTCGTGGCCCAACCTAGGAAGAATGGAGACTAGGGGTTTTACAGTGAGATGTGACCATATCACATGATACTGGAATCCATCTTAATCCTTGTACTTTTCCACTGATGAGGTGGGGGTGGGGAGAAGCACAGACAAGATTCCCGCCTTGTGCCTAAGCTATAAAAGGAGGTGGAGCAAGACAAAAAGGGCTGCCAGTCATGAGACAACCGCTGCTTACCACTTGAGAGGTTTGCTGGATCTAACACAGACTGTACCAAGGAAAAGAATTGGGCCCAGACTAGGAAGGAGTCTAGTCTGTGGAAGAAGATTATTGGAACATCTTTGAGGGTGAGATATTACCTGTAATCAGTTTCTTAATGAATTAGGCTTAGACTTGCGTGTTTTGTTTATTTTGCTTTGTGACTGACTTTGTTCTGGCTGTTATTACTTGAAACCATTTAAATCCTACTTTTTATACTTAATAAAATCACTTTTGTTTATTAATAAACCCCGAGTAAGTGATTAATCCCTGGGGGAGCAAACAGCTGTGCATATCTCTCTCTCGGTGATGCAGAGGGTGAACAATTGACGAATTTACCGTGTACAAGCTTTATACAGAGTGAAATGGATTTATTTGGGGTTTGGATCCCATTGGGAACTGGGTGTCTGGGTGCTGGAGACAGGTAACCTGCTGGGCTGTTTTTAGTTAGTCTGCAGCTTTGGGGGCGTGGTCCGGTCTGTGTTGCAGCAGGCTAGCATGTCTGGCTCAACAAGGCAGGGTTTTAGAGCCCCAAACTGGCAGGGAAAACGGGCTCGGAGGTATTTGAGCACATCAGGTGACAGTCCCAAGGGGATCTCTGTGACCAAACCCGTCAGTGGTATATTGGCTACATAAAATAATTCCTGATTTACCTTGAATTTTCTTCTCTCCCTTATGAGTCATTTGACTTTCAAATTCTATGAGTCCGCCATAAGGCGGAGCTAGCAGGTGGCAGGACGACTGCTGAGTTCCATACAAGAATTAACTTTTAATATGATTAGTTACAGTAGTGCCTGAAAGCCTCAATCAGGATGAGGCCCTAGTGTGCTGGGTGCTGTACACAGATTTGTACTTCACTCATTAGTGTCCCTCTCCTTCTTTCCTTCCCCTGCTTCTAACCCTACTCAGCTGCCAAATCCTGCAATTTCTTTCTGACAACTTTCAGTTAATAAAGTTACGTCACATTATTCCAGTCACAGAGTGCTGGACTGGGTCTCTTTTCATTACATCCAGTCTTGTTCTTCTTCTGTCCTACATTCCACGTTATTTGGAAAATAGTGTTCGGCTTCTAAGACACTCTCTGCATATGCCTGCACTGCAATTATACGCCTTTCGCTGGCCCATGCCAGCTGATTCAGGCTTGCAGGGCTCTAAAGGCTAAGGGTCCCAGAGCCTTGGCTCTGGCCTCAGCCCAAACGTCTACTCTGCAATTAGACAGCGCCTTAGCTGGAGTGAGCTGGCAGAGGCCAGCAGCAGGATTTTAATTGCAGTGTAGACCTACCCTCTGGTGTAGACTTGCTGTCTTTCTCTCTGCCCCTGGGTTCCAAACTAAGGGCATGTCTATACTATGGGGGAAAGTCGATCTAAGCTACACAATTTGAGTTACATTAGTAGCGTAAAAAGAAAAGGAGTACTTGTGGCACCTTAGAGACTAACCAATTTATTTGAGCATGCTCAAATAAATTGGTTAGTCTCTAAGGTGCCACAAGTACTCCTTTTCTTTTTGTGAATACAGACTAACATGGCTGTTACTCTGAAACCTGTAATTAGTAGCGTAACTCAAGTTTGCGGGGTTCACACTATGCTGTGTTGATGGGAGATGCTAGCCCGTCGACTCCCCTGACTCTTCTCTTTCCAGTGGAGTATCGGAGTCAATGGGAGAGCGGTCTGCAGTCTAGCCGATCTTCACTCCTTAGGGCTTATCTCCATTTCCATCATAGGTGAAGACAAGCCCTAAGGAGCTACTGTATTTGCAGTTAAGAGAGATCAGTTACATTCCTGTTAGTCACTGTATTGTTTGATAAGCAACTTTACCGTGCCTATAAATTCAGCAGTTTGGCATATTGAACCTCTTTCATTGATGATTGCTAGGCACATCAACTTCATTTGTATTTCAGTAATATTTTTGTGTTGCATATGGTTTAGAGTTAAGAGCAAATCCATTTTCCCAGCACGAGGTCATAACATTGAAGTTGGGGATGGGAAAGACCTGGTACCTTACCTAGTCACAGTTGGGTTTGTGTGCTGTGACACTTGGAGATGCAGCCCATGCAGGCACACCCAGGGGTGGGAGTGACTAAGGTGTCTTTAAGCCACTTTTGTGCCCTCGGGATTCTAGGTAGTTCCAAGGGCAGTCCTCAACTGCTTAGGGACAGCAGTGCTAATTACAGTCTCCACAGAGATATGCACTATGGCCTGTGTCACAGTTGATAAGGGATCTGCATAAACAGTACCTGCACCACAGGAATTTTCCCTGGCCAGATAAGGGGTTTTTCCTGTCAATTTATGCTCCTAGTGGTGTGCAGTGCCCCAGGGGAATCCCTAGAAGCAGAATTCCTCCTAATATAGCTGTACCCTAGCCTCTTCTTCCCAATGCAGAATTGTTCGCTATGGAGCGTTTTACTAGTAATGACGGGTTTCAGAGTAGCAGCCGTGTTAGTCTGTATTCGCAAAAAGAAAAGGAGGACTTGTGGCACCTTAGAGACTAACCAATTTATTTGAGCATAAGCTTTCGTGAGCTACAGCTCACTTCATCAGATGCTGTAGCTCACGAAAAGCTTATGTTCAAATAAATTGGTTAGTCTCTAAGGTGCTACAAGTACTCCTTTGCTTTTTACTCGTAATGCTTTATCTTGAGTATTTAGATACTGCAGTGATGGGGGCTGTGGGAGAAAAGCCGAAGCTAGATGGTTGAAAAGATACATGGTTATTTAAGATGTTTCTACAAGGAAATGGAAGCAGGACCCATGATCATCTCTACACTACATCTTTGTGATAAGAGAGGCAAATAGCTACAAGCAAGTTAAGTTGTATGTTGTCACCATCTTTAGTTGGGGGACACTTTTACATCTGCATGACTGGATTTTACCTTTAGTTTCCCTTTCTTGCTGTTTGGAGAACACCCACAGCATTCAGTTTTTCTGGAGCTAATTTTTCAGAAATAGAAACACTGTGTCCTTGAAATACTATGCAAGGGTCACTTGTGTTTTATTATTTTTAATTTATCCTGGCCTGAGAGATAGCAGATGGGAACCTTAATTTGACACCTCTAACAAATCATTAGAAATTTTTCTTCCGAATTTCAAATACTTCCTTTCTCCTGGAAGCCTCTAACAAATAACACAGTTCTGTTTCATGAAAGTGTAGTGGCTTTTGACGTGTCACCTTCTTTAATGTGGTAAAAGTTAAGCAGTGCATCTCAAAGGTATGCTTAGATATTGAAGTGATGGGTGCCTTAGAATATGTACAATAAATGAATACAGGGTATCATCATGGCTAGCCAAGTGGTACCCTGAGCTGAGCCTGTATGAGTCACACTTAATTTGTGCATGCACTGAATAAAGTGCAAGGTGTTGTAGTGGTGAAAGCAACTTCCTGATAAGCTATGCAGGTTGAGCTGTAAGCACTAACGGTCATCCCCTAAGCTCTAGATAACCAACATTTGATTGCTGTCCTCTACAAACAAGTACATTTGGTTAGTTATTCTACTGGTATATAATATTTGCACCCATAACCCATCCCTTCTAAAACAGTGTTATGGTAGTGGTTTCCCTCACTAAAGTCAGGAAACACTTCAGTTCCTACATCTACTGTAGTTTTGCACCCCTTTCACCTGCCCCAGGTACACAGATAACATTTTGCATGGCTGTATATGGTGAGTTCTAATGTGAGGCTGCCTGTTAGTTGGGTTGGAAGCATAACTTTGATATTGTTGCATTTGAGAAGACAAATGTGTATTGAAACAGATGCTTGTGACTGTTCATGTCTGAGCGCTGGACAGAAGTCTAATGCTGAAATGTGAGTATGAATCCCTTTAAAGAGACACATTGCTAATGTCTTTGCTTCTGTTTTCTAGCTGTCCCATTTCCTCCCACGCAACGGCTCACACTGAAGGAAGTGTTTGAGGATGGAAAGCCCAGGCTTGATGTCTTGAAAAGCCATTTGGTGAAGGAAGGGCGGCTAGAAGAGGATGCAGCATTGAAGATAATCAATGATGGGGCTGCCATTCTGAGGCATGAGAAGACAATGATTGAAGTAGAGGCTCCAATCACAGGTCAGAGAGAGCTTTCTGAAGCTGAAGTCACATATAAGGGCTGTCTAGAATTGCAAGCTGCCAAAAATAGCAGATCTGCTGCTACGTGTTCTTTCCATCATTTTTCAGGCAGTGGGGGTTTTAAAATTGCCTTTACTCCCAGAAGAGGGAGCATTTTGGTAGCATAGGTAAAGTTTTCACAGAAGCTGGATATAATGCCACAGTAGCTTAGGTCAAAATGAAGACATGCTCCCTGTTGCTGCCATGATCTTTCTCTTCTCAGCATGTAATTCCCTTTTTTGCTCTCCTTCACCCCCCTTAGTGTGTGGTGACATTCACGGGCAGTTCTTTGACCTGATGAAGTTGTTTGAAGTTGGAGGATCACCCAATAACACCCGCTACCTCTTCCTGGGAGACTACGTGGACAGAGGCTACTTCAGTATAGAGGTGACAAATAAACCTGTGCCTTTGGGGATTACGATGTTAAAGTCTGAACTAAGCCGAACAAATATTTATCTCTTACACCATTTTTAGGTTCTAGTATGCTTCTGCATAAGAGGAAGGCACGTTGCCTATAGGTCCTCTACTTGCAGTGTGATTTATTAGAGAAGTTTTATTAACCAATGGGACATTATTTTTGAGGCAAGTTGAAAGTTGTGCCCTCAATATGTAGAGACAGGAAAACAACTGTGGAAGGGTTAATGTCTAAACTCTTGATTCTGAGTCTGTAGCTTTAATTTCACATGTGGCTGGCTGTCTGATTGTGAGCAGAGCAAGAGGAAGAGTTGATCACAGGTGCACTCCTCATATCGCCCATAACACACAAGGAAGCAGTGAGTTTCCTAGCAGAGGAAGAAGAGATACTATCTACCCATTAGCCCCTAAAGTATTCAGTGTTGCATGAATGTAAAAGGCTGGAGTTAGAGGGTGGAATTTCGTCCAGAACATTGGCCCGAATGAGCCACACAATAATCACAGTAGAGTGTCCTCTAACTACATACCTAACTATGTTGTAGCTACATGCTTTGTCAGTGTAATGTCTGTCATCACACCAGAATTTTGTGACTCCATTCACTGATCATGTGGTATTGCAGCTAGGCAAAGTTGAGAATTGTTGGTCTTAAAGGACAGATTTAATTGACTTTGATCAGTCACAGTTAGCTACTAGCTCTCTGAATGGTTCCTGGTAACTGAACAAGCACATAGTTCTCATGTCAGGAGGTGGTTGTGGCTTGTCTCCATGTGGAAGAGTTACTAGTAAATGCCACAGACCCTCAGGGGTGCTATCTCACTTTGCATGAAAGTGGAGTTGACTACTAAAGAAGTGCTTATTCTAGGTACAGACACAGTATAACAAGTGACATTTGAGACTGTCAGAGGACATAAGATGGCCAAACTAATGATGCCAGGGCTTGTGGGTCTTGCTTCTAAAGGTAATAGAATAAGATGCTGCATAGCAATGTCAGTTAATGTCAGATATGAGAACAAAGGTAATGAAGACCTGACCTATTGGAACTCAAGCAGAATTTCTGTTTGCAGAGATCAGTTAAGATATAAGTCGGGGACTACAAAAGGCAGCAATAAGGGTATGTAGTGTAAATAGTTCTTTGAAGGGTATTTAGTGGGGTACCACTGACTGTGTTTTGGCAGCTGCCTGGTCTCCTTTCATCCTAATACTTCTGGGCTCCTACATATTGACTTTAAGCCAAGGTGAGACACTGAGCAGTTGCTGGGAGAGTGGACACATTGATGCTTGAGAGATTGGATTTCTCATGTTCAGCCAATAGGATTTCTGGAGTGCTGGCACTGGTGCCTTTGTGTATTATTTCTGGAAGGGAGAAGGAAGGACTGTAGTTTCATACTGTTCCTACTTAAACAGTTTGGTTTGTGCATACTCCAGTGTTGTGTGTTTAAATGGATTTACCTGTCAGAGATATTGCTGGATGCCAGTTTAATCCTTCAGTGATCTGAGGAATATTTCTTTTGTGATGTTAAAGTTGTGCATACACAACAGCATATGCTCTACAGAACATGGACAGGGAGGTGACTCCCCACTCCCCAGCCTTATCACAATAGGCTAGATTGTCTAGCATGTGGGAGAAAGATTAAGGAGTAAGTGCTTAAGTACTATGGTGGTGGGCGCAATTTGGACTAAAAATGGGAAAGTATCAGAACCAGGAAGAAGTGTGTACAGCAGGCAAGGAAAATGGATCACCAAGTAGTCTTTCTGGGGAGAGAATTGAGCTGAGAAAATCTTATCACGGAATAAAGGCAGCAAATTTGAGTTAGTCAAATTTTGCTTGGTCTGGTCCCTTTTTAAGCCTAATACATCTTAAAAGTTGGAGACCTTTGTAGAGCAACCCAACCCTTTCAGTCTTTGGAGACATTTGGGACAGCTGTTCTTTGTAAGCTGTCAGCATGAATCCCTTTCATGCCATTCTTGACCCTCCTCTCCCCCTTTCCCTTGAGTCCGCAGGGGAGATAAAGCCATGAAGCATTCTCTTTCCCCACAGAGCAAGCATTGATCTTTCACGAAGCAGGGTGGGCTTTGATTAGTACATGCGGGGGCTGATCCAAATGTCACTGATAAAACAGAATATAGAAGGCTTGTTTCCCTTGTGCTTATTGATGTGTGCCTTTTCTTTCCACCTACTGCAAAGTGTTGCCTATATGTTGCAAAGTGTTGCCTAGAGAGATTCCCATTTGGGTGTGTAATAAACTGCAGCAGCACCAGTTTCTATAGTGAAATGTCAGCAGTTCAGCAAACAGCTTGGACAACAGCTGTGTGGGCAAAGAAGTGGCTAGTTAACAAGTGGCTGGTTAATCTAGTTCTTTATGGTTTTTTCAGGGTTTCTAACATATACAGTGAAAACATTTTCAGAGGTGACTGGATTCAGAAGGCTGGCTGCTGTGATCTGAGATACTTGAGTGCCTTAGTTTTGCAGGCACAGTCTCTTTATGACAGAGATTCAGGTAGTTGCAAGGCAACCAGATTTTGCTGTGCTTTCCAGTTTAAAAAGGTGAGGAATGCTGGCATCCACAGGCCCTTTTGTGAGTCATGGCACAAGCTTGTGCATCCATATGCTGGGAGGGGATATTATCAAGTGTCTGCCCAGAGCTACTGATGATCATGACCTTTTAACTGAGTGAAATAGGATGTAATTGTATAATTGCATCCTGATGTATGCAGTCAGGAAGCAGGATGCAAAACTGGGGATCAGGGAGGTGTTAAGGCAAACTGTATTAGTTGTTGGGGACCCAAGTGACCCCTGGAAGATACCTGTGTGGCCATTAATAATCAATGGGTTGCCAGGGTAAAAGTGGCTGTTCATAGCATACAAACTGAGTATTCAAATATGCCCAAAAGTCAGTTCGGTCAGCTCAGAGATCTTTACCAAATTCTTTCTGGACCCACTGTTTGTGTGTTGTAGTTTAAAAGCAGCATCCTATGGTGATAGTTAAAATGAGCACAAAGATGCCACAACATTTTTTTGTTGTACAGAAGTTGAGGCTTCTGATTGCAAAAGGGAAATAGTCTCCGGGAAACGTTTGATCTCCGTGCCTGTCATTTAAACCCATCATTGCAACTGGGTCTAATTTAGCTCATTATTTGGCAGCTATTGCAGAAGACAGGGATTGACTAGGACCTAGAGACTGAACTTTGTCTCTCCAGAGTGGGGTTGTTGATCCCTATTGTGTAGCAGTCTGTGAGGGAAGCTGGCATTGTTGCTATTGCTGTTTTAGTACCTGTTCTAGGGATAAACAGAGGCATCTGGTCTCCAGAGCTGTCAGCACTAAACTCACACCCAATAAGTTAAAAGTAAAGGAAAATGTTCTCATTCCTAGTGATCTCTTGTAGTGAGATGCAGTCTGGATGCTATACTATAGGCTATGTGCCTAGCACAATGGAGCCTAACATGCAGGCAATATCTGTGCTAAATAAACATACTTCATTTGTTCCCTTTCTCAGATGCAAGACTGTAAGCCATTATATTACAGTATTCAGAGGCTGGTTAGAATTGTGGCTCGGATTGAGATCAGTTCCACATAGCTTCCTCTTTATGAATTTTTCCTTCCTTTCATATCATGGGTGCCTTTCTCAGAAAAAGAGATTCATTTTGTTATAGATAGTATTGTAGATCTCCTGCAGGTCTGGTGGTAAAAGCTGACTGGTATTCTTGCTTGTAAGGAGCCATGATTTTGCAGTCTTTGTAATTCTATTATGTAAGTTCTGGCTGTTTACTGGACTGTTTTGTTTCACATACGAAACATCTAAGTTTAAGAAATAAACAGCCTGTGCACTAGCAGACAGTTTTTCTGCTGCCAGTGATGTGAAGGGGGTTTGGTGACTGATTATCCCCATCATCTGGAAGTGAGAGAGGAGCTGCTTTTTAAAACATGCCTATATTATTGTGTGGTTTCTATAAGATTTTTAGTCAAACACATTCTGTGCATCTTCCACTTTTGCGAGGATCTCCTGTCTTAGAGGCTCCTACATACAGGCATTTCAGCAGTTGTGTGTTACCCAGTGTCTCCTGTGCACTGTATTCAGAAAAGGACCTAATGTATAAGCACCAACAGCAGGAGTGATACTTTAACCTAATTTTTCCCCTTGAAAATATCAGCGGCTAAAGGACAGGGCACTGGACTGGGACTCAGGAGATCTGGGTTCTACGTCAGATCTGCCAGTAACCGTCTGTGGCATTGGACGATTCACTTCCTCTTTCTGGCCCCCCATCTTGTCTCTTGACTGAAAGCTCTTAGGTGCTGGGAGTATCTTTCACTCTGTGCACAGTGCTTCATGTGATGGGGTTCTCGTCTTACATGGAAACTCTAGGTGTGGTACCATAATACAATTTAATAAAATCTGTTTTCTTAGATATAAAATAAAAGAATTGCCCAGAAACAGAATCAGTTTTATCTATCAGTAGAGGTGAAGTGATGGTGGTGCAGAGCTTTGCTGGATTAATTTGCCAAGTTAGATTACATCAGGGCTCCTTGTTGTCATTGTTTAATTACAGAATTTAATGTATGGTACTTCGGCAGGGCTAGAGTGTACGGTTTTATCCAGGATGATTAAATATTGAAGCAACACAGTCAAAGTTGGTAAGCCTAAAATTAGATCGAACAGCTCTTGTTTTGGTTTTCAGGTATATGCATCGAGTAGAATTCCTATAAATCTCACTAAAACTAGAAGGCAGCAGTAAAGAGGTGTGATATAAAATTGCACACCTAGAGTGCTTGCTTTCTTTTGCATCCCTCAGTTTGGAGGCCAGATGTACTTTTTTTTCATGATCAGAGGAAATCACCAAAAATTGACCTTCAGGTTGGCACTGATGACTGGCCCATGTAAAATGAGTTTTGGCTCACTCCAGTTCCAATTACCAGTAGAAGTGTCCTTAAAAAAAGACACAATAGCTCTAATAGACCCATTTTCTGGAGCACTCCTCCGAGTGGCCAAGATTGACCGGATTCAGGAGACCAAACCCCTAGAGATTGTCTAGCCAAATAAAGGTTCAGACATGTTGACAGGAAACCTTGCATGGTCATGGTTGTAGCTCTTCATTGTGGTTTAAGAGAACTTTGGTCTCTAGAGTGGGATTTCTAATTTTAGCATATTTCACAAAATTCACATTAAAAATTAATATTCTAGTAGACTTAATGTGGGGCCTGCCAACCTTGACAATGTCACTACAATTTCTAACAAGTGTGCTTATCACAGCCTGGTTGACCCTGCTGGTGATTCTGATATTACATCAGAGAGAAAAAAGCAATGAATGTTTGAAGGGAAACTGACCCCTCTCAGAGGGGAGGGCATGTTTTGCTTTTACACCTTTTCTTTCAGTTTGACTCTGTTCTGTCTTGTTAGCATTATTAAAGAAAGCAGTGATAAGCTTCTCTTGCTAAACCATGTAAGCTGTAAATTCACTTTGATTTAACACACCAAACTATGTGCAATTGTAAATAGAAGCTGGATTCATTCTCTACCCCATCCTGCAATAAGACTGAATAATTCTCAATGTCTGTTTTTGCATAATATTTTCAAATAGCAAACATTTAATCATATTCCCTTGCTTTGTCCATCCATTACATTAGCAGTATGCCAGAATACATAACCCATTAAAGAAAAAAGGCGGTCTGAGCAGAAGATAGACTTCTGGAGCTCTTTCTTTCTGTTCCCTGCTTTGCCAATGACTGCCATTCCTCACCCACCCCCGTACCTGTTTCCCTATCTATAGAATGGCAATACTTGCCTATTTCAGAAGAGGGATGGAAGGCTTATTATTTATAAGCACTTTATAGATGCAATTTTTATTAATTTGTAAGTCTCAGCTGACCTTTTTTAAAGGAACATATCTCTGTTTATAATGCTAGTTATGTATTTGCATAAAGGGACTCTTAAAAAGGTTCTTCAAGGCCCCCTACAATTTGATTCCTTATGCTTCATTTAGGAAATGTTCCATCATGCTTTATTGCAGGCAATTCTGATCTCCTTCTTGTAAGTAGTGGTAAATCTTTTGTATGAGTGTCAGTTTGTAAGGGAAGAAATTAAATATTCATGTACGCCTTGGTGCATGGCTTTAGGCTTTAAGGTCACAGACAAAAAAAAAGGGAAATTGCATTCTTAAATCTGGTAATCCATAATTGTCTCAAGTTGCTACTGCAATGTTGTAACCATTTAGTAATCTGTTTCTAGGCACAGAGCCTTGGAAAATCTGGATAAGGGATCTCTTTGTAAAACACCAACTAAAAAAATCACATGAATGCAACTGTAGTTATCTCTATTACTTCTTATCATGGCTCCTGTAGAGACATCAACAAGCTGTTCAGTGCTCTTTGAACTATAAAAAGAAAAGGAGTACTTGTGGCACCTTAGAGACTAACCAATTTATTTGAGCGTGAGCTTTCGTGAGCTACAGCTCACTTCATCCGATGAAGTGAGCTGTAAGCTCACGAAAGCTCATGCTCAAATAAATCGGTTAGTCTCTAAGGTGCCACAAGTACTCCTTTTCTTTTTGTGAATACAGACTAACACGGCTGTTACTCTGAAACCTGTCTTTGAGCTATGTTTCTCCTTATGTGTTCCCTTTCTCAACACCAGTGATTTTTTCAGGTAATTGTGAAATATCCATACACAATTTGAGATTAAAATGTAAAGTTTGATTTAGAGTTCTGTAGATTTTGTTCTGTTGTCAGAAAGCATTGTTTCATGGTTACATCCATTATTCTACATGACTATATTTTTTTTTAAAAGTACGTATTTTAAATAGCTCTTCCCCAGGTTGCTAACATGATGAGAGATGATTTAAAACTGAAAGAACTTTTAAACTCTGATTTCCACTCCATCATTTCTATATTCCCCCCTCAGGCAGTGAAACCAGCTTAGTCAGTTCCCTGATCTTCTGTCTCCATCCCTCATGTTAGTTTGTGTCGTTTATAGTAACTTTCATTTTCTGGTTCTCATGTGCTACCCCTGATCTGTGACATTTAGGTTGCAAACACATCAGGATAAAGTTGAAATTGCAGAATATTTATAAATTTGTGGGAACATTTCTCCTATAAATAGTCTTAGTAAAACATTTTATTCTGGATCTAAATGGGCAACCTAAATTACCTGACAATGTTGCATTATCTGTAGTAGTAATTAAAATTAGGATTGTGTAAGCATGTCTCTTCCTTTAAGGTTTAAATTCTGTAACATGCAGAGAGATGCTTCAGAACTACATGGGGCTCTGGAAATCCTTACATTTATCTAGGCAGAAAGGCTCCTTATTCTCTGGAGATTTTAAGGTTTCAAATGAGTAAATCAGAGTTTGCCTGGAGGTTCAATATTTAAGTACCTTGATGTTTTAGCCATCTGTAATAGAAACTGGATTGAAGTTGGTTTGTCTCTGCTCTGGAATTAATTTTTGTACCACAGCAGCTGGTTTCTGGAATACTGTGCACCCAAACCAGCATGTATTAAGTGCAAAATTTGCTTTCTGATGTCAACCTTCATCTTTCATGTTGTGAAAGAATGTACAGTTTTTGCAGCATGTCAGCCTAAAGGGCAAGTGCTTGTTACAAACTTTAATCCAAGCCATACTGTTTGTTGTCATAACAGATTACCTTCCAACTCTCAAAATCGTCAAGGCAAACTTGATATCACTTCTCCCATGTTAGACAAATCAGCTGGTTAGGTCAGTTTGCCAACCACAGGATGATATAAGTATCTTCTCTTTAGAACATTTATCTTCAGAGCTTCCTTGGCAAGCTAGCTTGGAGTATTTCCCTGGCCCTAGTAAGGCTGTTGTGTCAATTTGATATTGGTCTGTTCCACAGTGACACTGAGGCACTTGTTCAGTGACACTGTTCAAAGCAAGCTTGTGAAACTTTTTTCAGCCCCCAAAGGGTTTTGAGTTTTTCCTGTTTGGGGCTTTTTCATTTCTTCAAGCATCTATATCACATGAATATAACATGTACTCAGAAGTTTGGTTTTTTTCCCCCCATACTAGAAACATGAGGCTCTAACTAATATTCAACACACTTGATATAATGGTCAGCAAGGACATAATGATCTCCAGTTTAGGTTGCAGGTGGGACAGCTGTAGAGATACTGTCCATCTGTTTGTGCTTAGCTGCTCTGAAAATGAGTGTTCTTACTTTGGTTTCTGCTGATAGGGAGGAAGGAAGGAAAAGCTGCCCCCACCCAATGCAAAGTTGGTTTCAGTTGAATGAGATCTCATCTGTCAGTTCTCTAGCTCAAGCCTAATATAGAGAAATGTGTGCTGTGGCTTTTCCCCCCCACTGGTGAAATTGACCAAGATAAGATCTGATGCTGCTTATGGAACTAGGTTGCTCTTAAGGTTCTACTTGAAATCAACTTTTTGGGTTTATTTTAAGACTGATGAACTTGAATGCCTGTTATTAAATAAGGATATTGATATAACAGGCACCACAGAAACTTGGTGGAATGATGATCATCAAAGAGAGACGATAATTCTAGGGTATAAAATATATAGGAATGACAGAGTAGGTCACACTAGTGGGGCAGTGGCACTATATGTGAAAGAAAGCATAGTCAAATATAGTAAAAATCTTAACTGAATCAAACACAGAATCTCTATGGATAGAAATTCTATGCTTGGATCAGAGTATAGCAGTAGCAGTATATTACTGACCACCTGACGAGGATGGTGACTATGATTGTGAAATGCTTAGAGACTAGAGAGGCTACAAAATCAGGAAACCAATAATAATGGGGGATTTCAATTATCCCCATATTGACTGGTAATGTGTCATGTCAGGATGGGATACAGAAATAAAATTTCTAGACATCATTAATGACTACTTCTTGGAGCAGCTAGTCCTGGAACCCACAAGGAAAGAGGCAATTCTTGATTTAGTCCTAAATGGTGCACAGGATCCAGTCCAAGAGGTGAATGTAGTTGAAGTGCTTGGTAATAGCAACCATAAATGTCATTAAATGTAACATCCTTAGGGAAAATACCAAAGAAACCCACTACAATAGCATTTAACTTCAAAAAGGGGAACACAAAAGTGAGGAGACTAGTTAAATGGAATTTAAAAGGAACAGTCACCAGAGTGAAATGCCTGTAAGCTGCATGGAACCTTTTAAAAAGCACTGTAATAGAGGCTCAACTTATGTGTACACCCCAAATAAAAGAGAAAACAGGAAAGAGCGCCAAAAAAGCCTCCTTGGCTAAACAACTGAGTAAAAGAGGTGTTTAGAGATAAATAGACATCTTTTAAAAATTGGAAGTCTGATCTGACGGAGGAAAATAGAAAGGAATCGTAGGACTGAAAGGGACCTCGAGAGGTCATCTAGTCCAGTCCCCTGCAGTCATGGCAGGACTAGCAAACATACACTCTGGCAAGTCAAATGTAAAAGTATAATTAGGCAGGCCAAAAAAGAATTTGAGGAGCAACTAGCAAAACACACAAATTAACAGCAAATTTTTGGAAGTACATCAGAAGCAGGAAACCTGCCAAACAATCAGAGGGACCACTCAACGATCGAAATGGTAAAGGAGCAATCAAGGAAGATAAGGCCATTGCAGAGAAGCTCAGTGAATTCTTTGCACTGCTATTCACTGCAGAGGATGAGAGTGAGATACCCACACCCGAGCCATTCTTTCTAGGTGACAAATCTGAGGAGCGGTCCCAGCTTGAGGTGTCAGTAGATGAGGTTTTGGAACAAATTGATAAATTAAACGGTAATAAGTCACCAGGACCAGATGGTATTTGCCCAAGAGTTCTGAAGGAACTCAGATACAAAATTGCAGAACTACTAACTGTGATATGTAACCTATTGCTTAAATCAGCCTGTGTACCGGATGATAGGAAGATAGCTAATGTCATGTTGGGTTTTTTTTTTAAAGGCTTCAGAAGTGATCCTAAAGATTATAGGCTGGTAAAATGAATTTCTGTACTATGGTTTCAACCAATTTGCCTGGTACTGAACAGAATTATCAGACACTGAGATGAACACAGTATGTTGGGGAAGAATCAACGTGGCTTTTGTAAAGGGAAATCATGCCTCACTAATCTATTAGAATTCTTTGAGGGGGGTCAACAAATTTGTGGATAAGGGTGATAGAGTACTAGACCTTCAGAAAGCCCAGTGTCCCTTGCCAAAGGCTATTAAGCAATGTAGGTAGTGTGGGATAAGAGGGAAGGTCCTCTTGTGGATCAGTAACTGGTTCAAAGGTAGGAAACACAGGATAGGAATAAATGGTCAGTTTTCACAGTGGAGAGAGGTAAATAGCAGGATCCCCAAGGATCTGTACTGGGGTTAGTGCTGTTGAACATATTCATAAATTGTGTGGGGAAAAAGGGGTAAACGGTGAAATGGCAAAGTTTGCCGATGATATGAAATTACTCAAGGTAGTTAAGTCCAAAGCTGACTGAGAAGAGTTAACCAGTTTTGTGAGATCCTTTTGTGACTGGCAACAAAATGGCAAATGAAATTCACTGTTGATAAAGCAAAGTAATTAATGCACATTGGTAAACATAATCCCAACTATAAATACAAAGTGAAAGGGTCAACATTAGCTGTTACCACTCAAGAAAAAGATCTTAGAGTCATAGTGGATAGTTCTCTGAAAACATCTGCTCAATGTTCAGTAGTGGTCAAAAAAGCAAACAATTTAGGAACCATTAGGAAAGGAATAGCTAATAAGACAAAATATCATAATGCCACTACATAAATTCATGGTACACCTTGAATACTAGTTGTCCCATCTCAAAAATATTAGAGTTGGGAAAAGTATAGAGAAAAGCAACAAAATTTATTCAGGGTATGGAACAGCTTCCATATGAGAAGAGATTAAAAAGACCAAGACTGTTCATCTTAGAAAAGAGACAATTAAGGGGCAATGTGAGAGGTCTAAAAAATCATGAATGGTGTGGATAAAGTGAATAAGGAAGTGTTCTTTAACCCTTCACATAACACATGAACTAGGGGTCACCCAGTGAAATTATTGGGCAGCAGGTTTAAAACAAACACAAGGAAATATTTCACACAACACACAGTCAACCTGTGGAACTTGTTGCTGTGGATGTTTTGTGAAGGCCAAAACTGTAACTGGGTTCAAAAAAGAATTAAATAAGTTCATGGAGGATAGGTCCATCAATGTCTATTAGTCAAGATAGTTAGGGAGGTAACCCCATGCTCTGGATGTCCCTAAACCTCTGACTGCCAGAAGCTGGGACTGGATGACAAAGGATGGATTACTTGATTAATTCCCGTGTTCTGTTCATTCCCTTCGAATCATCTGGCACCGGCCACTGTCAGAAGACAGGATACTGGGCTAGATGGACCGTTGATCTGATCCAGTATGGCCATCCTTATGTTATTTCAAAACACTCTCAGTAAAGTCTATAGATGATTAGTGCCCTACAAAAGGTTTTATGACATACCATCTTCTCCTTCCATCTCGTTTGTAGTGTGTGCTGTATTTATGGAGTTTAAAGATAAATCATCCCAAAACGCTGTTCCTGCTTCGAGGGAACCATGAGTGCAGGCACCTCACAGAATACTTCACCTTTAAACAGGAATGTAAGTATGCCCAATTCTCCTCAGTAATGACATAGATGCACTAGCACGACCTGGCCAGGAAGTCCTCTATTGGGCCTGCCATGGATGGCCCAGCTGGCTTTGGCAAATGTATCTGCACCTAGCTGTCCTCTTGTTTCCAGTATTCTAGCACGTTGCTTTAAATGCTGCTCAGTATTTTGGGTTGAACCAATCCTATTGAGTACTGAACATATGCTAAAGTAGCATTTGAGTTCTCTTGGTAAAAGGAATATGAATGCAGATAAAAGGAGCACAAGCCCATCTCCTGTGTTCCTGTCTTACTGACAAATGGTTGCATGCAAAGTCCCCCCGTCTCCCCCACAGCTTCTAGACCTAGCACCCTATAATTACTGCCAAGTGACTTTCAGTTCAGTTTGTGCAGCTGGAATTGGTGATTACAACTGGAAGAAAATAAAGGACTCTTCCTAGTGTTTGTACTGGGCGAATCATTACCGCTAAGATAATTTTATTTTAGTTAAATATAGTATTTATAACTTTTTAAAGTATGTGAAACTAGTGCTGGTGAAAGGTCAAGTGGCGTGCCAGCCCTGGAGACTGAGATCCTCTCTCCACACAACAAGGATAGCAGAGGCAGCAGTTGTGTGTGCTTTGACCCTTACCTGAAAGAGTCGTCTCTAGAAGACATGCAGTAGTTCAGTTCTGTGGCTCAGACTGCTGTCAGAGGGGTCAGGTGTGACAGGAAAGTACCTGTTTGTTCAGAAATGAGCTGAGGCACAGCTTGCTTCGTGCTGAACAATGAAGAGCCATCTGATGGTGGTCGTTAATGCTCCTGACTGAGCTGGGCTGGATTTGAGCCAGTGTGCTAGAGGTTAAAGGTTCTGTATTCTGTTCCCAGTATCCCCTGTTAAAAAGCATAATAAACAAAAACTGCCTTTTCTTGTACATAAATGTTTCACTACAGAAGCCTTTTTGAGCCACAGAAATAAGGGCAGGAGAAAACGAAAAATTCAGTAATACCACTTTTTCCTTGTAGATGAAGGTCAATCTTACAGTAACAGTAAGATTTTTCCAAGACATGGTTGAGATGAAACATCACCATCTAAGATGGCTGCCAGACATGAGACGATGTGTACTTGGATATGGTGATCTCCTAATGTGACTGCATGATGTTGTAGGGTCTTACTACTTCAATAACACCTGAGGGGGAACGTTTCTGAATCCGTCTGGCAGCTTGTTGTGAAAGCTTAGTTTCTGCATTTAGGAAACCCATATCAATTCTGTGACGCTTACTGAAAACCTTCCTAGCCTGTCTGTTAAAACAAGCAGCAAAAGACATCCAATTGCAGAGCATTAATGGTTAAGCCAGCAGGTGTCTGGACATATTGCTGCTTAGAACAGCACCTCCTGTTGTATCCATAAAAAGAAATTGAAAACATTGGCTTTTAGAATGCATTTTAATGTGGAGATTGTTGAATGTGACTTTTTTTTTTTTTTTTTGGAGCCATTTGGGCCAACTCAGCACGCTCAATAAGAGAACTTGTTCTCAGTGGCTCCTTGTAGGGGAAGGAACCAGATCACTTTGTGTTCTAATCCAGTCGGGCCTCGGGCGGAAAAGGTTGGGTCAGGTCAGTACTCAGGAGCCCCTGAAATAACACAAGTGGCAGGGAATGGTGCTGAAAGTGCCCTGAAGGGCTCTTTGCTCTCTGAATCAGTAATGAGCTAGTGCCTCAGCGTGGTGAGAGAACAGCTACTAGTTGATTGTCCCCCTGATATCAGGCTGAGGCATAAAGCTGAGAACCTGACCATATGTGGGCATTAAAGATTATATGCTATTTCTTGTAAGACTTGGTGTGTTAACCCCTGGCATCCTGGTCAAATTCTAGCTCCTTAGCCTCCCCGAGTCTCCCTTGGAGCACTTGTATCCAACTGAAACTGCAATTCCTGATCTAAACCATTACATGGTATTGCTGTGCCAAGTTAAACAGCTGTTGCAGTTCCTAGTGTATAGTCTGCATAGTAGTTGAAGCTTGTAAGATTCTTTGGGGTCCTTTGAGATGAAAGGTGCAATATGACTGTAAGATATTTACGTGATTTTATTAGTCAACCAAGTTCTTTCTAACCGTTGGCAAATGCTGAGGCGCCTCTTCCAGGAAGTTCTTGGTATGGAGGTAATATGCACTAGGATAAATTAATTTCTGAGCTTGAGGGAAGAAGATTAAAGTAAAAGTTCCTAACTGGGGCCACACTGGAAGCCTTTTGACTTTCAGGGTCATTAAGTATTTTCCTAGACAGCTCTATTAATGGGCTAGAGGAAAGCTTTGCTTAGAATGTCATAGGTGTAGACTGTTTCTATTTCACTGTCTATATTGGCTTCCTGGAATCTCTCTGACAATGCTCCTACAGATCAAGGCCTTTGCTGCCAGTTCCTGTAGTATGTTAGTCTGAATGCACGAACGGTCTGGAACCTTTTCATTCAACTTGATCAACCCACATTGGGTAGAAGATAAATCATCTTCTCTCTCTCCCGCCTGCTCTCCCCATTAGGTCGAATCAAATATTCGGAGCGAGTGTATGATGCATGTATGGATACATTTGACTGTCTTCCTCTCGCCGCCCTCCTAAACCAGCAGTTCCTGTGCGTCCATGGAGGACTGTCTCCAGAAATCACATGTCTAGATGACATTAGGAAAGTAAGTAATCTCACTCGTCATTCACACTGACATTTTTATTGGGCACTTGTATTACGAGGGTTCGATTTTTAGTTGCATACTCACACAACCCATCTCTGGTGGACATGAGTTATTGCTTCCTCTGGAATCTTGGATTGTTGAAGTTTGGTCTTAATAGGGCTTTCTTTGATCCCTTTACCGAAAGGGGTTGTCTGCAGTTTAAGCATCGGGTTCGATACCCTCCTGGGAGCCCAAGATCCAAGCAGGAAAAAATCAGCTTTTTTTCTTTCTGAGGTAAAGAAATTGAGTTCCAAGCAGTTCAGTGTGTGTGGGCCTTTTGGACACTATGTAAACAAGCCAAAGCCCTGTCTATTGCACGGACATTACACTCCTTAGTCCTTATTATGGAGCGTTCGGTGCACTGGTTAACAGCCTTTGCACCCCACAGGTGGCTGCTGCATATAAGTAGTTTGACGTTCTTTGTTGAAAAACAAGCTATGGACGTTTGATGTTCCTCCATTTTATCTGCTGTTTCTGATACTCCCCCATGTATCTTGAGACAGCATTATGGTCTGTAGTTCTGCAGCACAGCTCAAGCTACTTTGTGTTTGAGGGTAATGGATCACACACTTTTCTTCCTCTCTCCCACCTCATCCTTAGTTCTCTCACACAGCCAGAGCTGGTTGGTTGCAAGGGCCTGACAGATTGTCCCAAAGTTGGGCCTTCAGTCAGCAAAACTCCAGGCTAATTAAAGGCCTTTGGGTTGGTTACTATGACTTGGTTCCAACTCTTCTTCCTAAATTGCTACTTGGTAGCTTGTCACTGGTATACTTTGCATTTTTAAGTCTGCAGTATGTGTTTTGTTGTTGTATAGAATTTACTTTTTCTTCCACCATGTAACAAGTTAATAACATCCTTGATGCTGATGGCATTGAATTTCTGTAGACACTTTGAGTGTAGGCAACATTCTCTAGTGGTTAGACCAGGGAGCTTAGTCAGATAGTATATGCTGGTTCTCCCACAGCGAAGATCTCTTCTGAATGTTTTGAGGGAAAAGGGAAAGCAGGCAGGGGCAGAAAGCCAGGTAACTCATGAGCATCCAAGTGATGACCAGATGGCTGCCACTCAGACTTTGCTCCCCAGAAGATTGGAAAAAGGGAAGGGAGGAAGCTCAAATCTGTTGAGTAGACTCAGTAAGAGAGGTGTCCAAAGCTCTAATCCTAATTCATTCGAACTAGCCCATCTCCAGAGCTCTTCTGCTTAGGGGCATGTGCCCCTTCATTACAAAGCCACTTGACCTCCACAATTGTCCTCATTTTGTGTGCACCTTCCAGTTAGACAGGTTTAAAGAGCCTCCAGCCTTTGGTCCGATGTGTGACCTACTCTGGTCTGATCCATCAGAGGATTACGGCAATGAGAAGACGCTAGAGCATTTCACTCACAACACTGTTCGAGGCTGCTCCTATTTCTACAGGTAAGCAGAGTTTCAGTGGGGCTCAGATGAACTATGGCTTCTGACTTGCCCTGGGTAGTGTTTTAAAATCAAATGGAGAGAGGGATTGAAATCCAATTGTGGTGTTAAATGCCCCTACTTACCAAGTTCTTGGGTTGTCTGTGTTAGCACAGAAATACATGAACTTGCTTTAAAGCTGTTTTTCCCCGATGGGAAATCTACTTGGGTGGTACTTGACTCCCTGAAGCTGCCCCAGGATGCATCACTTGATGAAATCGCAAGTATCCAAGGTTGTAATGAGACTTCTGGTACCTGTTGTGGTGCTTTTGGAGAGCCTTTCAGGGGCCAGAAAGTATCAAGGGGATTTCAGAAGGAAAGAAATAATTTTAAAAAATAATTTTTTGTACTTGGCTCCTTGCAACCTGGCTGGTTGGGATTTAGCATAGGAATCCAGACTGACTACTGTTTCCAATGTGTTTTGTGATGAATCTTTAAAAGATGGCACTGTACATGGTTGTGGCCTTATTTCAGAGGCGCTGAGTGGTTGCAGCTTTCATTGGCTTTGAAGGATGTGACTACACTGCTGCTGGGAGTGAGTCTCCCAACCTGGGTAGACAGACTTGTGACTGCAGGGCTCTAGCTAGCATGCTACGAATAGCATTGGGAACGTTGCTGCACTGGCTGAGGCTTGCTCTAGCCACCTAAGCGCGAAGCCAGAGGATCAGGTGGATCCGAGCTCGGCGGCTAGTGCAAGCCTCCACTGGTGTACTAACATCCACGCTGCTCTTTTTAGCACACTAGCTTGAGCCATGCAAGCATCAGTCTGCCAGCCAGGCTGGGGGCTTGCTCCCAGCTGTAGGGTAGACCTATGCAAAGATGCTGAGTACGTCTGAAATCAGCCCACAACTATGTGCAGTGCTTTCATTTAAAGATTTAATTCCAAAGCTCATGAGACCATTAATGCTCTTTGTTCTCATTTCTCCTGCATCCCTAGAGGAGGGAGGATTTTTGTCTTTGCTACCTACTAATGTATTTAAAACTCTTCTTTTCAGTTACCCTGCCGTTTGTGAATTTTTGCAAAACAATAGTTTGTTATCTGTAATCCGAGCTCATGAAGCCCAGGATGCCGGGTAAGTGCTGCAGTGCTAGGACTGTGCAAGAATGGGTTTTCTTGATTTTTTTTTTTCCCTACCCTTAGCCAGACCAGAATGCTAACACCATGCCCTGCCTTCTAGGTACCGAATGTACAGGAAGAGCCAGACAACAGGCTTTCCATCGCTAATCACAATCTTCTCTGCACCAAACTACCTAGATGTGTATAACAACAAGGGTAAGGCTGGCAAGGCCACATCTCTGCAGTTGTTTTGGATGCCAGTGCTGTTTTAATATTAACCCTTAGGAAACCCCTCTCCAACTTCCTCCTTCTGTTTTGTTGGCAGTAGCCCCAGCTCACTCCATCCTTCTCATTTGAATGAAGCCTCTTCCACTTCCCTAGGTGCGCGCACAGCCTGTGAGCCAGAACATGCTAGTCACTGAGCCCAACTGCATCGTGCTAGCTGCTGTGTGCTGCTACCCCTCTTCTACCAGCCTGGCCTGACCTGCTGATATGATTCTACTCCCACTCATCTGGTTCTCAGCTTTCAGGGGGAGGTGGGTGTCTGGGAAGTGACAGCTGGGGAAGGAGGTGGGACAGCTCAAAACAGGCTCCTCAAGATCCCTGAAGTTAGTATTACCTTTTATCTGCCACAGTGGTCTGATGGAAGCCTAAGAAAACATCTCCTCTTCAATGTGATGTGTGCCTGGGGTAAGCTAGGGTTGAATCCAAAAGAGCTTCATTAAGTGTCATTTTGACAAAAGCCTGTAAACTCATAGTGAAGGTTGCCACTCTGTGAATGACTTGACCCTATCCCAACCCATGTGTTGAAGTACCAGTGCACAAAGGAATAAAGAAACCATGGAGTTAGTAGCTTTGGATCTGAATTTCTTTCCTTTAATCAGTTGAACTTAGATACTTCAGCATCACATTATTTTCCTTTTTTGGGTGATGGCACTGAATGAGAAGTAGCTCTGCTATTAGCATTGCAGCTGCATTCAAATTGGCAGCAGATTGTTGTCATTGCTAACTGAAGTCACGCACTGTTTCGTTGACATCATCAGGTCAGTGGGTCCACAGGACACACTATAGCTAGAAGCGTTTGACACATGTAAACATGAAGGAGAAGGAGGAAGAAAATTGTTCAGAATAGTCCGTGGTGGTTAGAAATACAAATAATGGGATGAAAATGAGCAAAGGTAAAATTTAGGCTGAGAGCAGGAACTCTTTCCTAAGAGCCTGATCTGTAGGGCAGAGGAATAGTCTTGAAGAGGAGTTGGTGGCAATCACTTAGTTACTCTGGACACAGACCAAGTGTATGCTTCAGAGGGAGCAATCTTAAACTGCTTGGTCAAGAGTGCTTAATAGGCCTTCACCTCTGATTCTGGTATCTGTGGGAGTGTCAGCTTGTACCATGTCATCAGGGGCCCTTAAATGAATACTGACATGCATTGGGAAAAGGAGGATTGCTGTGAAATTAGAACCACACTGAGGACTAAAAGCAGTTGTGAATCTTGTTTCTAAAACTAAAAGCTAAAGCATTTTTCTTAGTCTAAACTAGACTAAGTAGCAAACTTAAGCAAGAGCCCTTCTTTCCCACTCTGACTTTAACTGGCTTTAATTGGTTATTAAAGCGTCCCCCTCTAAGATGGCAAGTTTGCATGCTGTTATAACTAAACTGTCCAGTTATAAGCCCTGGGGGAATGACATACATGCTGGTAATGGTGACTGTGCCACTGTAACATGCAGTTGCTGTCCATGTTCATAAACTGTAACCCCTCTGATATTAAATAAGAAGTGAGGGAAACTTTCCGCCTATCTTTCTAACCTTTACTTAGGATCCAAGAGTTTCTAGTTCACGGTTTTTTTGAGGTGACCGTTTTGAGGCTTCTGAGCAGAGTGTACTTTTTCTTTAGAGTCTCATTATATTGTCCTGGGGAGCTATATGGAAGATGAGCTATTGTGAAATGTCTAAAACTTCATGCCCTGTAGTCGTCGATAAACTGAAAATACCACTTAAGCCTCTTAATTCTAGATAAGTAGTAGTTTGGTGCTGCGCAAATGGAACTGGTTGTCATTGTTTGATCACTAACGCTCAGTGCTAGAGGGAGACCGTCTTTGCGCCTCAGAGCTCACAGTGCCTGCATACACACACTCCCTCCCTCTCCTTTTCTAGCTGCTGTGCTGAAATATGAAAACAATGTCATGAACATCAGACAGTTCAACTGTTCTCCACACCCCTACTGGCTTCCAAACTTCATGGATGTCTTCACATGGTCTTTACCTTTTGTAGGGGAAAAGGGTAAGAAAAATAAAGCATTCAGATTTCTGTTTGGCCTAAACAGTGACAGATCATAGCACTGTATGTGATAAAAGCCTCCTGAGGGTAACTAAATATCTGTAAATATCAAATCAAGGGATTATCTCGGAAGTTTTTAATATGTGGTGCAGCTTGGCAGTGTAAAATGGTATGGATAAGTAGTTCAGACTTATCATGACCTATTGTACATTAGTAGAACTCTGATTGCTAAAGTTCGTCAGATTTTAAATTTCTTTGGGGAAAAAAGTCTGCTTTGCCATTACCAAGAAGTTAAATAAAATGGTCCCTGTTTCACAGTATTTTTGTACTGATGAACCAGCCCTGATTAGGTAATTCCCCCAACTGTGCTGACATCTTCCATGGTACACAAAGAAAGAGGTAAATACGATGTAGATGTGTGGTCCATCAGAAAGAGCATTCACCACAATCAGGGAGAGGCTTTGATTTCAGCTTTAATAAGGTATGGCTGCCTAAAAAAACAGATTGTGCCAAAATTCCAGCTTCTTCATAAAGGAGCGCTGCTCTCTCCCAAACAGTCTAGATTCTCTTTCAGGGCTTTAGGTTTTGGGGATAGCTTAAAGGTCTAAAATGTTGACTCTGGAACTAAAGATTGAAATTCCAGAAGAGCCGACATTCCCTGAAACAGATGGAGTATTATGCAGTTTTTATGGGGTAGGGGGAGATAAGGGGGAATGGGAAGGGCTCTTAACTGAGACCCAATCTCTTCTGCATGAACACTGTGGATACCACACTCCCTGACCAGTTCCCATGCAGTTGTGCAGCATTCTGTGCAATGCTCAGATTGCGCCCACCTCTATGACGGAGGATCTCAAGTATCTAATCAAATGTATTTTGGGATCCTCTGCAATGAAAGATGCTGCAGAATGTAGCTATAAAATATCTTTGGGCTCCCTCTTCAAATGTATAAATGACTGATCTCATTGGTTCAATCCAGCTCACCATCTCAGATACCCTCCCCCCTTGAGCAGTGTGAGCGTCAGCCCCCTCTAATCTTCCTACCGATTTGTCACTACTTCTTGCAGTCACAGAGATGCTGGTCAACATCCTCAACATATGCTCTGATGATGAGTTGATTTCAGATGGTGATGAAACTTTGGAAGGTAACAACCTTTATTACAAGTTGGGCTGATAACAGTGGTGAGGGAATGGTTTAAAGCTAAGCTAAGAGATTGGCATCCACTTTAGAACTAGAAACAAAACTGTCCCTTTGCGATCTAGTGACAGTGAAGTGCATAGGGTTGTACTTATTTGTGGCAATGCACTCCTCGCTAGATAATCTGAAGAATGATTTCCTGGCATTACGAGGTCATGGGATTATTCCCCATTTTATTTTTTCTGACTCAAACGTTATTACCCAATCTACTGCTGCAGACATTCTTCCCGCTGCTACTCTGCCCCTCTAGATCTAAACTTTAACACTCAAGCACTGGGCCAATTTGTCCTTCCTTTTCATACTAGCTCCAGAAATAGCAGCCAATTATTTGGTCCTGATTAGTGATTTTTGAAGTGATGATGTGTGAAGAAAGCTGAATGCAGGTGGAGTAATACATAAATTTTGATAAATGGAAAAGTACTGAGAGAAAATAAAGTAAATGTGGCATGGAAGTAGTAGGGAGGTATAATGTAACAAGGTGCCACTTCTATCAACAGGTGGAGACTTTAACCCGCTTCTCCCATTGAATTTCATTTTTGATTTTTTTCCCCCTCCCTCCCATGAAAATTAAATTTGTTTCTTCTATCTCTGTCTTCATCTCCTTGTTTCTTGGTGTCTCCTCTCCCTGAAGATCACTACATTTCAAGCTATCAGAAAGGTACCCAGCTAGAATTTGCTGCAAGCTTAATTCTCACTGCCTGTGTCACCAGATTCCTTGGAGTGGATTTGAATAGCTGACTAGTTGGGGAGGCTCTCCGTCCTCCTTTCAGTTTTAACATAAGCGCCGTGTGTTTTTTAACCCTGCTATGTTCCTCTAGGAACTTGAGAGTTGGGGTCACATTTCTATTTGGCTTCCAAATGCAGCCACCTTGTGCATGGCTGAACCATTGGTGCATGTTCAATCTCCAGTTTGGCTTGTACTGTTCTAATGTTTGATAGTGCCATTTGAAGAGTCTTAGCTGAGAGGAGATGTATCTATCCTATTTTATCATCAATCACCTTCCATGTTTTTCTCCCAGCATACATAGTAAAAGGGGAGTACACCTACCTCACTGTATGTTTGAGTGAGAGTCAAAGCAGAGTTGCAAGGCAGTGTGTGTTTATGCCAGAGGTGATGCTTGTGTGACCACTCTCCATTCTACAAGCACAGCCCAGCATTCCAAGGTATTCATCAGCGGTCAGGTTTGTCTGTGTTCTGCCTTACCAAACTGTCTACATGGCTGAGTCATTTGTGTTACATTCTGTGTAACGTGATCTGACCTGTCGAGTAAAGATCTGCTGCTTCCCGCAAGAACTGTGAGATCCATTCTTCTGGTGGTTCTGCTCTTTCCTTAGACCTTTATTCTGTGTCATTTTGTCAGTGTCACCATTCTCATTTCCATTCCTACTCCCTCCCAAGAGATTGTTTTCTAGAGAACATAGCTGTAAATTTGTAATCCATGATTTCTCTTTCCTAGAGCCAGACAGATGCCGCATACTGACATTACCTGTGGCTTTAAAAGGGGGGCAGAAAATCCTTACACAATTTTTTTTCTTTCAAAGCAGGCACGACCGTCCGTAAGGAGATCATCAGGAATAAGATCAGAGCCATTGGGAAGATGGCGCGTGTTTTTTCAGTTCTCCGGTAAGAAGGCAACTTGGGAGTATCTTGTGTGTGAGCTTAAAGTGCAATCTGGGTAGTGGGGGGTTGCTCCTCTGTCTGACCCGTATGAGTGAAGGTGGTAGTATGCAGGCAGGAATCTAGCTGAGAGAGACTGCAAAACTATATCAAAATGGGGTGTCTGGGTTTGGGGAAATTGCTCCCATCTATCCGTAGTCTGGTGCTGCAAAGCTGATGGTCAGTCCTGTTCTTCGGGGACTACAAAAACCTCCATCCCATCAAAGCTAGCATCCTCATCAACAGAAAAGATTAGACCTGTAGTGGGGATCCCTCCAGATCAGAGGTGCATTTCATTTAAATAAGGAAGTATTGGTTGAAGTTGCCATTGGCTTTGCTGCACGTCGTCCTGGTAAATAGAGCACCTGAGCCTGCAAGGTTGTATTAAACTTCCTGGTGGAAAAAGACATCAAATGGAAGCTGTTTGGATCACCTTCGGCAGTTTACTGCCAAGATGGTACAGACCTAGGCTTGAGGGTTACCCAAAGGTAAGTACGTAGCATTCCCCTAGGAGGGAAGGAATATTTTAGTGAGCATGCCGCTGGCTGTAACCCTCTTGCCTAAATGCTGGTTCTGATAAGAGTAATCCATCCTTCTGCATCCTTTTTTTTTTCCAGAGAGGAGAGTGAGAGCGTGCTGACTCTCAAGGGCCTGACTCCCACAGGTACACTGCCCCTGGGAGTCCTCTCAGGGGGAAAGCAGACTCTACAGACTGGTGAGTACATGTGAAATAACCCTTTCAGTGAGCTCCATGCACAGTGTATCTCATGCTCCAGTGTTACACGTGTACATAGGTGCTTCTCGACGTGTGGCTTGGGACATGCGAGGGAGCCACCAGCACTTGTTTGGAGGAGTCAAGATTCTCTATTTGCCATATCTGGTGTTCTGCTGAAGCAGAGCTAGCACGGAAATATCTGGCCTTCGGGTGCCACCATAAACCATTGGGCCAGTTCCTACAGTTCCTCTCCTGCAGCACCATGGGAATGGGGGCAAAGGATTCTCGGGAGGACCATTGTGTGGGGTCATAGGAGGGAACGGTTGAGAACTCCTGGTATGTAGTGATACAAACTGGGTGGGAGGTCTTTACTAAAATACTAGTATAATCTCGTGGTCAAAGGGTTGTCCCCCCGCTCTTAACATTGCCTCCAGGCATTCTCTGCTTCAGCTACTCTGCTGCTGCTGTGTAACAATGTACCTGAATAGTACGATAAATGAGTCTGCTTTTTAGGTTTTTTTTGTCAAAATAAATCCCTTTGTTTTCAACCCTAATATTATGATTCCAGGAGGGGGGGAACTTATATTTTTACTTTGAAATAGGTTAGTTCTCTCAAGTATGTTTTTGAAGTTCAAACTTGGCAATCCCAGTGACTTGGTCCATTGGGTTTGAGTAGCTTTCCTGTATGCTTGTTACTTTCTCTGTATTTTTGGCAAGTACGCTTGTTGCTCCCCACCTGGGCTTCCCACCAATCAGTCTCAAATTATATTAACGTTCTGAGAGTAGCACTGATCAAACCTCACATAAGTAGTGTGTTTCAGGCCACAGGGGGTGGAGATTGGCTGGTGGTCAGGGAATGAGTTATTATCGTAACGTGTGTCCCCCAGAGGGAATCCCGTAATCTAGTGTTTTAATCCTTTCCTGCTGCCAGATCTTCAGTACTGGATATAATCGGCCTGCTTTCCTTTCCAGTGAGCATTGGGTGATTTCCTGATGGCTCAGAAAGAGATGTGTTCTGGGACTGTGTCTCTTTGATTAAATATTTTATGGGTGCTTGAGAGGAGACTTGCTATTGGGTTTAGAGGATGTAGCATCTTCCCAAGCTTTGTAGGTTTTCTTTGTCCAAGGAGATGTGCGAGTTTACTTTATGCTCTGTCCAAGGTGATTTCTGCCACACTGATTAAGCTACAGGCATGAGAATAGAAAGTCAGTAGGTGAGAGAGCAGGTGTTCACCTTGAAAGTGTTCTGATGACCTTGGGATACAAAAGACTAGAGCTGGACTTAGTCATGTAGCATTGTTTTATGCAGCTCTAGTTTGAAGGATGATGCATGTTATAGACCGGAGAGATGCAAACAAGCTTAGGACACAGACTTCTGTCTATTGCTTTTTTAGGTTATTCCTCTCCCCAGAACGCCCACCTCCTCAGAGGTGAGGTGCAATGCAGACATGTCCCAAAGTTTCTGAAGAGCTACGCTTTGACCTGAAGTGAAGGATTTTAGCTTTACACAGCTTCATAGTGAGCTTTGTGGTTTGATCATAATAGTGAGAGAGATGGCAGATCAATTAGATAATTCCTGCTGCTCTTACCCTGTTCTCCCTCCTCCTCGTTCAGTCTCTGTTGACTTCCCCTCTTCCGTATGAAGTCTGAGCTTCTCACCTTCAAGGCAATCATAACTCCACTGCTACCTGCATCTCCATGCTCAGCTCTTAAGCACCATCCTGCTTCTCATGCCCTCCCCAAGCCTCTCTCCTGGTCATTCCTTGTCCTTCTTGTCCACTCCTAACTTCATGCTGCCTTCCATGCTACCCATATGCTTGGAACATGCACCAAATGCCCTCCTTCAAAAACCACTCTAGAAACTCCCCTGTTCTGTCATGCATTCCACAGATAATGTCCACACTGAGTTGTGAGCATTCAGTGTTGTATTGGGTCATCTTGTGCCCTCATTGTGAGGGCGGGGGGGCTGGGAGTTGGTTTGCTCCCCTTCTCACCGTCTCTGCGCCATTTACAGATCTTTAATGACATGAGATTAACAAGAGTCAACTAAAGATGCTCAACCCAGAGCTACAATGTTAACGCACAACGCTATCCCTTCCTCACCCTCTGTCTGGAAGCCTGAACACGTGACCTGTGCATTATGCCACAAGGATTTAACAATCTCAGGCACTCTCAAGCCTAAAGGGGAAATAGATTCCAGTCAAGGTCCCTCCATTGAGAATGCCCTGCTACCAGGTGTTCTGACAGGGGTTAAGCGCACAAGCACGTTGACAATCACAGCCGTTCCGGGGGCGGAGGGAGACATGACATTGCTGAAACCTTATGGTGTCCTGTTGCTTAGTAACCCTTTTTGTGGGAGGAGTTGAAGCCAAGTAGGTTTGAAATATCTGCCTGTGCTGCGTTCTACTTCAAGACATCAGGAGCCGAACAGCCTAGTTACTGTGCTACTCAGCACTCCGCTGCCAGAAAAGGAGCCAACCCCCTTTCCTTCCCCTCCTGTCCAAGTGCCAGCCTGTTGGTTAAGGTCAGCTGCTTCTTTAAATGACAAGGGCACTTCTGCCACAGGTAGGTTTGTGCACTGCAATCTCCAGGAGGCAGTGAGTTCCATCCATGGAAGTCTCCTTCCCAGAGCATCACTAAGCTGAAGGCAATAGCTGGTGCCCATTAAATGTGGCATTCTTCAGTTCGGGAGGTACCAGCCCCATGGCTGTCATGGGACACACATGCACCTGGCCCAGGGGGTGCTGAAAGGCCAGCCCTGTTAGTTGCTTTGTTAATTTTTTTGGACTCAGCAGTTTGACATGGATGGTGAACTTCGTGCCACTAAGAGGAAGGAGGCTCCCAAACAGCCTGAAGCTTGAATCCTCAGCTGAAAATCCCAGCTGAGTGAAATCCCCTTCCAGTCCTTCTGTCTCTAGTTCCTGTCAGTCCTTCTCTGCCAGCTGATCTTCATCACGATCCTTACTGGGGCGGGGAAGGTTGTGGGTCTCTAATGGCAGCAGTAATGTTAGTTCACTCACTCTTTTCTGTCTTCATTTTTGCATGCCACTGTTCCTCCTGTCTTACAGCCACAGTAGAAGCGGTAGAGGCACGGGAAGGTATGGCTAGAATCCTGCGAGAGACTCAATCATGTTTGTCTGCTAATTTTAAGGAGCTTTATCAGCAGTATGAAAGCTTTTTACTCTTGCATCACCAAAAAGGGGGGAGGATTGGCCCCTTCTGGGGAAATAAATAACATATTGGGCTACCTCAGATCTGTCTCAGCCTTGGTGTCCCAGAGATGAGTTGGAATGCTTAATTTCATGAGACCAGGCTTCTGGGACTGCTGTATTTCTGAAGCAGGATCCCAGACTGAGAATTCGGGTGTCTCATCAAGGTCCTAGTGTTGATTCCTGAAACTTCATCACTGGATGGTTTGTTGCTCAGCTCGGGCCTTTGACAATATGTTTCTGAAGGCTGCAAGAACAGTTGACCAAAACAATATAGGAAATATTTGGTTGTATTTATTGCTATCGTGGCTCCTTGGGATCTGATCTCAGCCTTTCCCTAACCTTCGGGTGGAGTGAACACAGTGTGGAGAGGCAGTATCCTCTCTGCAGTTAAAGTAGTAATACCAGAGTAATGAAATTACTGCTTTGGAAACTTACATTCTCCTTCGCAATTTTATCGGATTTACATTGGGTAAAACCGCACTATTTGGAGATTACAATATCCGAAAGAATTTAATCTTTAAAAACACTTGGAGCAAAACCTTTTACTTAAATCTATTGTAAAGCAAACCAGCTAAATGCTTTGTGTAGGGCAGTCCCTGCAAGGAACTTGAATTACTGCAAGGTTGAGTAGAAACAAAGACATACGCATCTGCAGTGGGGCTCTGTCCCATGTGTTTAGCTCCTGGTCATGCAAGATAAAATGCTTCCTTTCCGATCCAAGGATTAGCTCTTTCTCCTCTTTGTGGTGTTGCAGTGCGTGGTTTTTGTGTTGAAGTAAAACACCCTTTGTTGATTTGTCCTCACTATTTTTTTTAGTATTACGTTTTTCAGCTTTGAAAGTGTGCTGCTATTTCACTGCATTAACTCTTCAGAACACAGGGCACATGTCTGGCCTGCAAGTTGCCCCCGCTAAACAGTATCGCAAGGGAAGTCATAAGTGAAAACCATGCAAATGAGCACTGGCTTTATTTGTGCTGCTGAGTAAATTGAACTGGGCCCTAGAAATCAGTTTAGTGAAAGGTAATGCAACTCTACATGTCACCAATAGAACTCTGCCAAGTGCATGAGACAATAACAGAATCATACAGAGATCTGCTACTTACTTTTTCTTAACCAGACATGTGCTCTGTAGCCACGACTCTCGGTTCTGTAGTATGGTGTGTGCTGATAGGCTGTTCCTTGGTATGCTGTTGCACAGACTGACGCTCTTCTTTCCCCTCCTTGCTCTAGCCATCCGTGGATTTTCACCGCAGCACAAGATCCGCAGCTTCGAAGAAGCCAGAGGGTTGGACCGCATTAACGAACGCATGCCGCCGCGCAAAGATTCAGTGCACCCAGACGGGCCGGTGAACTTGGTAACCTCAACAAACTCTGCGGAAAAGAACGGCACAGGGAAGAAAGCTTAGTAATGGTTCTAATGCCCAATCTGCACCACTAAAGGATCCAAAACTTAATGAATTTTATTTATTTATTATTGGGGTGGGATAGGGATGGGGAGAAATAAACTTAACCTGGAGGCACGTTCATAATCCAGTTTGCATCCATTCTGTAAGAAAGGTGACCATTTTGTAATTTTTTAATTTATGTTCAGTATATAAAAAGTCCATCTTTTTTAATTTAGAAACCAATCTAATTGCTAGTGCATATATGAAGTGTTGTGCTGTACAGCTGACCTCTCCCACACAGAAGGGGATCCTCTGAGGATTAAAAAAAAAAAAACCCACACAGAGTCCCAAGCAACTTTGACTTTGGTACAGTTTTAAATTAGCCTGTGCTTTCAAAAGCAGCAACTTTCATTTTAAAACATGTTTTCACAACTGTCTTCACTGAGTTTGCTGTTGTTTTCTTCAACTTTTGTTGTCTAGCTGCATCCGCTGCTTTAGCAATTGATTTTGTGGAAGATGGCATGCTGCGTGGTGCGACTGGCTCAGACCCATCCTTCACTTTTTGGAAGAATTTTTATCCTAGGTGATGTTAAAGTGGATAGTTCAGATTCCAGCTGGGGTGTTGCATTATCTCTTGGGGATAAGGGTACAAATTTTCCAGTTCTAGCATATTTTTTTCAGGATTCCAATAGAACAAAAAACTTGTTAGTATGACCTGGAAGGTGGGCATGGGAAAGCATCCCCTCTAGTCACCATTCTTTCTAAAGCTTCTGGTTTTCAGACTCTGTGAAGCAAACCATTTGCATCGTTCCATCAATACAGACAACACTTGAAGTGCATCTAAATGTTCTTTACAGAACACCATGCATTTTGATTTACAGTCCATTGAAACAGGAGTAGGTCAGTGCACACTAGGGAGCATTTAGTGCACAACAGCAAGATCCATGTAGCCAGTTAATGCACTAGGATTTACACCCTAGCTTGCCGTGCACTGTGTCTTGACAAGCCCTTGGTGTTGGTGTTGCCACAGGCAGTAACAACCAGGACAGACAGACCGACCCCACACCCACCCACCATAAGGGATTAGGCGAGCAAGAACCTAGTGGCCAGTGGAGGTATGGAAGATGTATGCTGTATGGAAGATGGTGAGCCATCCAGGGAACATCAGTGACTCCATCTGAAAGAGGGAGTAATTTACCTGGCCACAGATAAGTGGATAGATGGCATGGGGAAGGATTGGTGATGTATATTGATCATTGCCCACTTCCCCTAAATATCTGTGCTGTTGAATGGTCAGTGCAGAGAGGGACTTGTGAAACACGTACGTTCTTGGAAACCTCTGTGTCCTTTGGTTGTACTGCGGAGGATAATTTTTAGAGAAGAAAAGTGGCTTGAAGAACTCAGTGGATCTGGGCTAGAGATTCTTGAAGGCAGTTTGTATAGTATATCTCTTAGTGAGTTGGGGGAAAGGAGATCTCTTTCGGGGATGGTGGGTTTCTACTATAAATGCACCAGTGGGGATGCCAAAAGATGGCCACTATACACTGTAAAGTGTTTTGAAGTTGGAATCTAAATAAGCAAAGTACCCAGTTTGGTTCATTTACTTATTCAGACTTTGACTGAATCCAGTTTTGAAACCGACTTTGAAAAATCCAAACCTGGTTGCTTATTTTTACAAAATGCAAACTCCTCATTTCCTGCCTTTCCCTTATTGGTCATTTTAGCTAAATCCCCTCCTCCTTATTCTATTGCAAAGCAGCATCACTCAAATGCTAGTCCCTGGCTGCTTTTCACTCGCCTTCCCACTTGAACAAATGTATGACATCTTGTGCCACCAAGCAGATGAGGCAGATGAGCAGGGTTAAACTCTACCCTCTAGCTGATCCACGCACCCTGTTCTCTGTTTTGTCTTGAAGTCCCTTGATGTTACTATCTTTCCTTCATGCTGTGGGCATAGTCGTTGATTCTCAGTCCCAGAGGAAGGCAGCTGCCTTACAGGAATCTTTTAAATTGTCACTTCTAATGATATGTCACAAACTTAATTTCATACCAGTTATTTAGGACACTGCATCTGAGCAGATGGGGGTTTTAGCGATGGACTCTTACAGTCACGTGTCACCATTTTTTTTACATGACTGCCGCTTTGTGAAAGTGAGTGTTTTTGGAAGGCTTGTCTGTTTCTTACTCCATGTGGGGCAAGGGGTCCCTTTCGATATCCCTTTTCTTTCTATGGCATCTGTTCCAAAGCAGGAATAGACCTAAACATTACATCTTCCTTTTAAAAGATGGATGGTAGTGCAGTATGCTGCCCTACACGCTCTGACCTGGCTGAGATCTTCTCTGAGCAGCATCTCTGGTTCAAGAGCCATGTGGCAGGCACCAGAAGGAGATGAATCTGTCCCTCCTTAGGGGTTAGTGAATAACGGGGGGCAGATGTTTGACTAGGTGGGATCCCTCCTGTACATAGTAATGGTGGGAGGAGAAGACACTGCCAAGGTATCCTCTGCTCATCACGCTTTGGAAGCTTAACACTGACCGTTGTTTCTGCGCCAGTTACAACGGAAGCTTTGCTCGTGGGCTCTGGGCTGCTGGTGTTGGCTTTCTTGAAAAGAAAAGGTGTTTGTTCATGAAACGCTGTCCTGTTCTGTGCTTTTTTTAAAAGCAGGTCGCACTTCAGCCCTACCAGCTTCTACTGTAACCCTCTTTGCCCTTACTCCTCAAAGAAAAAGATCAGTTTCTGTTTCAAACCTGGAGGCTCACCATAGCATTGCTTAAGTGGTGTTTGCAAAGCATGGAGCTTCGAAACCATAGTTACTGGAGCTGTGTGCTTGCCGCAATTATCCATCCTCAAATAATCGGGGGACATAACTGGGGGTGACAGCTGGCTTCCTAAATTCTGATTGGCTTGTGACTTAGCAATACGTTGAGCCAGAGGGGGCTTGTTTTTAAGCTTGTTAATTGTTGGGTGTTCCTTAAACAGGAGTCCCGAGTCCTCTGCTAATTGTCAGTCAATGAGGCTGTCTCCGATGGGGAGGAGCCCAGCTCTCACATTAGTCACAATCAGTTTGAATGAGCAGTACTGAGCGGCTCTGACAGCAGTCACTAGCCCAGCATGTTGTGGGCGGAAGGAGCTCTCTGGGTGACTCATGGCTTCCCCATGCAGGAGCTATCCGGTCTTTCCCCTCCTTATTCGATCAAGCTGAGAGCTGCTGGAAACGTATTCCATATCCCACACAAGCCCATGCAGATAGGATGCTGTCAGGCGAAGAACAGCCTCCCGTTGCTATGGGAACAGTGCCAGGGTCTGTGTTTCTTCAGCACAGTATGCAGTGTTCTTAATGGGGCGAGGGGGTGAGCAGCAGCGCAGATTGGGGAGAGTGGGTGTTAATTACCCCTTAATTGATGTTCATCTTGTAACCTTCCCTGTCCTGGCTTTTCCTGTTTAATTCAGAGGTTAACTAGCTCCTGTTGCGCCGAGTGGTGCTGTAAGTGGGTAGCCATCTGTGAGCAGTGGTGATCGTGCATTGACAGTCGGGGAAGAGTGTACCATCACCAGCTGTGGTTGTCTTGGGCATGTTGAGATTCCACCTGCAATCAGAGCCAGGAGTGGCCAGGATTTTTGCTTTTAAAATGTAAACAGTATGTGAACCAACCTTCAGTGCTAAGCATTTAAACCTTGCAGTCCCCTTCACTTCTGTTCTTTGTGTCCCAAGGAAGGAGGGGGAGAGATACCTCGAAGCTGGGCAGCTGTGGAAAGAAAGCAGAGCTCATTCCCAGCAAAGCATCATCCCACAACCACAGCCTTTGGTGTGAGAGGGGCTCCTGTCCTTCTGCATTGTAACAGACGAGTGCAAAGAACTGTGGCCTTCAAAGCCATGTCTGAGAGAGGGAGGTGCTTAAATATTTCCCCTGCTCCCAGTGCAAAAGTATTGCAGAGACATGAAGTAGTTTCTCCTCTTCCAGCTTCCCATCCCATCTCCCAGAAACCCAGCGCTGGTTCTGCCTTGGAACTATGCATGTCTAAAGAGGCCTCATCTCAGAGCTCCATTCCGTCCTCTGTTTCCATCCCCTCTTGCCAGCCAGCTGCAGAAGCTTGACAAATGAGACTTTGCAAAAAAATAAAATAAAATAAATAATAATAAAAAAAAACACAAAAGCCAAGGAGTACAATCAGTCCATGGAACTCCAGACTATTAAGGGCAGTGCACTCCTTTCTCCACAAGGCTGTCCCTAGCAGCCTGTCTTATTTTTGCATGTTATAGCAAGGTGCATGTAACAAGGAGGGAGTCAGCAATGGGATATTTTAGCATTGGGAACAAAGGTGCATTCACCTTGTTTTGGGAGAACCTTTTACTGTGATGCCATCCCGCACACCTATTTTTAAGGGCCTTTCTTGGCACACCACCACACTCGGGTAAATCTTACCTAGCTAGATTCTTGTAATGGAACAGCTCGGAGGCGGTCAAGCCCCTAAGAACATGTGTTGGATATGGTGATGATAACTTAGGTTCTCGCCGCTGAAGGAGCATATGCCCGTTGCCTGGAGACTGCCTCCTTTTTTCTTGCTTTTTTTAGTTATGTTTAAAGAAAAATGGTGAAAAATGTTATTTATTGGCAGAAATTATTTAATATAATTTCTCTTTTTTGTGAACAAGGAATGAATTTGTTAGAACTGTCTTAATGTAAATTGGAAGTCATCTTTAAAAAAAAAAGTTAAAAATTAAATGACAGTCATTTGGCTCTGGAGTCTTTATTTAAATCCAACTCACTGTGGTGCGTCTGAGGATCATAAGAACAAGAACATAAGAATGGCCATACTGGGTCAGACCAAAGGTCCATCAAGCCCAGTATCCTGTCTTCTGACAGTGGCCAATGCCAGGTGCCCTAGAGGGAGTGAACCTAACAGGTAATAATCAAGTGATCTCTCTCTTCTGCCATCCATCTCCATCCTCTGACAAACAGAGGCTAGGAACACCATTCCTTACCCATCCTGGCTAATAGCCATTAATGGACTTAATTTCCACGAATTGATCCAGTTCTCTTTTAAACCCTGTTACAGTCCTAGGCTTCACAACCTCCTCAGGCAAGGAGTTTCACAGGTTGACTGTGTGCTGAGTGAAGAAGAACTTCCTTTTATTTGTTTTAAACCTGCTGCCATTAATTTCATTTGGTGGCCCCTAGTTCTTATATTATGGGAACAAGTATATAACTTTTCCTTATTCACTTTCTCCACACCACTCATGATTTTATATACCTCTATCATATCCCCCTAGTCTCCTCTTTTCCAAGCTGAAAAGTCCTAGCCTCTTTAATCTCTCCTCATATGGGACCTGTTCCAAACCCCTAATTCAGGGGCTGGTAAACTTTTTGGCCCGAGGGCCGCATCGGGTTTCAGAAATTGTATGGAGGGCCGGTTAGGGGAGGCTGTGTCTCCCCAAACAGCCAGGTATGGCCCAGCCCTCACCCCCTATCTGTCCCCTCCTGTTTCTCGTCCCCTGACAGCCCCGCCAGGACCCCTGCCCCATCCACCCCCTGCCCCCGCTCTCTGGCCCCTGACCGACCCCGGACCCCCTGCCTCCCCATCCAACCCCCCCTCTCCTTCCTGACTGCCCCCCCCCCCCCCGGGATCCCTGCCCCATCCAACCACCTCTTCTCCCTGTTCCCTGACTGCCTCCCACTGCCCCATCCAACCCCTACTCTCCTTCCTGACTGCCCCCCACGGACCCCTGCCCCCTCCAACTATCCCATCTTCCTAACTGCCCCCGGAACCCCTGTCCCCATTCAACCCCACTGTTTCCCGCCCTCTGACTGCCCCAACCCCTATCCACGCCCCTGACCACCCCCCAAACTCCCCTGCCCTCTATCCAACCCGGACTCCCTGCCCCCTTACCATGCTGCCTGGAGCACCAGTGGCTGGTGGCCCAGCTGCGTCAGGGCAGGCACCTGGGCCGCCCGGCTGGAGCCAGCCGCACAGCCCAGAGCACCAGGTCAGGCCGGGGATTGCCCCAGGAGCTCACAGCCCCATGCCCAGAGCATTGCACCAGCGGCGCTGAGAGCTGAGGCTACAAAGGAGGGGGCGAGCCTCCCTGGCCAGCAGCTCAGGGGCCGGGCAGGAGGGTCCTGCGAGCCGTAGTTTGCCCACCTCTGCCCTAATCATTTTAGTTGCCCTTTTCTGAACCTTTTCTAATGCCAGTATGTCTCTCTTTTTTTTTTTTTTTTTTTTTTTTTTTTTTTTGAGTTGAGGGGACCACATCTACGCAGTATTCAAGATGTGGGTGTACCATGGATTTATATAAGGGCAATAAGATATTCTCCGTCTTATTCTCTATCCCTTTTTTAATGATTCCGAACTTCCCGTTTGCTTTTTTGACAGCCGGTTGCACGCTGTGTGGACGTCTTCAGAGAACTATCCACGATGACTCCAAGACTTTTCTCCTGATTAGTTGTAGCTACATTATCCCCCATCATATTGTATGTATAGTTGGGGTTATTTTTTGTACATTTATCTACATTAAATTTCATTTGCCATTTTGTTGTCCAATCACTTAGTTTTGTGAGATCTTTTTGAAGATCTTCACAGTCTGCTTTGGTCAGTGGGTTTCCAGTCATTGGCATATAAGGCCTGGAGAGGAAAATCCTGCTTCTGTTTGCACAGGGATTTGTTCCTCAGAGTGATATTTTTGGGATAGGAATGCCCTTTCCATGTCACATGACCTGCAGCCACACCACTGTTGTGGTGATCTCACATGGTAACACTGCTACCTACTTCTTATGTATAACACTTTGGCCAGAGATCTCGCGCCCTATAAAAAGGAAGATCAGTATTTGACAGATGGGGAATCAGACACAGAGAGGGGAAGTAACTTACCCGTCACCCAGCCGAGCCAGGAATAGAATGCAGGTTTCCTGACTCTGTCCATTGCCCGAGGCACTGGCCCACACTGTCTCCTGCCGCTAAGTCTGGCTGGGCTGACTCAGGACTTGATGGGAGGCTTCGAAGAAGCAGGTTGGGGGTGCAGGAAGTTCTATTTTATTTAGGTGTATTAATACCATGGTTATCACCATAGCCTCAGAGTACCTCTGTGGTGCCCTGGATCTGGTAGGTACTCTCCTCTTAGCATGGCTCATGGAGCTGTGCTCTAGGACGGAGTCCTCTGCGTAAGAGGGGCTGAATAATCATAGTGATTAAAGATGGCTAGTCTTTTCTTAAAGATGCGGGTGTTTAAATACAGTGAAACTCCAACTCAGTTAACACTACTGTGCCTGGCTAAATTCCCTCTTTTGTTTCCAATGGATTCTTCTTCCCTTCCTACCTTAAACTGTGGGATAGTGCATTCACCACAGCTGCTGCATTGCAGGCTAGAGGTTGCTGATATTCCTACATTTCACCTCCCTCCCCAGGTAGGTTGAGGGTTAATTATAGTTGTAAGGTGCTCAGATCCTTGTCTGAAAGGCAGAGCAGTAGCTGGTACTATTCCAGCAAATGCCTGTGAGTTGTCCCCCAATCGCTATTCTGTAAATAGTGTTGTCCTTTACACTCCCAGGGCTTTCACGGGGAAGCATTATGGTCTGGAATGGGCTTCATTTTTAAATTGTACTTGGGGGTAGCTCGTCTTTACCACCCCCTCTACTGAAAACTCGACAAGCCAGTGCCCGATTCCCACGTTCTGCCTGGATTTGCTGTGTTCACGGCTCGTGCTGCCGTTACACCAGCAGAGGGGGCTGTTGCTCTTGCAGAGAATCCCAGGTCAGGTGCTGAGATGTTGGTGTTGCTTTATTTTTAACATTCAAAACTGAACAGGGTTTATTGATAAGTCGCTTGCACCCGGCCTCCTCCGCTGTCTCTTCCCCCCTCCGCCCCGGCCCCTGTTTAGCACAAGCTGGCGGGAGAGACATTTCCCCCAAGTCAAGTGCAAGGATCTGAATGGATCGAGGCTAAGGACTCTTCCCTCTTGTGCTTCTGTATTTTTTTTAATTCCCTGGTCATGTCTGTGCAGAGATAATTTCCATTTTCTGAACTGTGGCCATCGAATAAGATGTCACAGGCTCACATGTGGTCTTACTATTAATTTATATTCCAGGAGGGCCTCAAATCTTCACCTGAGATCAGGGCACCTGTGTGCCAAGCGCCGTACACAATGGGTGGAGACAATCCCTGCTCTCAAGAGCTTTCAGTCTAACCAGACAAGACAGGGACGGGGAAGGATGTTGCCCTAGGTCACACACAAGTGAGTGGCTGAGCAGGAAAGAGAACCCAGCTCTCCTGACAGCCAGTCTGGTGCCCGATCTGCTGAGACAGGCTTTCTCTCGTAAAGCTGGGAGTGGCATGTGAACACCCAGTAAGATTACAGAGGGTGGTGATAAATATTATATATGATGCCTATGTTTTCCGATTCCTCCTTGAAACCGCCCCCCCCCTTCCTCACCCTAGAGCAGCAGTTCTTCCCCTACCCCCTCTCAGTGGCATTACGGAGCAGCAATTGAAATTCTTCCCAGTTCAAGTTTGACAGGGAGGGTAACATTCATATGAGTCAAGTGACATGTGCGTTACAAAGACACAGTAAAACTAGGTTAACCTAGGATGGAGATCTCTGTGGAGGAGGAGATAGTTCACCAAGGATGACTGAAGGAGGATTAGGTAATGTGTATAACATGACTCTGATCTTGCATAACAGTTAGAAAACACTGCTGGGCTTAGTTCCGGCTTTATTACTGTCAACAATGATTGCGTATAGGCTGGTGCCAACTGCCTTTTAGGGCCCCTCTGCCCTTCCCCTGTAATGCTACAGATCCTGTAGTGAGGAGAGCCATGTAAATACCAAGAGGAAGCGATGAGCCTTACTGCACCTTATTACTGTGCTGTTCTCGCTGTTTAAAATGATCTCGATGTGAATCAGGGGCCTAAGTTTTAGACCAGGGGTAGGCAATCTATGGCACGTCTGCCAAAGGCGGCCCATGAGCTGATTTTCAGTGGCACTCACGCTGCCCGGGTCCTGGCCACTGGCCCGGGGGCTCTGCATTTTAATTTAATTTTAAATGGAGCTGCTTAAACATTTTAAAAACCTTATTTAATTTACCTACAACAATAGTTTAGTTCTATATTATAGACTTCTAGAAAGAGACCTTCTAAAAACGTTAAAATGTATGACTGGCACGCGAAACCTTAAATTAGAGTGATAAATGAAAGACTCGGCGTACACTTCTGAAAGGTTGCCGACCCCTGTTTTAGACAATCATTGCTGTCCATTTATCACTGCCCCTTGGAATATGTGCAAATGTCTCCCAAATTTGCTGTAGGGGATGGAGCCCTGTTCTGAGAGTGACTCCCTCAGCAGGGATTAACTTCATCCTATAGCTTGTTCCTGCTAGTGTACGGTGTCCTTCTGTGGGCTTTTCAGAGGTTAAACAAACACTCAGCTATCTGGTTCTCTTGCTGGCCTAGATCTCTGAATGGAGATTGAGTTACACCTGCTGTTTCTCTTTAGAATCCTTTTCCCCTCTTGCTAAATTCTGAATGGTGGCTTTGCAAACATGACCAGTCCCATGCTGCTCTTTGTGGTTACTTACCAGAACCCCCCTTGGGGCTGTGGCAGGTCTGAGCAGAGGCGATTAGAGGCTGCAGTTGATGCCTTAACAACACACCACAACAAAACATGTTCGACTTACCTCATGCTGTTCCGCTGTATTGCTGGTCCAAAAATGACCCAACTGCAGGCAGAGCTGCCAGAACAGCTATACCATATACCCGCAGGCCCCGTCCTCTCACGTCTTCCTTTTTAGGATCTCCAAGCACTTCACCAATTGTGATACATTCAGCCTCTCAGTGTGCCCAGTTTGCAGATGAGAATCCGAGATTCATAAGCATTCAGTAACTTGCCCAAGGTTACATAGCAAATAAGTGCCAGGGCTGGCAATAGAACCCAGGAGTCCTGACATTCTGCATTTGTCTCTTCTCCCTGTGCAACAGTGCTTGTCTAAGCAGTAGAGGTCATCCTGTGCATGGAGTGGACCCGATCCTGTGTGGTATGGGAAGCCCTTGCTGACTGCTGGAAAGTATGCCCCCCTTGCACAAGGCGACACAAATAGATACGCGGCTGTTCCTCTGGGCTCGCGGGGACTCGATCAACATTAACCTAGGCCAGGCACAAAGGAGCACACAAACCCAGGTGCTGGAGGGCAGCAGCAGTGGCTGTCACGTGTGCCCTTCCTGGAGGCATCTGAGGGGGGCTTCCAATTGCTTAATGATCTGATGGGGGTAGCGACAGAGTGTGGCTTTTGAAATGTGTTGATGTACTTCACGAGCATCCTCAAGAGAGACGGGGCCAGGTCAAGTCCTGCCGCCTGAGCCTGCTGCCAGTAAGACCTTGGAAGGTTATGAGCACGAAGACCAAGGGTAGTGCTAAGCCAAACAAGCGATGCAGGGCCCAGCTGTGGCATGCTTTTCTTATCAGCTTTCCTTTCACCTTGTGAAATCTAGTCAGTTACCTTCAGCTCAGCAACATATACCCAGAGCTAGATGGCTTGCTTACTACACCTTATTACTTAATTATTATTATTATTGTTTAACATGTGCTGTTCAGCGCTTGCCCACTCTGGTGTCTTAAAATGCTTCTGCTGCATTGATTCCACTGGATAATGGTGAGTTCATCTTTAAATACCAAAGGAAGAACTTTCCCTGCAGGACAAGTGGTTTTCTGAGCCTTCAGCCTGTACATAAGCTCTATTAGGCAGGTACCTGTACAGATGAGATATCAACAAGCAGACGTAGCCCCCTGCTTGCACTCTTGTTATTCATTCTGCCCATTGGGATATGCTAGGACATCCAGGGGTTGACTTGTTTTCCTAGGGTAAAACATGGAGTTAGCTACGCTGCCTGCTTATACATGAATGCCTCGTGCAGCCGCTTGCTGGACCTCAGTCCCCTGCGAGAGCTTTCTGCTTGAGTTATGGAAAATCAAGCTGGACAGAGCCCTGGAGAATATACCATAGGGAACCATACTGCCTTGGCCTGAGGTGCCATAGACAAGGTGTAATCTCATCTGTCTTTCCCCATCTCTCATTTCTATGGAGCTTTCAGTGTGAAATATGAGGCCAGTGACTTTGACTGCATGCACTAAGCCAGTGGGCCTGAACTATAGATAGCAAAACTTGCCTAGACTTCAGCAATAGCGGGAGAAGGCCCCATAGCCTAGCCCAGGCAGGAGGACCTAGGCAGAAGCAGAGTAAAATAAAGGGTAGCATGAAATCTCTCTCTCCCTACAGGTTCTTCTATATCCCCCCATCACAGTAGAAAATCTGAGCCAGAGCTGATGCAGGTACAATTTATTTTTCTGTATTATTACTATTCATGAGAATAGCATGAGTAAACAAAGGCCTCCAACCAGTGACTGGGGCCTCAGGGGCCCAGGTGTGGGACACATACAATCTAAGGCCTGGTCTACGCTTAAAACTGAGGTCAGCTTAGCTATATTGCTCAGGGCTGTGAAAAATTTTATGCCCCAGGTAAAGTAATTAAGTTGACCTAACCCCCCGGTGGAAGGATTCTTCCACCAACCTAGCTCCCCCCTCTGAGAGGTGGATTTACCACAGTGTGGAAACACCCCATCCATGACTGCAGCAAGTGCCTACGCTGTAGAGACATAGCTGCCTGCAGCTGTCACTGGTCGTGTGGACATGTGCTAAGTCGGGGAGCTCAGTGTAGGGGAATCCAGCAGGCACTTTCCCGGAGTTGGAAGTACTGTATTATAATCATGGCTACTGTTAGAACTTGCTATGTGCCTATATGGCTACATTTCAGGTATTGTTTTCCCTTTCCTTAGGGCATCAGCATTGTTATGGCTGTTTTAAAACAGACTGGACCCTCCTCTCTTCTCCAGTGCCCCAGTCCCTAATAGTGTTTTCCCTCCCCTGGCTCATTGCCTCCATCCCCTCAACCTGCCCATCTCTCACTCACTTTCCCCCATTTCCCTCCACCCCTTCCCCCCACAATCATTCAGTTATGTTGGACAGAATAAATAATGAGAAGGGATAAAAGCCCCACCTGCTTCAGGGCACTGACTCATGGAGGTCAGGAAGGAAGCTCACTCACAGGTAGGTTATTGCCTAATTAGCCACTAGGGGACTTTCTTGCACCTTGCTCTTGAAACAGCCAGTACGGGTCATGTCAGAGCCAGGATACCAGGATACCCCTGCTCAGATTTGGTCTGGCACTGCCTCTGGTCTTGTCTGTTTTCTCCTCCTCACTAGGACGGGGAACTTATTTTTCTGAGCCTCCTAAGAACATAAGAATGGCCACACTGGGTCTGACCAAAGGTCCATCCAGCCCAGTGTCCTGTCTGCCGACAGTGGCCAGTGCCCGGTGCCCCAGAGGGAATGACAGAACAGGGAATCATCAAGTGATCCATCCATCCCGCCACCACGCCCAGCTTCTGGCAGTCAGAGGCTCGGGACACCCAGAGTATGGGGTTGCCTCTCTGACCATCTTAGCTAACAGCCATTGATGCACTGATCCTCCATGAACTTACCTCGTTCTTTTTTGAGCCTATTTATAGTTTGGGCTTTTCCAACGTCCCCCGGGAACAGGTTCCACAGGTTGACTGAGTATCGTGTGAAGTACATCCTTACGTTTGTTTTAAACCTGCTGCCTATTCATTCCATTGGGTGACCCCTAGTTCTTGTGTCATGAGAAGGAAGAAATCACACGTCCTTAGTCACTTTCTCCGCCCCAGTCATGACTTTATAGACCTCCATCGTATTCACCACCCCTCCGCCCCCGGTAGTCGTCCCTTTTCCAAGCTGAAAAGTCCCCATCTTTTTAACCTCTCCTCATACGGAAGCTGTTCCATCCGCCAACTCATTTTCGTTGCCCATCTCTGCACCTTTTCCAATTCCAATAGATCTGTTTTGAGAGGGGGCGACTAGAACTGCCCACAGCATTCAGGCATTTATAAATCCTTAGATTTATACAGAGGCACTGTGATATTTACTGTCTTCCGATCCACCCCTTTTCTGATGGCTCCTAACGTTGGTCGCTTTTTTGGCTACTGCTGCGCATTGAGCGGACGTTTTCAGAGCCTCTTCCTCTTTAGTGCTGGTTCCCTGGAACTTGGTGCTCTCCTTGGAGATCTCCTTTGCACCATGAAAATTCCCCCAGGCACGCACCCACCCACGGCAGCTGCCTATCCAGCCTAAACTTTAAAGCTGCCCCCTGCTGGGAGTCAGAACTCCTGGGTTCTAGTCCTAGCTCTCCCTCCTTGGGGAAGCCACAGACTCTCTGTAAATTGGTGATAGCATCACTGGTTTAGGTTAGAGACCTCTGAAATCCCTGGGTGAAAGCTAAAGCTTAATATTGTGAATGCAATGCCAGGCGAGTGAGTGCTGTAAGAGACATGAGCTCTGTGCACCCGGCTTTCCCTGCTGGAAGGGAATAATATCTAATCAATCAGGCCATGCCTGCATGCTCCTAGAGCTGTCCGGCTAGCACCGTGTTATCTAGCAAACAGGAAACAGTCGAGCTTTGTTGATTCTGTCACAGTCTGCGCGTTAAATATTTATCTGTGACCGAAGGACGGTCCGGGCTCAGATCAGCAGGAGCAGTGCAGCGTGAGGGCGAGTGAAAGCTTGTACTTTGAGAAGGAGGATCGCAGGGCGAAGACCACTCAGCAAGGAGGAGCCAGGGAGGTGAGTGAGGTCTGCACAGACTTTGTGATGACCCTTGTGGATGTTAGCTGGTTTGGTGGGAGCTCTCTGGGTCAGCAAGGCATGTGACGACGTGGGGCTGTGGCTGTGTGTCTCCAGCTACAGAGCACTCTGAAAGGATCATTCATAGGCAGCTGCTCTTTCTCCTTATGGCGTTGTATGTGCATTGGGTACAAAGGCCACCAGCCTGTTAGGAGCTGAATGCATGTCATTCAGATCTCATTGCAAGGGTCATTTTCAGTGAGATCTAGGGCAGTGGTTCTCAGGCTTTCCCCTTCTGGGACCTCCCGCATCTAACTGGGATCTCCCCAGCAACCCGCAACCATTTAGCAGGGAAAGGCAGGGTGGTCAGAACCCCTCAACACGTAACTCCCAGGCTGAGAACCCCTGGTCTAGGATTTAACCTCTGGGCTTGATGACATGAGCTATTTACACTCCTTGCCTGTGTAGTATAGAGGCAAATGTACTGTTTTGATGGAAGATGGGCTAGAGAGAAATGGGAGAAATTCCACTAGCAGAGACAAGGCCAAGTTCTTGTCCCTCCCTGTGTTACCAAGACCACCAGTGATTGTTAAATCTCACACAGAGGACTGTAAAAATCCAGCTTGTGTGTCACTAGTTATGCTGTTGCTTGCTCTTTGCATTTTTCAGTGTTGTTATTTGCATTGTGGTAACTCCTGGGAGCCCCAGTCATTGACCAGGAGCGCTCTGTGCTGCGCACTGTACAGACAGAACAAAAATACAGTCCCTGCCCCCCAAAACATAAATGAATCATGATAACTGACTAGTCGCTTTCCTAGTCAGTTTCTTCTGACCCTGCTGTGATGAACACCTTGCAAACTTGGCAAGGGCCTGTTCACTTAATGAATTTATTTAACTATTTCCTCTGGAATTTAAAAATGGAGGGCGGGGGGGAATCCTGGGAGTAGTTCTGTTGGTCTGAAGTTTTGTGAAACTTTTTTTTTTTTAACCAAATCTAATTCTGGGGGTTCAGATTGGATCTGACAATGTCTGCTTGCATGTTAGAAATGAAGGCCCCAGTCCTGCATTGCGTTCCGTGTGAACCAATCCCTGCGCCCACATGCTGTCCTCCTCACGTGCCTGCTCACTGCAGCCTTGAGGTTTAACTTGTTGGCACTGTCTGTGTGCTGTGGAAGGGGAGTGGCGGTGGAACAGAGCCTGTTCTTAGCCTTTTCACTAAGATCGAGCCCGCTATGACCCACAGCGGGGATCCTTGCCCATCTCAAACAACTGTGATCTCACTATCGGAACATCGTGACTGACTGGAATCGGTGGTGCCTCTCGGCCTGCGGGATTTATCTACTGTAGTAGGCCTGTTCTTTTCTGATTCTTCATTTCTCATCCTGTGTACTCCCCAGCCTCATCTCCTTTGGAGGAAGGCTTTTCTTATATGGTGCTTTATGTTTGCAAACCAGCAGGAGGTGCCCTGTTAACTCTTCTCAGGCGGAGGAAAATGAATTCATTGTTTAAACACACATACTCACCCCTTTCCAGCAGGTGCCTGAGTTTCTGGCCAGTCTTTAATTGGCGGGCTTTGCTGGGGAAAGCAGCTTTCAGTCTGTGTGTATTCAACTCTGGGCTACATGCCTTCGGTAGCAAGAATGCCCACTGCGGCACTGGACCAGCTCTATGCTAACTCCCCTAGATCTTTCCAGACCCTGAGTGATTTGTGCCAACATCAGCTGTTTATACTCTGTCAGCATTAAAGCAATGGACTGGTGCTCAGTTTCTCATGCAAAGGCAATGTGGAGTAGTGGGGGGACAGAAAGTGAGGGATCTGCTTTAGCCCGGGCTCCATCCTCTCTTCCAAGACGCCTCTTTATCTGGATAGCGCGGATGAGATAGACTCATTGAGGGAGAGCCCAGCAGGCTCTCGCTGCAGAGGGGTTAAAGATGAAAGAGCAGGGGGCTCTGGGAATTCAGCCACAGCCCGTTCTTGTGTGCCCGAGGCTCTGGATCATTGAAGGAATGTCTCAGTTCTCTGACAAAAGGAAACTAACCAGTAAGGTATTGTAGGTTGCTGAGCTGACTCCACTTTCCAGAGGCTTTTCACCCCCTTGCACAGAGTGGCAGCAGCTTGTCACTGAGGCACTAGCTGGGAACTCCTGGGGGATGGGGGTAATAAGTGACCCAAAGCAGCGGCATGTCCCCCCTCCAGCTTCTACACACACGGGCAGCCAGGGGGCTCCGCACGCTGCCCCTGCCCCAAGCGCCGGCTCTGCAGCTCCAGTTGGGTGGGAACCGCGGCCAATGGGAGCTGTGGGGAGGGTGACTGGCCGCGCCTCCGTGTAGGAGCCGGCGGGGGGAATACGCTGCTGCTGCTTCTGGGAGCTGCTTGAGGTAAGCGATGCCCAGAGCCTGCTCCCCTGACCCCTTCTCACATCCCAACCCCCTCCCATACTTTGAACCCCTCAGCTCTACCCCCCAGCCCAGAGCCTGCTCCTGTACCCCAAACCTCTTGTTTCTGGCCCCGGGGGGGGGGGAAATGGAGTGAGTGGGGGAGGGGCATTGGAGAAGGGGTAGGGCTCAGAGGAGGGGCGGGGCAAGGGTGTTCAGTTTTGTGCCAGTAGAAAGTTGGCAACCCTAGTGCGGAAGGGCAGCCTGAGAGCCAGTTCGGCCACTATTCCCAACTCTCCCTCCCCTTTGTAGGAATGTTGATTAAAGGGAAGTGCAGGCAAGTGCCTTGTCACCTTCAGCTGCCCTGCTGGATTAATCCCTTCCTTCTGGAGATCCCCCTTGCTTTTACTTCCCTAGAGCAGCAACAGCGTGGAGTCTGCCCCACCTCACAGGGCTCTGGTTCCAGCGACGGGGGCAGATCAATACTCATCTGGACACTGCAGGGTCGGCTTTGCCTGCTCAGGGCACAAGATAACTAGAGCTCTCAAGTCAGGGCCTGGGAAGAGCAGGGCTGGGGAGGTGTTGCCCCATTTCCTGTGTGTGTGGTGAGCCGAAAGAGCAGTGGCTGTAGTCAGAGGGGAAGGAAGGCCCAGAGAGTGCAGGAGAGAGAAGTGGAGATGATCACGATGTGAGGCAGGGCTGGGGAGCAAAGCCCCTTGTGCATGCCCAGGTGCACAGCAGTGCTGGTCAGTGCTGGGCTGGTGAAAGGGATGCGGGGGTCAGAGCTGGGGCATAAAAGCCACTGTGGCCTCCAGGATGGTGCAGTCAGGTGCAGGGCTGGGGAATGATGCCTAGAGCGAGGCTTGGGTGGGGGGGAGAAGGGAGGAAGGACTGAGGAATCCTTGCAGGGGTGCAGTGCTGGGATTAGTGGGATCAGACAGAGCTGGAAGGAAGGTAAGTCTCCTAGCTTTGACTAAACCCCTGGGAACTAAACCCAGAGGCCACTTCCCTGTCCCCTCTGGCCACAGCGACATGCTAAGGGAGCTCTGTCCCGGGGTGGAGAGGGCCGGGCTCTGTGCAAGTCACCATCGCTTCTGCATGGGCCTGAAGCTGCAGCTGGGCAGGAGAGGGTGGGGCTTCCATTGGGGGGCTGCCAGGACACTGGAGCAGGAAGCAAGAGATTAAAGCATTGTCTAAACAGCCTTCGCAGCTGCCCAGCTCCTCCTCCAGCGCGGGACGCTCGGGCTCGGTCTAACATACACACGCCGGGGATCCATCCTTTAGGGCTAGAGCTGGGTTTCCAGCACAGCCCGTCCACAGTCCGCTCACCTTTAGGGGTCTGCAGAGCTTGCTGTGGCTCGTGCTTCCAGTCACATGGCACGGTCCCTCGGGAAACCTGTCTCTGCCTTCCCTCTCCAGCATGTGCTCCTGCCCACAAGTCCCAGATGGCATGATGCCCCCTGGGCATCAGGCTGTCCAAGGCAGGGGGGGGAGAGGTTTAGCTCTGTGATGCACCTGTGAAGATTTGACCCCAGGAGTGGCTGCATACCAGCAATGCAGCGCACCCGCTGTACAAGAACCAGGGCAGCTCCCCCTGCTGTGTTTGAGTCCCCAACTACCTGCCATCACCCCTCTAACCAAATCCCTTAGAGCACCCCTGCTCCCGGGGCACGGGCCCTGCTTGTCTGCCCCGAGGCTCCTTGTCTGGTTCATGCAGCTCTGCAATGGTCAGGGGCTGCATTTGTTCCCAGCCTCCATTCCCCGCTTCCCCAGTTTGCCCTACCCCCTTGAGTCCTTTGCTGCTGCTGAGAAGATGGAGGTAGCCGGAGAGACACCCAGCGGATTGGGAGGAGCTGCTTCTTCCCAGATTCCTGTCTCACCGCTGGACTCGGGTTGGGGCTGGGAGTCGGAACTCCTGGGTTCTATTCCCAGCTCTGGGAGGGGATTGGGAGTCTAGTGGCTAAAGCGGGGGGAGGGGTGGGTGGGCTGGGTACCAGGACTCCTGGCTTCTATCCTGAGCTCGAGGAGGGAGTGTATTCTAGTGGTTAAAAGAATAGATGCGGTTCTGCTCTTGGCGCTGGAGGCTGCAAGCTCTAGTGGTTAGAGTCGGGGATTGGGAGGCAGGACTCCTGGGTTCTAGTCCCACCGCTGCAGAGTTCTTCGGAAGAGCCAGCACGCTCTGCATGATATATGTGCCTTGCAAGCGGCTGTAGTGGAGGGGCGGTAGGACCTGGCTCACTGCCCCTCTCTGCGTGTCGCTTGCAAACACCCCAGCGTGGAAGCCAGGCTCATCCGGACCAAAACCAGAGGAAAGACACGAGATGAGAACCTGCCTGTACCATAGCTGCAGCCAGTCATGCCCGGTCGTTTCCACTCCATGACCTCATCTCTTCCCTCCAGGGAGCTGGGCTCAGAGAGCCATGAGCTGGATCATAAGGCTAAGAGAGGCTGCTGCCAAACTCCCACTGTGCACCAGGGATGGATCCCTGAAATAACCTCACAGCCAGTTCAGGGGGGCAATGGCCCTTCTCAGCTCAAGGAAGCAGCCCGCCTCCCCCCCTAGTTTATCCCACCCAGCCTAGTCTCTACTATCCCCACTTCTCTTCCATTCCTCCTGCATGCTCCGCCTCTGCCTTGCTAGACCATCTCCCACACTCGGGCGATCCCAGGGTGGTCTGCAGAGCAATGGTTTCGCGATGGGGACTGCGCTGCCCAATATGCCGCCCACAGCATATTTGTCTGGCCTGCAGCAGCGGATGGTGAGATGAGAAATGGGCCGAAAGCAGAACCTTTGATCCAGCTAAAAGAAAAGGAGGACTTGTGGCACCTTAGAGATGAACAAATTTACTTGAGCATCCAGCTGACTCCCCTCATCCCATCTCCTAAGAAATGTGGCTTGGATACAATAGAGGCTGGGTGCAAAGATGGAGAATGGATCGAAGGTGAAGAATGGATCGCACGCGGGTGGGGTGGCTAGCCCCGGGGCTAGTCCCTGGTTCAAACACAGCCCAGGTCAGCAGCAACTGCAAGCCGTTCCCGTCTGGAGCCCGTGTGTGAAATGAGTTTGTCTCAATCCAGCTCCTAGCACAAGAGGCGTCCACAGCACCAGTGCCTCAGCAGAGGGCGCTGGAGACTGGCCAACCTCTGTCGGGTCTGACGCAGGTTGCAGGGAGCTTGCTCTGCTGCTTCTGGGGCAGAGGAGAGACCAAGGTCTCCAGGCTGCAGGGCTGGCAGCCTGTCACAGACTCTTCAAGGAGCAAGGAGAATTGATCAGGGGAGTGAAATATGCATGTTGGAAGGGCTTGCATGGCCAGTGGGTGTGTCTGGCAGAGGCTGACACCCTACCCCTCACTAGACTCTGCATGGGGGTCTGGGTTGGCATGTTTGTGCCAGGGCACTTTGGGAATATGCTTGTCTGTATCTGTGTGTGCACATGTGTTTGCATGCATGAATATGCACATGAATGATCGCTAGTCATGTATGCCTCCATATGTGTCTAGAAGTACATGTGTGGTGGGGGTGCATAACTGCCTCCATGTCTCTGTGGATGAACGTGTGGCCCTAGCGTGTGAGAGCCCGTGAGTTCTCAAGGCCTGTTTTGTAACCAGGCGGAGTGAGCCAAGCTCCGTGTGTGTGTGTGCAGTTCATTATTTCAGCCCTCTGGCTGGGCTCCCTCTCCCTGGAACGCGTCCTCACTCTGGAAATGTCACTGGAAACTCTGAATGGCCTTTCGCCGGCTCCGGGTCCATGTTTGTTTTAATTGCAATGCTGCACAGTGCTGCCAGCTTTCCAGATAAGCCGGGAGGGACAGGGGTGGCCTGGGGAGGGAAGGGAAGGGAAGGGACAGACTTCTTAGGCACTCTGTGGGCAGGCCAGAGGGGATTTTTCTCAGCTGCTGACCTTGCTAGGGTCACTAAAACCCCGGAGCAATGGGCAGCTTGTCCTCAGTGACTTTTCCCTGCAAATTCTCTGCTCCTCGGAGTGTGTCCCCTTGCGTCACTATCAGTCTCTGATGCTTGCTGGCAGGGGACATCCAGCCCTGGGAGAAGCTGTCTCAATCCCACAGAGTGTGTGAGCGAGGGAAGGCTCTCTCTGGGGCTTCCTCAAAAGAGGGACTTTTCCCATGCTGCGGGCTAGCTGCAGGAGCTTGGTGCTCGCTGGCGGGATGCCCCTGGAGCAGGGAGGGCCAGCTTTCCCTCCATCCCCTGGTGTCAGAGGGCACGTTCCTTCTCCTCGGATTGTTTCCCCTCCAAGTTTGCTTGTTTTTCTGTTGTGTGTGTGTGAGTTGCTCCCCCTGCAGCTCGCAGCACGACTATTAGATACAGAATCCCACACACTCAGCCCAGCGCTGCCCTCCCACTGCACCGTACTGCTGCTGGGAGCCAGCCCTTCGGACGCACTGCCTGGGACTCGGTCAGCGTGGACAGCTGCCACCCGGGTGCTGCTAACCGTCCTAGCGTGGGAAGTGCCCTGCTCTCTGGGGATGTTGGACAGAGTTCCTTGCCAGGCTCCTCTCGGAAGGTAGGGAGCTGCCTTCTCTCTCTGCAGTGTGTGTGTGTGTAGGGGGGGTGTGGATGTAGGGGGGGTATATAGGCCAGGACGGGGGTGGAGGGAGTGGAATTCTGATCACGGGAATCCTCCTATTCGTAAAAAGCCAAAGGCATGAAGGTTTTTAGATCAATCTTTATCAGACACCCCGTGCCCCCGGGTGGTGCGATTCGAGCCCAGCCTGGATTCCCTCCTGCACCAAACCCTGCAAACTCTCAGCTCCCCACAGCTTTGGGGAGAGAGACCAGAGCTGCAGGCGGTTTGTGTGCAGAAGGACCGGAGCCATGAGTACACTCAAGCCTGGAGCATGAGTACACTTGCAAACAGAGCTTCTGATGTCTTTTGCCTCTGCCTGTCTTATTCCTGGATTATAGGGTACATGAGCAGAAGGGAATGGGGTCCAGTGGTTAGAGCAAGAGGGACTGGGAGTCAGGATGCCTGGGTTCTCTTCCCAGCTCTTCGGGAGGAGTGGTTAGAACAGGGGGCTAGGAGTCAGAACTCCTGAGTTCTTTGCTCGGCTCTTGGAGACAGCGTGATCTAGTCAGAGGCTGAAAGTCAGGACTCCTGGGTTCCTTTCTGTAACCGTGGGCAAGTCACATCTCCCCTCTGTGCTTCAGTTTCCCGCATACAAATCAGAGATAATAATAATCCCCACTTCACAAGAGGGCTGGGAGGTGCCGTTTACTATTGATAATGGTGATTCTTGTGTTTCTAACATGACTCTCAGTGCACCATGCAACTGAAAATAACAGCGCTCAGCATGTCTCCAGCCCAGCACCCTCTACCCCAGGCTGTCAAAGTGCTGCACCCAGAAACCACAACCCCCCTCTCGTTCTCATTAAAAAGAACAGCCAGAGGCAGTGTAGTCCAGTGAGCAGGGCACTAGACTGGCTCTCAGGACACCTGGGTTCCATTCCCAGCTCTGCCACTGACCTACGGTGTGATCTTGGGCAAGTCACTGCCCTGTTACTCTGCCTCAGTTTCCCCTCCCAGACTTTCTCTTGTCTGTTTAGGCTGAAACTCGTCAGGGCAAGGACTGTCTCTAGATATGTGTGTACAGCACCTGGCACAGCTGGAGTGGGGGGAATATAGTTCTCATTATCCTTTTTTTGAGTCTTGCTAAGCTCTAGGTCTCTGTGATATCTGTGGCTGTGAGCAGATTTTCCTTTCATCGTTTATAAATATGCTGCCTTTCAGTTTCATTGCCCAGGCCTCTGATCATGTATCATGAGGAAGGGTAAAGAGGGGCACCCAATCTCCCCTCTCTCTGCCATTTAGCTACGCGCCCCTAGCCTGTCCCCTCTGACCCATCTGCTCTGTTAACTGACCCATCTTTGCAATCTCTCTTCACACAGGAATCTCTCCAGCCCCCAGCCCCTCTATCTGCTCTTTCCTGATCGAGATGGGTGACCAGAGCTCAGCACTCCAGCTAGGGACACCCCATTGATAATGGCATCATAATAGGGTCGTCTCCTTTGGTTTGCTCTTTGGACTTACCCCTTAATTGGGCCCAGTATTGGTAAAGTGCTTTGAGATCCTTGAGTGCCAGTCCCCGGAAAGGAGCGAATGGTAGCGATTATTATGGCTCAGCGTTAAGCTGTCACATTGCAAGCTGTGGGGGTGGCGGCTGGGTGGGGAATGGAAATGTTCGAGGGGACGCCAAAGGGAAAAATGCTTCGCTGGCTCTCAGAGAGCTACGCTGTCCCCATAATTGCATCCAGACTCTTGCACGCCCCAAGCAAAGAGTGATGCAGGCTCTCTGCATCTGAGCCAGGCACAGCCTGGATTTCCTGGCAGGGGTCTGAAGGTAAAGTGTCGGGCACTAATGTGAATAGATGCCCCACGCAGCAAACCTAGCTCTGGGGAGAGAGTTTCCTTTCTCAGAGTGAGGATTGCAAGGGGCAGATAAACGCACTGGGCTGGCACCATGAGAGTTAGACTTTTGCACTGTGATAGAGAGCAGTGCAAGCGCTGGGTGGGCACGAGGATGGTGAGAGTGGCGTGGGCACCGGCTGGGCATGGGAGCCGTGAGAGTTGAAGAGTACGTGGCTAGCTGCCCCAGGGTGAAAGCACAGAGAGGGGCCCTTTCTGCAGGTTGCGTTCCAGCCCGTTCCTCCTCAAGCCTGGTGCTCCCCGCTGTGTGCCAAGCACCAGCGTTGCCTTGGGCACCCCTTGGTGCAGAGGCCTCTGTGCCAAATCCCCATGGCACCGCCTCACCCAGCTGCGTCCAATAGGATGGGAACGGTGCCCTCTACACCAGGGAGGGAGTGGGCCGGAGAGCAAGGACCCAGGCTGGGATTTGGGCCAAGACCCTGGCCAGGGCTGGTTCTGGAGAAGGAATCTCCCCTCCTCCCCCGCAAATGCCTTTGTCCTGTGCTGTAACAAAGGCAGCCTCTACAGAGAGGCAAGAGGCTGGCAGGGCCTCAGGGAGAGAGGGTGGCAGCAACTGGCCTGAGGCTGCAGTTCAGAGCCCGTCCTGTCCTCTCCGGCTCAAGGCGCTGGCAACCTGCACTGCAGGGCGCTCCGTGGCCTGGGGGTTCAAAGCCAGGAGCAGCCAGAGATCAGCAGCTGTTAAAGGTCAACTGCAAAGGGTTCATCGCTGCCCTCTCAATGCCTGCCCGGTTCTGGTTGGGTCATGTAGAGGTGGCTTGGAATGGTGAGTGGGTGATGGGGACCTCATGGGAGAGTGGGGTGCAAAGGGGGTGGATGGGCTGGGCTGGGGAGCAGGGTTGGAAAGGTTATAGGAAGGGGTGCAGTGGGGTTGGAGGTGGGGTGCAGTATGGGGTGGTGATAGGAAGAGGTGCAGTGGGGTTGGAGGTGGGGGACGGGGAGCAGTGTGGGGTGGTTATTGGAAGGGGTGCAGTGGGGTTGGAAGAGCAGGATGGGGTGCAGTGTGAGGGAGGAGATGGGGAGGTGAGGGAGCACTGTAGAGGAAGAGGTTGATGGCTCAGGTGACCAGGTAAGTAGTTCTTGGATCAAGACAAAGGCCGTGCTCCAGTGCAGGGGGCAGTGTGGAGTTTGTATGGCCGCAGCACCCCCGGCATGTTCGAGTGCTTCACAAGTGTTAACTCATTACCTCTCACAACCCCCTTGTGCCCTGGGGAAATAAATACTATCCCCATTTCACAGATGGGGAAACTGAAGAAAAGAGAGGGAACGTGACTGGCCCAGGGTCACTCAGTAGGTCAGTGGCACAGCAGGGAAAGGAGTTCTGGATCCTAGCCCCTTCCTCTAACTCGCTGGAGCCCACGACTCCTCCCTGAGCTTGGAGTAGAACCCAGGAGTCCTGGTTCTGTTGTATGTTGAGCAGCTCAGTACCTAAGGGGCAGTGAGGGTGAGAGGCTGATTAAGGGACCTGTGTGCTGCTTGGGAAGAGCGGAGCAGCTGGAGAGACACTGGGACACATTCCCCCTTTCCTGCTCCCCTACCCTGGGTGCAGTGCCAGGCCCGGCTCTGTTTTATAGCAGTGACTCATCCCCTCAGCCCCAGAGCTGGTGGGTTGTCCCTCCCCTCCGGATTGTTCTCCTGCTCCAACACGCTGCTCCAGCCCCCTGTCTCTGGGCCTGCCTTTCTCTGCAGTGTTTGCACTGGGATGGTACTTGGCTCTGGAAATATTTGCACACCAGCGGCACTCCAAAAGCTTCACCCTCCCCCACCCGCACCCCCCTGCAGGGCAGCATTCTCCTGCCAGAGCTAAACCAGTGCATCAAGTTTCATCCAGCCTGAGGGACTATCCCTGGAGTCGGGGGGTGCCCAGCTGGCAGGATGGGGGTGCTGAGGTTAAAGGAAGGGGTGTCCCCTCCCAGTAAGGGGAGCAGGGAGGTCAGAGTGAGACTCATGGGGAAGGCACTGCTCAGATCTTGGTGCCAGGGCTCCTGCCCACACTGGTCCGGGAACAGTGAGCGCATGTCCTAATCATGTGGTTTCCGTGCACTGGAGACTCCAGCTCCACACCTGCACCTCACCCCAGCAGTGGGGGAGGCTTGGCCCTGTACCAGCAAGCAGACCCCCCCAAGCCTGAGCTGGAGCTGCAGCTCCAGGCATGGATGAGTTGGTGGCAACCTCAGATGCTGGTGGGGAATAACGGATCCTCCTTGTGGTCCTGCCCCTCCACTCTGCCCTGGGCATTGGCATCTGCGTACCCCCCTGGGGTTGTCCCCTTCCCGGCCTCTGAGCAAGGCTGCAGGGAGGGAGCAGCAAGCTGGCTGGGAACAGAGAGACAGAGAGACTGGACTGCATTAAGGACCATGTCTGAGGAGAAGGCTTTTTGCTGAGACATTAATGCCCACAGGGGAATCCCAGCTGGGTTGGTGGTTGGAAGTTGGGGGCAGATCTGGCCAGAGTCTCTTTCCCTCAGGCTGGTTTCTTCCCTTTCCCTCTTCTCCCCGTCTCGCTCACTCCCTGCTGAGTTAACAGCCACAGTGCCAGAGACATCTGGGCTCAAGGATGCAGGTAAAACTGAGGGTGGGAACTGGCAGCTGCATCTCCCTGTGTGCTGCCAGAGAGCTGCCAGTGTGGGCGAGGGAGATAAAAGAGACAGGGTGAGTGTGTGTTTGCGTTTAGGGCTTTACTAAACAGTGGCAAACAGATGCAACCACAAATACTACAATGTTTTGGTGTCTGTTTCCGTCAGTTACTAATGGGTTTTGGTTCTTCTCTTTTGTGCAGTATTGCATTATGTACACGTACTCACATACAGTAGTATGTGATCATGTCATTAAAGACAGGAGGGACCCTTTAGAGCCGCCACGCAGATGTCTGCTGCTTGAGCTAACAGAGTGACCGATAGCAGTAGTAGGCTGTCATCCTCCAGGTGGACCAGGACTCTTGGGTTCCAATCCAGGCCCTGGAGGGGAGCGCGCTGCAGCGGGCCCTTTCCCCTCCAACCTGTCCCAGTCCTGTCTCTTCTGCACCCCTGACTCCTCGTCCCATTCCCACTCTATTCACCTCACCAGTCCCAGTCTCCACTACTCAAGCTTCTCATCCCCGTCCCAGTCTCCTTGCCCAGCCCTTCCCAGTTCACCCTTCCACCCCTTGGCTCCTTAAAGCCCCTGGCCCAGCCAATCCCAGTTGCGTCCTCCTGGCTCCTCATTCACTCACCCCCGCACACCGATGTTCCCCTTTCCCACTGGCTCCCAGGCTCCTTGTCCAGACTCCATATCCTCACTTCAGCCTGGCTCCTTCTCCCCGGCTCTTTGTGCACAGTTATTTTAATCCAGCAACTACAGGGTTAATGAGTTGTTGCCCGCACATGTGCTGGGCTGGAATCCCATGTGAGCGACTGTGTTTCTGTTGGCTGGAAAAGCCTGGGAAACCGTGTATTTCCCCCTTAGGTTGCAAGGTTTTCAGGGCAAGGCTCTGTCTGCTAAATGCCGAGCGCCCTGTGGATGCTATATAAATAACACCAAGCTGTTGCATCTGGTGTTCTAGCCTGCACCTATGCTTGTTGTGCCGACCACTGGGCAGGCAGAACAGGGCTGAGGGAAGCCTGCTGGCTTCCCGGAAAGAGCTGGTCAGTGCGCCCCCTTGTTGGGACTGTGCAGCCCCTGGGGGGCCAGGGCGGAGAAGAGTCTGAAGTGGATTTCTGCTCCGTGCGGAAGGGGCATGGCTGCTGGGGAATGGCGCCAGGTGTGTGTTTGGGCCCCCGGCTTCTCCTCGGCCCCTGCTCCGTGAGCCCACGGCCCTTCTAGCTGTGGTGCAGGGCTCCGTCCTGAGCAAGAGGGTTTCGGCGATGGGTCTGCGCTTCCCACTCCATCAAACTTAGCCTGGAGGTCGGGGCTCTCCTTGTCCCATCTCAGCCCCGCCTCCTGCCCGCCATGGACAGACGAGGGGCTGGAATCTGCCCACAAAACTGCTAGCCAAGGGGGGTGCCCCAGAGACAACAGGGGGCCCCCAATGAGTGGCACTGCCTTAATTGTGCTGGCTTAGCTCCATGCTCAGCTCTGCCAGTCGGGGCTGCCTCCAGGAGGGGACTGTCACCTTGCTGGCCTTCCCCAGGCTTGGAGAGGGACAGGGGTGTTGCGATGCTTTTGCAGGTGGCTGCTGAGCCTGGCGTGGAGAAAATGGGGGGGGCTAACACGGGACAGGTTGAGGGAATGGGGAAGGCTCCTCAGGAGGGGCTTTGCTGGGAACCCCACAAACCCCGGGGCAAGCACCAGAGCAGGGCAGGGAAACCAGGCCCCACAGTGCAGGGCCAGGGCCCTATCTCTAGAAAGGCCGGGTGTAGCCAGGCGTCACCCTCTGGGGGTGCCCATCAGGCAGGGCTGAGTGACCCTCCGACTGCTCTGGCTGTTCCGAGCCCTCCCTGGATTGTTCCCCGTGAGCCCCGGCCCCAGACACGGCCCTCTCCCTTCTGTTAACCCAGTGCTGCCCCCAGACGGCTCTGCCACTCCCACGATGGTGGAGCCCGGCAGCAGCTCCGACTGTAGCTTGTTGTTCAGGGCTGAATACAAGGCCGTGCCATTGTCATAGCAGCAGGGAATGGCCAGACACAACGTTCACGCTGGCAGGGAAAGGAGGCAGGCCCTGACCTCGCGGTGGACCCCCACCAGTCACGGTGGCGGGGGGGTTTGTTTCCCAAGAGCGCAGTGTGACTGGCTGTGGCCAGGATCTCTCTGGAGCTGGGATTTAGAGGCTCTCCCCGTCTGCCTCCCTCGCCTGGGGAGAGTTGTAGCTGGGAAGGAAAGAAACTGAAGCCATTCCAAATCCCATGCTGCCGCCCGCCAGCACTGTTGGATTCCCGCACCCTGAGAGCCCCAGTTTGCCTCTGCATGCAGGACTCAGCAGGTTCTCAGGCCCTGATCCTGCCGTCTGTGGGGCCACTGCTGCTTCATTGGCTCTTGTCTTGCCCTTGGAGCGTGACGCTGCAGCCCCAAAGCCCTGGCTGGCTACTGGCTTGGTGCCGTAGGCGCCCTCGCCAGCCTGAGTGCCCGGCGGCCCTGGTAGAGGCATGAGGCTGCCAGGCAGTGAATCCGGCCTCTGGATGGGGGTGGAATGAACAGGGACAGGCAAGCTGGACCCCAGTTTCCCGACCAGCGAAACCCATGTCTGCTCTGCCATGTCTCCATCCTGGCTCAGGCTCAGGGCCGCGGCCACATCTCTTTCCCTCTGTGTTGCAGAGCCCTGCTGTGCTGACCCCTGTGCTCCACCCTGCCGCCCCGTGGTTCCGGGCAGCTGAGAGGCATGAGACAGCAATGGCGTTCCAGGCAGCCGGATCTGGGACACTGCAGCCCCGGAGCGTAAGGCGTTGATTCCCCTGAGCTCCTGTTGTTTTTACCACCGCGGGGTCGATGTGCGAATAACAGGAAACGCTCCCAAGCAGCCCACGCAGTGGAACTGGCTCCCCTGGGAAGCCTCTGTACTACAGTCAGTGTACGAGAGCCATCTGCTGGGAATGGTCCTTTGCTGGGACAAAGCAGGCCCTAATAGATCTTGGCCTGGCAGCCAGGACTCCTGGGTTCTATTCCCGGCTCTGCCACTGACTCCCTGTACGCCTGGGTGCTCCAGCCACACCGTACCTGCTTGAGGTCTCTCCCCCCTCGCTGCGCCTGTCGCCAGGTGCTCAGTGCTGATGGCACGGGGCTGCTCATGGGCGGGCAGTCGGATTGGGGCGATGGTGGCTGCAAAGCGAGGTGGCGAGGGAACGCCTGCTTAGGAGTCAGAGCGTTGGGCCTCTGTCCCTTCCCAGCTCAGGGCCCCGGCGGGGATGGCTCAGGGGAGTCCCATCTTTGTTCCATACACAACAAACACAAGGTGTGGCCCCCAGCTCAGGAAATGGAGGGAGGGGACTGTAGGGCAGGCCTGAGAGGCATCAGCAGAGCTGTTTGACGCGGGGAGCTCCCGGCTGGAATAGCAGGAGGGGCTGAGGGTTGGGATTGAGGGACCCACGGGAACCGGGAGGGGGTCCAGAGCTTGAACGGGGGTGGGGCACTGCAGGACAGGACCGGCAGAGCTGGGCTGGAGACCCAGGGCTGGAACAGGACGGAGGGGCACTGGCTGGGTGTTGGTGCACGGTGGTAGAAACGTGCCCAGCACCTGGCTGTGTCAGCCTCCTGCTCTCATCAACAGTGAACTCATTCCTGCCCCTCCCACAGGTGCGACCCCTGGAACCTCTCCTGCATGGCTGGGGACCGGAGCCTGCTGCGCAGAAAGCACTGCTCCTCGGCAACGTCTCTCTTCCCCGTCTTCAGCCCCTGCAGGGGACATTCAGGGCAGCTGGGAATCCCCATCTCTGGGAGAGACACGGTGCACATCCAGCAGGAGCAGGGGGCAGCGGCTGCTTTCCCCACAGTCTCTCCTCTCCAGCCCCCCATGCCACAGCAGGGGGTTGCCTGAACCCTGAGGGGCCCCGGGGCCCCAGCTTGGAAGACTTCGTCCCATCCCACTTCCAGAAGAGGGAATTCCTTCCTGCTGCCAGGAGCCCGGCAGCCCCCACGGCCACATCCCCTCAGCCATCCATGTGGGTCCCGCTGCGACACAGAGGACCCAGGGTGAGTGAAGCCTGCCCTGTCTGGAGTGATGGCATGCCAGCCCTGGGAGCTGGGGGTGCTGCTTACACAGCATGGCTCAGTGGTGCTGGAGTCAGAGCCACCTAAGCTAGCAGCCCTGCTGGGTCTCTGGCCCAAAGACAGAGATTGACCTCACAGGGACAGCCCAGGCTTCCCCCACACACTGCCCCACCCAAGTGCCTCACCCCAACCCTCAGGCCCATTCAGCCCTTGGCCCTTCCCCGGGGCTGCCCATGAAGGGGGTGACTGATGCCGATGGGGACGGTGGCCTTTGTGTTGTAGATGCTTTGCCCACTGGACTGAGACCCACCCAACCAGCCTCTCCCAGGGGCCGCCGAGTGGTCGTTGGACAGCGATGGGTTTTGGTGCCGGCCAGCCTAAGCCGGAGTTGAACCGATGACCTGGGGTCGGAAAGCTCAAGGGGGAGTCTCTTTGCTATGCAGTGTTGGGGCCCATGTCTGAGGAGGGATGGGCAGGAGGCACATTCAGCCCCCACTCGAAGTCCAGACTCCTTCCCCACCTGTTGTGGTGTACGGCTAGTTCCAAAATCAGAGAGGGGAAACTGAGGCCTCAACTTCTCTGGCACCTGCTGCCTCCTAATCACCCCAGCACCTGCTCCCTGGCACCCAGTGTGCTGTGACTCCTCTGCCCCTCAGCTCCCCCATGCCTGCTGTAACCCACACTTCCCAGTGCCCTCTGTGCCCTGACCCCTGACTCCCCTGCACCCAGACTCCTTCGTGCCCACTGTCGGGGCCCTGCTGCACCCTGCATAGCAGAACCATGTTGTTTCCCTCCCCCATAGGTGCCCGTGATCCATAACTGCGGCTCCAACACCCTGAACTTTGAGTTCCGTGACACGTCTCCCCGCAACGGCACTGCCGAGCCTAGGAGAGCTGCCCCCAGGAGCTCAGGTAACTCCAGCCAGGGACGGTGGCCCACAGTGCTGGGCTTAGAGGTCCGGGAGAGCCCCTTCTGTCTCAAAAGCCCTTCCAGCCAGCCCCGTTTCTGGGGACCATGGACCGTGTGACTGGAGGCCCAGATCTCAAGGTGCAGCTGTCTCAGTGCATCCCCCTAGGAGCGGCCGTCTGCCTGCAAGCCGGAGGTCCCAGGAAAGGGCGGAGCACAGAGCTGATCAGCACAGGGGCTGAGAAGCAGGAGAAGCTCAAATCCAGGCCGCTCCCTGCGCCAGGTTTAGGCCCAGCTCCTCTCCCAGACCAGCCCTGACTAACGAAGCAGGGGGCAGCCTGGGGCAGCCACCGAGCTCAGCCAGCCTGGGGAGGCACCTCTGGCAATGTGCTGGGGGCAGGGAGAGAGGTGTGGCCCCTTAGTGACAGAATGGATGTGTCCCCTTCTCGAGCTGGATAGTACCGAGCAGTCAGGGGAGCCGGGCACATCCCCACCTGGAGCAGCCCATCGCCACCACAGCCCTGCCCCCAGAGCTCACAGAGCAAGGACTGAACCCAGCCTCGGATTTGCCTTTCCCAGCACTGCATTTAAAGGGTGGTGGGGAAGAGACACTGAGTGGGGAGCTGAGGCCTCCCATTAAAAATAACATGGCTGTTCTGGGTTCCTTGGACTCCTGGCCCCACATCTGGACACTTGGTGTGGCAGTCTGTCTGTCAGCCCCTGTGTCTGTCCAGGGGACGTGGGCCTTGCTGTCAGTGGGGCTGCCATTGTGCTCACTACCAAGCACCTCTGGCATAGCAGGACCCATAAGTCTTTGACTGACCATGCCCTGAACCCCGTCTCTCTGTCTGTCTCTCCCCGCCTTGCTTGCAGTGAGCGACTGGTACCAGACCTGGCCTGCCAAAGAAACGAAGACGCTGAGTTCTCAGGCAGTGCCTGTTTCCCTCCCGGCTGGGTCGGCAACGAGCCCCCTGGAGAACGGCCCTCCGCCTGTGCCCCGCGCAGCCCCCTGGTCTGCCACCTGGACCAAGGATAGCAAGAGGAAGGACAAACGATGGGTGAAGTATGACGGGATCGGCCCGGTGGATGAGACAGGGATGCCGATCGCATCACGATCCGTGAGTCCAGAGAGGGAGTGGATTTAACGGGCCTTTAGAAACCCCACTGCTGGGCTGGGCTGCGGGGAAGGGAAGCATGTAGGAGGTGCTGGCCCCTCGCAGTCGGTTCTGATCCCAGTGCCTGAGTGTGGTGCAAAGGGGGGCAGTGCTCCAGGGTAGGGGGCTCTGGAGGAGGCACTCTCCCCTTGCAGCCAGTGCTGACCCCAAGGCCCTAGGGGGCACAAGCTGGTGCTGTGCCCCAGGAAGTGGGGTGGGAGGATCAGTAGGGGGCGCTATCCCCTGGGCGTCCGTACTGACCTCAGTGTCCCAGTGTAGTGCTAGGGGGCGCTGTGCTGCAGAAGGTGGCATCTTATGCATACGAGTTAAATGCAATGTCCTGGCCATCATTTGACACCTGGCTGGGGCCAGTTTCCCTGCCCCCCCACCAGCCGTGGCATATCGACCCCGCTGTAGCTTTCTGCTCCCCGCTAGTCTCCTTGCTGCCGGGCTGCTGCTCCTGATGCCTTGTGTGTTTGCTTCCCACGGCAGAGCGTGGACCGGCCCCGGGACTGGTACCGGAGCATGTTCCAGCAGATCCATCGCAAGCTCCCGGGTAAGGTCACCTCCTCCCTCGGCAAACCTTGGAGCTGCACGCTGGGTGCAGGGGCCTTCCTGCAGCAGCTCGGCTAGAGCGAGGCCACGCACCTCTCGTGCCCTCCCACGCTTCCCCCCCTCGCCCCCGCTGCATGGTATGTAACGAGTCAGTATCGTTCTGTCAGCTCCCCTGCCACATGTGTCTGTCCTTATCCTGGGACAGAGGTCAGGGACCGACTAATCCCCACCGCCCCACTCCCCTGCGCCTGTTCCTGGCCACATCCCTGCTGCTCCCAGAATTCCCATGCGCCTCCCCCCCTGCCCTGCTTGCTGGGTGGGGTGAGGGAGCCTGCCTCCCAGCAGACAGGGTAGGGAAGATCCCAAGCTGGGGTGCTTATTTCTGCACCCCCAGCGTGTGCCACACCAGACGTTGCCCCATCCGGGAACCTGCTCACACCAATCTCCCTCCTCTTCCAGAACCGCAGCTGGACTGGGATTTCCACCACTGCGTGGGTAAGCATCACAACCTGCTCGCTGGGGATGGGAAGTATCAAGTCCTTTAACATCGGGACAGAGAACAGGGCCTGGGGATCCCCTCACCCCTCTCTGCAACCACTGTTCATAGAGAGCAGGGCTTGGGGCCTTCCTAGGGACCACAGCTTCCTGCCCCCCTGTTCATAGAAAACAGGGGTTGGTGTGTCCATAGGGATCACAACTCCCCTCACCAGTCCCTGCCCCCATGTTCACAGGGAGCAGGGCTTGGGGTGTTCGTAGGGGAAGGCCCTCACCAGGCCCTGCAGCCCCTGTGCACAGAGAGCAAGTGTCTGGTGTTTCAGTTCTCTACACTCGGGGTGGAGTGTTGGGCTCTGGGATGGTGCCCTGTGGGAGGACACAATCCTTTGCCTGGCCCTCCAGGAGTCTGCGCCGCACCCCTTTCCGCACTGGGCACTGACCCGTTTGTCTCCCCCAGAGCCACGCCCTCCGGCGCTTGCACAAAAGGGCCCCGCTCCAAGTGGCTCCCCTTACCTGCAGAATGGCCTGGGCTGGTGAGTATAGACGTGGGAGTGCTTGGTGGGACGGGACATGCACACCTCTCCAGTGGGGAGGAGCAGCAAGCCAGAGGTGCGGAGGGGAAGAGCCAGGCCTCTAGGCTGGTATCCCTGCCCCGGAATAGATCAAGGACTCATCGGTTCAGTGTCCCACTTCCTGCCACGCCAGATCAAATAATTGACCAGGCAGCTCTGCAATCTAACCTGGTGCCAGGCTGGAACAGACCAGTGGCCGATCTAGCCAGCTATCCTGCCTCTGACAGTGGCCAACGCATGATGGTTTAGAGACGAGTACAAAACCCTTCCTGTGCCACCCCAGTGTTCATTATCATCTCCTGTGAGGACATAACTGGCTCTGTGGACGAAGGGAAAACAGTGGACGTGTTGTTCCTTGACTTTAGCAAAGCTTTTGACACGGTCTCCCACAGTATTCTTGCCAGCAAGTTAAAGAAGTATGGGCTGGATGGACTATAAGGTGGATAGAAAGCTGGCTAGTTTGTTGGGCTCAACGGGTAGTGATCAATGGCTCCATGTCTAGTTGGCAGCCGGTATCAAGTGGAGTGCCCCAGGGGTCGGTCCTGGGGCTGGTTTTGTTCAATATCTTCATAAATGATCTGGAGGATTGTGTTGATTGCACCCTCAGCAAGTTTGCAGATGACACTAAATTGGGAGGAGTGGTAGATAAGCTGGAGGGTAGGGATAGGATACAGAGGGACCTAGACAAATTGGAGGATTGGGCCAAAAGAAATCTGATGAGGTTCAACAAGGACAAGTGCAGAGTCCTGCACTTAGGACGGAAGAATCCAATGTACCCCTACAGACTAGAGACCGAATGGCTCGGCAGCAGTTCTGCAGAAAAGGACCTAAGGGTTACAGTGAACGAGAAGTTGGATATGAGTCAACAGTGTGCCCTTGTTGCCAAGAAAGCCAAGGGCATTTTGGGATGTATAAGTAGGGGCATTGCCAGCAGATCGAGGGACGGGATCGTTCCCCTCTATTTGACATTGGTGAGGCCTCATCTGGAGTACTGTGTCCAGTTTTGGGCCCCACACTACAAGAAGGATGTGGAAAAATTGGACAAAGTCCAGCAGAGGGCAACAAAAATGATTAGGGGACTGGAACACATGACTTATGAGGAGAGGCTGAGGGAACTGGGGATGTTTAGTCTTCAGAAGAGAAGAATGAGGGGGGATTTGATAGCTGCTTTCAACTACCTGAAAGGGGGTTCCAAAGAGGATGGCTCTAGACTGTTCTCAGTGGTAGCTGATGACAGAACAAGGAGTAATGGTCTCAAGTTGCCGTGGGGGAGATTTAGGTTGGATATTTGGAAAAACTTTTTCACTAGGAGGGTGGTGAAACACTGGAATGCGTTACCTAGGAAGGTGGTGGAATCTCCTTCCCTAGACGTTTTTAAGGTCAGGCTTGACAAAGCCCTGGCTGGGATGATTTAGTCGGGATCGGTCCTGCTTTGAGCAGGGGGTTGGACTAGATGACCTCCTAAGGTACCTTCCAACCCTGATATTCTCTGATTCTCTGATTCTATGCCTTTCTGGCCCCGGCTCTTGATCAGCTTGTACCCTGAAGGATGAGGACCAAGGGCCTTTCTAATCTGACCCTGGCTAGGGGTGCAGGTGCGGAGTCTCTTTGAATAAAGCGAGGAATCCAAATTTCAAACCACTGGCCATAGCAGCAACATCCTGCAGCAGTGTGTTCCACAGGATAACAGCACTGTGTGGAAAGAAATACCACCTCATCTATGCAGGCTTTTCCTGTTCTTTGTGCCCAGACAGGTGTGTCCCTGCTGCAAAGGGCAGGGAGGGACTCCTCCCCTTCCAAACAAACCCTCCACCAGCTTGGAAAATGAAGTTTGTTGGAGCTTCCCCCCCCCACCACCACATGATTACACCCACCTGGTACCCAGCTTAGCCGCCATGGGGCAAAGCCCCCCTGCTTCAGAAGGGTCTGCAATGATGGGATGGCTGTTAAAGGAAAAATCTTGGTGTCTTAACAGCCACTCAAGTGCCTTTTACAGCTCCCAGCCCTGAGGCCAGGGGTAAGGGCACCTGGAACCTGGGTGCTGAGCTGCCAGGGGCCGGGTGGGTGGCACTCCCTCCTCCGAGTCAGTGCTGATCCCAATGCCCCAGCATGGCCCTAGGGGTGTTGTGTTATAGGGGTGGGTGGCTCAGTAGGGGGCGCTCTCCCCTCGCAGTCAGCACTGGCCCCAGTGCAGCAGTAAGGGGGCCGTGCTATCGGGAGTGGGGTGGCCGGCTTAGCAGGGGGCGCTCTCCCCCTGGCTGATCGCAGTGCCCCAGCACAGCCTCTGTGCTGCAGGGAGTGGTGGGAGGGCATCTGCCCCTCCGAGTGGCCCGTGATCGGGAGGCAGGGGGCGTGCAGCCCTGTTGTGAGAGGGGTGAAGGGAGTAGCTGTGCCCTTTGCAAACGCCTTGGGATGCCCTTGGGAGCTAGGCAGCAGGGCAGAGCTGCACTCACCCCACTCCCTTTCCTTGCAGGAGGGGCCAGGAGGCAGCCAACGATGCCGCGATGGAGCCCAGGAGCATTTTCAACTACGAACCCGGGAAATCGTCAATCTTTGACCATCCCAATCCAGTAGGGAGCCTTCCCTGCCCGAGCACCCCCCGACCCCGTGCCTGCTCTGTGTGTGTGTGTGGGGGGGGAAGGGGCTCTTGGCATTTCCTTTGGCACAGACATGTCTCCACACACCTTAGCTCCATTATACTGGCTAGCTCTTGGGCTGGGGGCATTTTCCAGGGGGTCTGCACTGACGCAGGACAGCCCGAGCGGGGAAGCGGAGCCCCGGCTGCTCTCCCTCTAGCTGCAGCGGTGTCTCCCTGCTGGAGAAAGCCGCACTGGTCTTGTCAGACTCTTGGGATCTGTCCTGGGTCGGCCCCTTGTGCCAGCACGGCTCCAGGGGTCCGCCCCAGAGCTGCAGCGGGCTGTTTGCCTTACTGTGTCCCGGTCCCGCCTGATCTCTGGCTTGGAGTCCGGCTTGTGCTCCGTGCCACTGGCTGGGAAGGCTGGGAAGCAGAGCCTGAGGCTCCGTGGGCATGGGGGGTGACAGCGTGGCCCAGCATGACGTGTACGTGTGTGCACAGGACATTTAGCATGTGTATGTACGTGTCTGCATGAGGCTGCCGGGGGACTATGTCATGTGCTTGGCGTGCCACGCTGCATGCCCATGCATTGCTGGACGCTATCACTCGTGTGTGTGCATGGGAGGCTACGGGAGACCCTGCCACGTGCCTGGCTCCTGTGCAGGGCGAGATCCCCAGGCTGCGGCTCCGGGAGTGCTGGCAGGGGCCTGACGTAGGAATGTGCTCGTGTGGCTCTGTCTGTCCCAACTGCAGGCTGCAGAGCCCCTGGCGGGAAGTGCTGACAGCTGGTACCAATTTCTGAAGGAGCTGGAGACAGGGAGCCTGGTAAGAGCCTCCTGGTGCTCTTCCCCCCCCCGCCCCCAAGCTGCTATGGGGGCTGTGGGATTGAGAGGGCTGCTTGCCGCTATCTCAGGTCCCCCAGTGTCCCTCTACCCCCCGCTTCCTACCCCATCTCCTGCTATGTCCCATCAGTGTCTTCCCTCTGCAAGGGACTTTCCCTGCAGCCCCCTGAACCAAACCCAATCCCCCTCTCTGTGGACGCTGAAGGGGTCCTTTGGAGTGCCTGGCTCCCCTCACCTGTAGGCTTGTTCCATGGGATCTGAGTCCAGCTCCCCGTGACACCCCGCTGGCCTCGCTCAGTGTGCAGGCAACCGCCGCAGGGATGCGTCCCCCACACCAGCCCCTCCTAGAGATGGGCTGCTGGCTCCCTGCCCCACGCCCAGGGCGGGCTTACCACCCACCTTACATTGCAGGAACCCTGGGAGGGAGCGAGGTGGCTGGAGAACAGTCAGCAGGAGTGGCAGGAGCACCACCGGGGTGGGCCGGGGAGGGAATGATCCTGCCTCGCTCCCTGGCTGGAGCGGATCCGCCTTCTCCCAGTCCCTGCTAGAGCGGGTGCTTTGCTGACTGCTGCCCACTCGTTGACTTTTGCAGCCTAAGAAGCCCCTGGCAACGTTTCCTGTGGAGCCTCCCCCGCCATCCCAGCCAATCGAGGTAAGTGCCGTGCAGCTGTGACGGCCGGGGCATGTGCCGGGCACGCGCTAGCAAAACCGGGGCTGCCCTCCGCCCTGGGGTGCAGCCCAGTGAGCACGTGCTGAAGGCCTGAGGGGGAAGGGGTTGTGGCTGAGCGATGACCCTTCCCCTGCAATGTGCACTCCCAGCCCACCCCGCACAGCTGTTCTGCAGCTGTGTTTACTGGCTTCCATGGTGCTTTGTTTTTCCCCTCCCCTGCTTCCACGCCGAGGTCAGGCGGAGGTTTCAATTGGTCAGCAAAGGCTCTGGTGCCGAAAGGGAAAGAGCCGCACCATGGGGCCACAGCACCGGGGCATCCTAACCCCGTGGAACCTCCACGCCCCGTCGCCGTGGCAACGCCACACCATGCCAGGGCGGTACCGATGCGGCTTTGCGGTGTCCTGGCGCTGGGGCACCATGCCGAAGTGCATCCCCGCCACCACCACCCCGGCACCGCCGGGCAGGGTCATCCCCTGGCATCGGCCCCTCCGTGAGAGCGACCGGGCAGTGTGCCAGCTGGGCCCTGACACACGCTGTCTCCATCTTTCCCCCAACCAGGTGTTGCTGGAGAGAGAGCTAAAGCAGCTAAGCGAGGAGCTAGACAAGGACATGAAAGCCCTGGAGACACATTGGCACCCTTGCAAGGTATCCCGCCTCCACTCCCCAGGGGCAATCCTTTCCGCATAGCTGTCCCTGCTAATTGCTTCCAGCTCCTGCTGACCAGCTGGCTCAGCTGGTGCCCTTTGCCGTCCACATCCTCTTACCTCTCCCACCCTGCAGGACTCGCCAGCGCCTCCTGGGGCCTGTGCTGATCACTGCAGAGCAGCAGGGACTGATGTTCGTGAAGGGAGGGGTGTTTTTCCTCTTGACTTCACATCTCTGTGCTGGCTCCGCGTGTAAATGACATCCGTCGTGTCAGCACACGGCGCTGAGTTTGCATCCCGACAGAGGGCTGTCGGTTTCTCACCTCCCGTGAGCAGAGCTCCTGCTGGGAACTAGAACCACGCTCTACGGACATATTGGCCGTATTCAGCCCTAGCTCCTGATGTACTATCCGTACATACCCTTCCCCAGGATGTTAGCAGCCAGTGGGATACTGGCTTTCTTTTGAGACCTCGCGTGACAGTCTTTGGTGAACCACAGTGGACGTACCAGAAGCAGGATATACCTCTGGGCCCCCGTGACAGCTGGTGTTAAGAAGTTCTTGGGTCGCAGGGATACAGGGCCTCTCCCCCCCTCAGGGGGCACTGACTCTAATCCAGCCCCAGGTTGCGGGGCTGGCTGGCTCAGGGGGACAGGGAGGGGGGTCCACACGCTCACACACCTTCACTCTCTTCAGGAATCAGTCGCTTGGCATTGACCCTGTGCCCAGTGGAGGCGTTGCCAGCAGCTCTGCTCGCTGGCTGGGACAGGCGGGCAGCACCAGGGTAGCCCAGGACCGAGGGTAGGGGAAGCTCTTACAGACCCCGCCACCAGGGTGCGCAGGTCGCATGGGCCCGAATTGGCTGAGCTAATCCCCAGCAAGAGTCCGGGCACTCTGCGGGTAGCGGTGTCAAAGCGTCGTCCAGGCCAGGCGCTGCCCAGCCCTCTCTGCCAATAGCCATGCGGGGTACCCGGCTCTGCCTCTGGACTTACGCTGCTCTCCCTCCCTTCTGCCCCCAAAGGCACGGTCTGTCTAGCTATTTTGTAACACCTGCCCGCCCCCGTAGGCAATTCTCTGTCAAATCGAATCTATCACCTATCCCCAGATACACTCTTCCTTTATCCACCTGTCATAGTTCTAACACACCGTCACCATAGTGTCAAGGCACTGTCCGTCTGTCCTCCGTCCATCTGCCAGCCTTGCCCTCCCTCTGCCCCCGACCCCAATAAAAAGAATCGGTCCCAGATCCCTCATTCGCCCTGACAAACCCTGGGTTTGGGTGGCAGCTTGGGAGCTTACAGGACACACCTCTGTCCCTCCCTGCCTGTCTCTCCATCTCTCTGCCTCCCCCTATCTCCATGGCCCTGAGCCCCTGGCCCTCTGTCTGCCTGCCTCCCTTGCAGTTGTCCCCCTGGCTCTGCAGGGGCCTTGGCCCCGAGACCCCCGGCCTCTCCCCCTCAGAGATGCTGGACTCTAGGACCCTGCTCTGGCCCCACTGGCTGGCTCTCCCTCCCTGCCGGATGGGCCAGTTCTCCCTGCTGGCTCCTTATTGGCTCCTCTCTGCCAGGACTTAGATCCCAGCTTCCCGCACAAGACAGCCTCTTGGATGATTAATTTTCTCTTTCCCCCCTTCTCTCGCTGTCTCTCCCTGCAGACTTCCTCAGCGGCTCCCTGCGCTTGCTCCCCTTGCCTGGACTCTGCCGCCCGGTGAGTACAGCCAGGTAAAGCGGGGCATTGGGGCTGGCATGCTGGGTGCCCCCGCCCAGGTGCGGCAGCCTTTGGTTAGCTGGCGTCATCCCGCAAGCAGCTCGGTCCGCCCAGCAGCCTGGGGCTGGTTAGCTCAGAGCGGATTACGAGAGGTGCAGAAAAGGGGGGAGCGAGGGAGAGCTGAAGGGATGAGCGAGCGAGGCGGAGAGAGAGGAAGGAAGGGTGTGACAGCAGAAGAGTGGAAGGAAAGAAGAGCCCCTTGCTCATAAGTTAAGCATCAAGAGTTAGGGCTCCTCGGAACCGCTTGTTCTGGGCAGCGGGGGTACAGGGTACAGGGGGTACAGCGGGGGTACTTGGGAAGGGATTGGAGGACCAGAGGATTGGTGGCAACTAGCAGCCGGCCTCAAGGGGCCGTGCGGGCCTCTATGCCAGGGTGCGCCTGGGTGAGCACACGCCTTCGAACGCCCTGCTGCCTGGGCAGCCTGCTGCTCCCTGGCTGCAGCTCCCAGCCAGGTGCCTTTCCCGGGTCGCATGCCCCCGTTCCGGGGATTTTCCAGCCAGCCGGCTTAGTTCACATTGATCTCTGCCAGGTCCCACCCCACAGCAACGCAGATGTTTCCCAGCATAGGCGTGACCTGAGATCAGAGCCTGGGGTCTGTGCTCTTTCCATGCACTTTCATTTTGGAGCAGATCATCACATTCTTTCAGCGTGATCAGAATCCAGGGCGGTTCCCCTCCCTCTCTCACCATCAGTCACAAGGGCAGTGCCTACAAGGGGTTAAGCAGAATTCCCAGGAAACTTTCCCCAGAAGCCTCAGAGTCTGTCCCTGCAGCCACAGGAATCAAAAACAAACACTCCACTTGTAGGTCCTACCATAAACAATGGGCGGGTAGGCCCTGCAAGAAGCCAGGCCTTTGCTTTCCTTCCTGGGGGCTGCAGTGGATCCATAGGGGCTTCCCGGGGAGGAGGGCAGGGAGTAAGTCTCGAGGAAAGTCCACTCCCTGTCTAAGTCTTTGGACAAGGGGGGCATAGGGCAGGGTGGCCACCATCCGCCAGGTGTCCTGCTCTGCCATGCACCCTCTCCGGAGTCCCACTTGTTTTCCCTCAGCATCATTCAAGTGCCTGGGAAAGTGGTGCTGCTCCTTTAAGAATTCAAAGTTAAACTTTAGCCAAGTGGCTGTAGCCTGCCAACTCCTTGCTGCTGCTGCTGTCTCAGTTCCTGCCGTGCGGGCGGTGTACAGGGAAGGGAGGAACCAGCGCTACCCGCCTGGCTGCCAGGGTAGGAGGCAAACTTCGCGTACCCACTCTGGCTGAGGGGGGCAGGACATGCCGGGACCTGGCCAGGGGAATGGCCTGCAGGGGCAAAGAGAAGGAAGGGAAGTGGCAGGGCAGCTGCAAGGCAAGAACCCGGATTCCTGGCGTTCCCTTCCCCCAGCTGGAACTAGAACCCAGAAGTCCGGGCCCTGAGCCCCCCACCCTGCTCCTGGAGGTTCGAAGAGAACCCAGGAATCCTGACCCCCTAGCCCCCCACCCTAATCCACTAGACCCCACCCTGCTCCCAGAGCATTGAACAGAACCTAGGTGTCCTGACCCCAAGCTTTCTCCTGGTTTGGCTGTGGGTGAGATGTAGGGAGGGGTTGGCTCTCTGGGTGGGAGCAGGGTTCTGGCTCTTTTGGGGCCATGGAGGGAGGAGGGGAAGCAGGCTGAGAGTGGGGGCTGTGTCACGGGTTGCCTGGCAGCCAGGTTGGGCTGGGCCGGCTGCTCAGAGACTCCCCCTGGGCGGCTCCAGCAATGGGGCTGGTTTGTTTTCCATGGGCAGTGGAGGTGGGACCCAGCAGAGACACACCCCGGGTCAGCTGCTCCTGGCCACAGCTCTGCACTGGTGAAGTAATGCCGGTGGGTGGCGTCTGTGACCTCGGCATCCTGTTGGAACCAGCCCCCGGCTGGGCTGGGGGCACGCTCTGCAGTAGGCTGCCTGGTAGCTCTCTCCCTTCCCAGACTGGAGCCCCAGTTACCCCCCTTCTGCCCCAGGAACCCACCCCTGCTGCGGGGGGGGGACGCCATGCTGTCAGCACCCTGCTTATGTTACACCCCCTTGTACTCCCAAGCCAACCAGCACTAGGCCCTTGGAATAGGAGGATCTAGCTGTTCCCGAAGGCCTGGCATCGGTCTGCAGGGGGGCTGTCTGGGCATGCAGGGTCTGTGTGTCGCTGCATGGGGTGTGCGTGTCTGTGAGTGTCGTGGGGGGTGCACATCCCGGCAGATAATCACTCCCTATGGGTCACTAGCCCTTGATTTCCTCTTGGGATCGGGCAGGGGCGCCCTGAGGTTTTGGGCCTGGTTATCCACAGAGGCCCATAGTCTCTCTGACTGACTCTCTGCTCCTGCTCCAGCAGCCCGCCGTCTGCCTGCCATTCCCATCCTGCCTCGGGGCAGAGCCCCCCCACTGCCCACCACCGCCCACCTGCCAGCCCCAGCATGGAGAGAGGGGGCCTGGGCCTGGCCACGAGCAATTGGAGCAGGTCTCCCCTCAGGAAAGGTGAGGATCTCTGCACACAGGCATGTCTTCCGAGGAGCTGTTCCCCTCTGCCCCCAGACCCTCGCTGCCGCTCATGCCTCACTCTAGCCTTCTCCAATCTCTCCTTCACTCGTGCTGTTCTGTCTGCTGGAAATCCCCCCTGCAAACCATGGAGCCATTCCCCCGTCTTTGAATACTGCCTTGACACCTGCCTTTCCCCTCCTCTTTCTCCCACCCAGCCTCCCCCTCTGGCTCACCTGTGGTCAGACCATGTGTGCAACACCCTACATGCACTGGTCTCATCCACCCCTCTGCACCCCAGTGGCTTCCCAGCTGCCCATGTCCTCAACCCAGCCATCTAAGGGCTCCTCCCTTTGAGCTGGGTTTTGGGGTGGGGGGGAAGGTAGCTGTACTCTTCCAAGCTCCACCCAAAAACCAAGCTCTGCCCACTGGAGTAGTGACCTAAGTAACTCTGCTGACACTTAAGTGTCACTGATGGCATCCGAGCTAACCCGCTCTGCGATGAATGGGGCAGTTCGCCCATCTCAGAGTGATTGTTTCAGGCTCTCTGCAGACTCAGGCAGATATCACTGCATTACCTGCGCGTGGTTCAAGTTTTCAAGGTTTTCTTCCCAACCACAAAACCATACTCCTCTTTTTACAATGAAAGTGGAGATTCTGGGGACCAAGGCAGCAGCTTGTGAGTGCACAGCTGTCTCCTGGCCCAGCCCAAACCCTGGCTCTGGGCCTATTGTGCTGCTCCACATGCATGGCCTAAGGGTGGATGGTGTCACAGAGAGAGAGCCAGTAATTTGGACACTGGCTGGTGTAGACAGTAGCAGAGCTCTGGTCATGTTCACTGGGGAGCAGCTGGATTGGCAGAAATTAAGAAATTTGCTTATTTGAGTCTATTTTGGTAGATGCAAAGGAGTCTGTGTGGCTGTGAACTGTCAGAAGAATGTTAATAGGCAGTATAGGTGGATAGAGCACTGGACTGGAGCTCAGAAAACCTGGGTTCAGTTCCTGGGTTCAGTCTGTTGGGTGACCTCAGGCAAGTCACTTCTCCACTCTGCCTCAGTTTCAGGGTAAAATGGGGCTGATGATACTGACCTCCTGTGTGAAACGCGTTGAGATCTGAGATGAGCTAGGGGGGCTACTAATACCTTGAGACAGTGAGTCCAGACTGGAGGGGTGGGTGAGAATGATCATCCTCAGCTTCCAGAGAGAGAGGAAGCAGCTCGTCCAAGTTCGTGGCAGAGCTGGGACGAGAACCAGGTCTCTTGACTCCCAGCCACCGGATTATGCTGCCCTGGTCCTTCCGTCTCAGCCGTGCGGTGCCCTCCCATGCCGGTGGCTGGATATGGGTGGGAAAGGCAGCTCCACTGGCACCTTGTCTCTTCAGATTCAGAGCAATCCCTGGTATTGGAACAGTGCTGGGTGTCTCCTCGTAACACCCGCCTTCCTCAGCCACGGGGGCTGTCAGGAGAGCTGTGAGTGTCCCACCAGAGGGTGACGTACTCATCTCCCTGTTTCATGATTCTCTGCAGATCCCCCAGGCCACCCTGGGAAAAGCCCCTGGGCTGATGGGAGTGAGTCCATAGAGGCGGTGGATGGACCAGTGAAGAGAGAGGACAAGAAGGTGAGGCATGGCCTTTTCCCTTGGGAACGTCTGCCACTCGCAGCTGACAGAGCTGGGACACTGGGTTGGCGAGACATAGGAGAAAGCTTGCCGGTGTGTCTGCAGCTGGTGGGGCAGCAGGTCACTTTCCATCCAGCTCGCGCGGGCCTGGCATCCGTCATTGGTTCTGGGGATTGCCGTGGTGCCGAGTAACCATAGGTGCTACCAAGCCAGCTCCAGGGCTAGGGGGCCTAGACAAGGGAGACTGCCTCCGGTCTGTGTATGTGAGAGAGGAATTAGCCAGTGACTGGGGCTGGCATCTCTGCAGGGGACCCAGGAGCACTGGGAGAAGTGACCAAGCAGTGGGTGGCTTCTGGGTCTCCCTCAGGAACTAGTGACTACAGGGTAGGAGGCTGGGTTCTAGGGACTGGACTTGCCTGGGGGCCTGAGACCAGGATCTTCCTGGGACCCCAGGGCTCTGGCTGTGATCTGATTTGTTTTCACCCTCTTTAACTCTTTCTCTCCCCCACCCCAGATGAAAGCTGCTCGCGTCAAGTTTGACTTCCAGGCTGAGTCCCCAAAGTAAGTGGCACCTGGTGGATCTTTGTTGTTTCCAGACCTGAGATCCCCTGAGCGGGTCTGTTCCTATCAGTGTAGCCATCCCCCTCTGTCCTGGTGGACCCAGCCACTGTGCCAGCTGTGGAACTGGCCTGTATTTTCTCCCTCTCCTGGGGGGATTTAGTTGGTCAGTTTGAATCCTCAGGGAATCGTCTCTGGCGGGGAGTGGTGGAGAGGGACCTGGCCTATGCGATGCAGGCTAGCCCCTCTGTCCCATGGCTGCTCCTGCAGAGATAGGAGAGTAGCTGGGGCAGGCCGGGAAGAGGGTGCCGACTTCCCCCTCGCTGGATCTAACCTCACCAGAGAAGAATGCGTGGAAATGAAGTCTTCCCAGGGGAGCGATTATGGACCAGAGTGGGGCTGGCACGTCCTGAAGGGTGAACTTAACGCCTGGCTCAGCCTCAGGCTCCACTGTCTGGAGAAGTGGGGGGATGGCCCCTTGCAAAGTGGGCATCCTGCGGGACTGGGTCAGCAGCAAGAGAACTCCCTACAGCCAGGGGTTGAGGTGTGTCCCTGCTGATGGCAGGGAGGCAGGACTCAGCCCCGCATCAGGAGTCACAGGCAGGGATGGCCCCGCGGGTGTGTCTCGGGGCGAGGGAGCTCCTGGCTGGAGGGGGCAGGCGCCAGCCCGCGGGAAGGGCCTGTGGGCCGTGACGCTAGGCCTTGACCTTTCAGGGAGCTGACCATGCAGAAGGGGGACATCGTCTATATCCACAAGGAGGTGGACAGGAACTGGCTGGAAGGAGAGCACTATGGGAGGGTGGGCATATTCCCCTCCAACTACGTGGAGGTAAGGACGGGGCTGATGCTGACATGATTGCAAGCCTGGCCGGAGGGGCGCATGCCCAGGGCGGGTCCCCAACTCTCGAGGAGAGGGGGACAGACGTGCCCAGCTCTCCCATTGCCCCTGGGCGCTGACGGCTCGGCGTCAGCCTGGCATCGAGGCTGGCAAGCTGCTCCCTGGACAGTGTTCTCATTCAGCTCTTGGCCCTGGTGCAGGGAGTAATAGAGACGTGCCCTCTAGTGGCCAATGCTGGTGTTACGCCTGCACCGGGACATGGGCAGCCATCAACACCCTCTTCCAACCCCTCCCGCAGCCCCAAGGTAACCCAGACACCAGGACAGCGGAAACCCTGGCAGGACCAGCTGCCTCCCAGTGGGGACCGAGCGATCCCAGACCCTACAGCTCCCTCCTCCCAAGCACAGCCTAGACCTTCTCTCTGCTGCTGCTGAACAGGCTGGATGTGCCAAGCCTGCAGAGCTAGAACAGACCAGGTGTTCCCTAATATCCCATTGACATGACTGGCTGATCGCAGGGTACAGGGAGAGAGCCAGCAGCACTGAAAGGGTTAACCCCGTTCCCCTACACCTGGGGGTCTTGAAATGGAACATGCCCCACCCCAGCAGGAGGGGGCGGTATCGAGGCAAGGGCTGGATGGGGTGCTCCGGACAGACAGCTGCCCACCAGCTGCTGCCTTGCTCCGCTTACCCTGCTCCCTGTCTCTCCCAAACAGATCCTGCCTCCCACCGAAGTGCCCAAGCCCATCAAGCAACCCACCATCCAGGTGCTGGAGTATGGAGAGGCCCTGGCCCAGTACAACTTCAAAGGGGACCTGGTGGTGGAGCTGTCCTTCCGCAAGGTACAGAGCCCGCCTGGTAGGGGTGCTGGGCACGGTGAGCACAGAACGGTCACAAGGAAGCTTATTGCAGAAGCTGTTACCTTCAGGTCACAGTTCAGTGCCTGGTAATGACCAAAAGTCATTCCCTCCTGACAGCTGTCCAGTGGCCTGTTGCTGGGTCTCAAACCAGTGCCTGGCCCTGTAGCTGGCAGCGTCAGGGCGTGGTGGAGAGGAACCCAGCCTCTGTGAAGCGGGCTAACCCCTCTGTCCCCTGGCTGCCCCTGCAGTGTCGTTCTCTGCACTGGTCCCTCCTGGGACTGAGCTGGGGATGCGGCATGTGTGGGGTGATGGCGCATCATAGAATCATAGGACTGGAAGAGACCTTGAGAGGTCGTCTAGTCCAGTCCCCCGCACTCATGGCAGGACTAAGTATTATCTAGACCATCCCTGACAGGTGTTTGTCCAACCTGCTCTTAAAAATCCCCAATGATGGAGATTCCACAGTCTCCTTGGGCAATTTATTCCAGTGCTTAACCCCCCTGACAGCTGGGAATTTTTTCCTCATGTGCAACCTAAACTGCCCGGGCTGCAAGTTAAGCCCATTGCGTCTTGTCCTATCCTCAGAGGTTAGCATCAGGTGCGCTTGGCCTGAACCTGTTCTGTAGGTGCTCAGAAGGTGTCGGTCTCCACAGTGGCCTGTCCAGAGCCCTTCCCCAGTGCTGAATCCACTTGCAAAGAGCCATGTCGCTGTGCATCACCCTCAGGCCGCATGCTCCAGGGGCCGAGCTGCACCACCCCAGCGGCACTCCCCTCCATGGGACAGCACTGCGCAGCCAGCTGGACTGGACATTGCACGACTGGACAGACCAGTGGGGCTAGAGGGGGCAGGAAACCAGACTGGCTGGGCTGTTGGTGCGGCCGGATGGACCTGCTGGAGCAGGAGATAAGAGAACCAGGGTGGGCTGGTCTGTTCTGGAAAGGCAGGAAGCCTCAGGGGCCCATGTCCCCATCCCGGGGGCTCCTAACCTCGCCCCTCTCTCCATCCACAGGGCGAGCGCATCTGCCTGGTCCGCAGGGTGGATGAGAACTGGTATGAGGGACGGATCTCCGGCACCAGCCGCCAGGGCATCTTCCCGGCCAACTACGTGCAGGTGGTGAAGGAGCCACGGGTCAAGGCCTCAGAGGAGTTCCCCTCCTCCCCAAACTTGACTGCCCCTGCCTCCCCAAGGCTGCTGGCTCACGCAGGCTCACCGGCCCAGCTGCACTCGCCTGGTAGCCAGCGTTCCGATCCCTCGTCCTCCTTCCTGGCGGCCTCTCCCACTGCCCAACGGCGCAGCACGGAGGGGGGCACCCTGTCGTCCTCGCCGCGCCATTTCGGCTTCACCTTCCCTGCCTCCCCCAAACTGCAGCATGCCGGAGTCTCGTCCAGCCTCCTCCAGGGGCCCCAGAGCCCCCATTTGGCCCCCAGCACCGCCTTGCTCTCCCCCCTGAGTCTGAGCCCGCAGCCTCCGGCCCCTTCCCGGCCACAGGAGAGTCCACCCACTGCAGCGCCCTCCTCGCTCCTTGGGCAGGTGAGACAGTCACGCTTCTCCTTCAGCCCTTCCTTCCCCAGGTCGCCCTGCCCTGTCCTGCCCAGCCGGCAGCACAAGGACCCCGGCTCCCTCCAGTGCAGACTCTGCAGCTGCCCCAGGACAGCTGGTGAACCTGCACGCGCCCCTGGAGTCCAATCACCCACCCCTGTAGCCCCCCATGCGTGCGGGTCAGCATCTGTCCTCCGGGCTCTCTCTCTCCCTCCCTTCTCCACACCCCGGGGCTAATTTCCCCAGTGACGCAGTCGGAGTGCCCATCCCCTCCACCTCTGGCCCCCTCTCCCGGCGCTGCTCGCTGTTGTCCAGCGCACCAAACTCTTCCCTCTCCCTTGCAGAGCTCCGCCCGTGAAGCCTTGGTACCTGCAGGCTGCCACCTGGGCAGTGCTGGGCACCTCCCCAAGGCCCCCCCGTCTGACAACGGCTCCAGCATACAGTGGACCCCGTAAGTGCAGCCGGATCGCTGGCTTCTCCATCTCGGTGAGGGGCGCAGAGGAGCAGGGACCCCCTACTCCTTTTGGAAGCCAGCCAAGCCGGCCCAGGGAAGTGACCTGTGCCGAGGGCTGGCTGCAGACACCCCACGGAGGTGCTGGGCTGGGACAGTGTCCGAATTGTTACCCCAAACAAGGGCCTTTTCAGAGCCGCTCGCTCAGTGAACTGCGACCAGCGGATGCTGCTGGCGGCTGTACCAGGTCCTCCCCCACATGCAGACCCCCGGGCTGAGTGCCCCCAACATGCCTGTCTCTGTCGATGCAGCGCAGGAGCGGCTGGCGGGAGGGAGAGGGCTCTGCTGCCTCGGTGGGCCTGGCTCGGTTCCTAGCACCCGCCAGGCCAAGCCAGTGCAGGTGGGAGCAGGGTCTCACGGGCTGACGGGGTCTTGCAGGTTCCGGGCCATTTATCAGTACAGACCCCAGAACGAGGATGAGCTGGAGCTGCACGAAGGGGACCGGGTGGACGTCATGCAGCAGTGTGACGACGGCTGGTTTGTGGGTACGTTTGCCGGCTGGAGAGAGGAGGGGAGATGCTACCCATGGGAGTGCTGGGGGGAGCAGGACAGGAGCTCCCAGTGACTCCAGTCCCAGCCTCTCCCAGCGGGGGCGCCGAAGGGGATGGTGCAGGACTGGCCATGGGGGGGAGGGTGGAGTTGGAAGGAGGTGAGTTGCTCCCGCAGGGCAGCCTCAGACCCCTCCCTCACGGCCCTCCCTGTGTCTTCCCACCCCCAGGTGTGTCCAGGAGAACCCAGAAATTCGGCACCTTCCCAGGCAATTACGTTGCTCCTGTGTAACATCCCCCTGCCCCGCACCCCAGCACGAGCCAAGAGGAAGCTGCAGCTGCGACTCAGGCTCCTGCAACCGACCCAGAGCCGGCGCCGCACTCTGAGACAAGGCGAGGAACCAGGAGATGGGGATCGGGCCCAGCTCCCACGGACATTCCCAGCAGGACCCTTTTGGTGGCTGCTGCTGGGGAGCTCGGCACTGGGACGGGCACCTGCCTCTCCTAGTAGGACCTCACTTCCCTGTCCCAGTCACTCAGCTCAGCTTCCAGCACTGCCTCTTGGGGCTCAGGACCAGTCCCTCTCCTTCCCCCACCCGTGGGGCTCCCTCTAATGGGGACCAGTCCCTGTCCTTGCCCTCCCCCCTGTGGGGCTCCCTCTAATGGGGACCAATCCCCCAGCCTTACCGCCCATGGTGCTCCCTCTAACGGGGACCAGTCCCTGTCCTTCCCCCACCCCCGTGGGGCTCCCTCTAACGGGGACCAATCCCCCAGCCTTACCCCTCATGGGGCTCCCTCTAGTGGGGACCAGTCCCTGTCCTTCCCCCTCCCCCTGTGGGGCTCCCTCTAACATGGACCAGTCCCCCCAGTGTTACCCCCCTGTGGGGCTCCCTCTAATGGGGACCAATCCCCCGGCCTTACCCCCTGTGGGGCTCCCTCTAACATGGACCAGTCCCCCAGCCTTACCCCCCGTGGGGCTCCCTCTAACGGGGACCAGTCCCTGTCCTTCCCTTCTCCCCCTCCGTGGGGCTCCCTCTAACATGGACCAATCCCCCAGTCTTACCTCTCGTGGGGCTTCCTCTAATGGGGACCAGTCCCTGTCCTTCCACCCTCCACCCCGTGAGGCTCCCTCTAACAGGGACCAGTCCCTGTCCTTCCCCACACACCCCTGTGGGGCTACCTCTAACATGGACCAGTCCCCCAGCCTTACCCCTTGTGGGGCTCCCTCTAACGGGGACCAGTCCCTGTCTTCCCCCTCCCTCCCCGTGGGGCTCCCTCTAATGGGGACTAGTCCCTGACCTTCCCTCCCCACCGTGGGGCTCCCTCTAATGAGGGACCAATCCCCCAGCCTTACCCCTAGGGCTCCCTGCTCCCCCATGGGGCTCCCTCTGATGTGGACCAGTCCCCCATCCCTGCCCCCAGGGCTCTCCTGTGCCCGCCTGATAGGTATCTCCCAGTCTGTGCCTCACTGCAGAAGGTGTCTGCATCCTGCGGGAAGAGACTGTTAGTCCTTTTTCTCCAGCTGAACCCCAAAGCGGGACGCTCCTTTCTCCCTGGGGAGGCACAGAGCGCTATATCTGCTCCCCCACGACCTCTGGGGGGAAGCGGACACTGAGCCTGCCCTCTGCATCTCCATGGACCCAGCGAGTTGTGCCTGCATGCGGCTGACCTTAGCCTCGGCAAGGTCGCTGTCCTCTCCGGTGCTCCTGCCACGTGGGGGGGATGCGGGGAGGGCAGACTCCTCGAAGCTGCCTGTAAAGGGCCGGCTCGCGTACCCGGAAACCTGATCTGCTTGTCCTCTGTTATTAAAGATCAGCCTCACCCCATGCGAAGGCCCCGCCTGGTGATCGCAGGGACGGGCAGGAATCCATGCAGCGGGGCAAAGGGCAGCTTGAGGAGGAACCCTGAGGCAAGGGCAGACGCCCTTGTTGCCAATGCCAGGATGCACCGAGTGTGATAGACCTTCTCTGAGCAGCAGGCAGTGCCCCAGCTAGGATCCCTGTGCTCCTCTTGCCCTCACGCTGCGTGCAGTCGCTTCGGTTCTGTATCAGCTAGGCTGCTCGCTGGTCACCCCGTGCTGGGCACCCCCTAAAGCATCTCTTCACACTCGGTGTGGCGATGGCAGACTATGACCCCTTCGGACCTGCTCAGGCCAAGCATGAATACATAAAAGGGTGTTACAAAGAGGAGGGAGAAAAATTGTTCTCCTTGTCCTCTGAGGATAGGACAAGAAGCAATGGGCTTAAACTGCAGCCAGGGTGGTTTAGGTTGGACATTAGGAAAAACTTCTTAACTGTCAGGGGGGTTAAGCACTGGAATAAATTGCCCAGGGAGGTTGCGGAATCTCCGTTATTGGAGATTTTTAAGAGCAGGTTAGACAAACACCCGTCAGGGATGGTGTGACTGGGGTCCTAGTGGGGAGCTAGCTATGGTCACTCAATTAGGGTGAACTGCAAAGAATGGGGCAGACAGACCCCATAAAGCTGGTGTACATTCCCATACTTAGATTTACCAAGCTAGATAAAACAGCTTCTTTATTACCTCACTGGTTACTCAGAAGTCCAGACAACATAGTTCCCTTAAAATGATCCAACCTCAGGCCTCCATCCAGGTACCCACTGTCACGGAGTCCCTGGGCGATGCTTTGGAACTGCTCCCCGTGAAGCCAGTCAGGATTCTGGGGTGGTTGCCTTCCTGTGAGCAGCCTGTCTTCAGGACACAGCTTCCACCTTCCTGGGTCTGACCTTGGAGCATTCAGCATCCTCTGCCCCTCCGTGCGCTTCCCACAGCGAGTCCGCTCAGGTGGGGCTCCTGGGGAAGCCAGAGGGTCCTGCACCCCAACTTCGCAGTCAGACGTGACTCTCAGCCAGCCAGTAAAACAGAGGTTTATTAGACGACAGGAACATGGTCTAACACAGAGCTTGTAGGTGCAGAGAACAGGACCCCTCAGCTGGGTCCATTTTAGGCAGTGAGCCAGACAACCACGTCTGCCCTTCACTCCATGTCTCCAGCCAGCCCCAAACTGAAACTCCCTCCAGCCCCTCCTCCCCTGGGCTTTGTTCCTTTCCCCAGGCCAGGAGGTCACCTGATTCCTTTGTTCTCCAACCCTTTAGCTCTCACCTTGCAGGGGGGAAGGGCCCAGGCCATCAGTTGCCAGGAAACAGGGTGTTGGCCATTCTCTGTGTCCAGAGCCCTGCACACACCTGCCCTCTAGGGCTCTGCAATGATCATACACCCTTACCCCACTACCTAGATACTTAAGAACTGCCTAGGGGAAACTGAGGCACCCCCACACTATTCAGAGGAAACATTAAGAACAGTCCCACTTCGTCACACCCACATCAAATATGATGAAAATTTCTGTAAATCTTATTTCATCATATAAAAGAAAAGGTTCTCCCAGTCCCAAAGGATCGGACATGTCACCTCCCAGGTTAACAAATGTTTCAGATCTTACCCAAATATGCGCCTCATGCAATTCTTATTAACGAAACTAAACTTTATTAAAAAACAAGAGAGAGTATGGTTAAAAGATCAGTATACATACAGACATGAGTTCAATTCATTGAGGTTCAGATTCGTAGCAGAGATGTTTCAGAGTTACAGCCGTGTTAGTCTGTATTCGCAAAAAGAAAAGGAGTATGTGTGGCACCTTAGAGACTAACCAATTTATTTGAGCATCCGATGAAGTGAGCTGTAGCTCATGAAAGCTTATGCTCAAATAAATTGGTTAGTCTCTAAGGTGCCACAAGTCCTCCTTTTCTTGTAGCAGAGATGGTGAGCTTTGTAGTTGCAAAGAGTTCTTTCAGAAATAGTTCATAGGTTATAGTCCAACGTCCAAATCTCATATTCAGGGCATACCAGCATAACTGGGACCCCAGTCTTGCGACTCAAATTTCCCCCGATGAAGCCTAAGCTGACAGAATCAGGACCCAAGGATCTTTTATATAATTACAGGTTTCAGAGTAACAGCCGTGTTAGTCTGTATTCGCAAAAAGAAAAGGAGTACTTGTGGCACCTTAGAGACTAACCAATTTATTTGAGCATGAAGTGAGCTGTAGCTCACGAAAGCTTATGCTCAAATAAATTGGTTAGTCTCTAAGGTGCCACAAGTCCTCCTTTTCTTTTTATATAATTACATGTCTTTTGACAAGGTGGGAGTTCAAAAGTTAATTAGGATGACTTTGGAGGAGGTCCATCACCGGTACTTATCTATAGAATTAACATAAGGCAATTTGCTTGTTCCTCCACCATTCACAGATTATTTGCTATACATTTCAAAGAGAGACGAATACCGATATCCCATGTTTACAATTCATTTAAATGCTAGGATGTTCTTTTGACCTCTGAATTATTAGAATACAGCATAGATAGGGACTGTTGATTACATTGGCGACCCTACTCATACATATGTAAAAACACAAATATTATCTCCCCACATGTCTTTTGAGGGTTACAGATGGTCTAGATAATACTTAGTCCTGTCCTGACTTCAGGGCACTGGACTGGATGACCTCTTGAGGTCTCTTTCAATCCTACAATTCTGTGAGCTCCAGGAGGTTATTTAGTGACCAAAGGGCTGCTGACATGTTACAAGAGAAGTGGCTGCTCCGAGCTGGGGCAGATGGGATTCAGGAGCCTCCGGCTGCTCCCTCACAGACACTCATCCAGGGCAGCCTCCCGGCCTCAGTTGTGCGGGACCAGCCTATGGCTGCCCTGGAATCTCTTGTAATGACTCTGGTTGTCAAGGGTGGTGATTCAACAGGGCCGGGCTCAACCCAGGGACCAGGACAAAATCGGCCCAATATTTGTACCACTCCTTTCCAGCCCTGGCCTCCTTGAGCTTCCTCTCCCTGAGCTCACAGGGTGCAGATCCAGCTGGGGGTCTCAGCGGTTTGGGCCGCACAGGCCATTACACTGACCCATCCTAGGGGCAGCGCTAGGATCCACAGGCAGGATTCCTGGACAGTAGTATCTCCAGGCACTGAGAGAAGGCTCTGAGTTTCCCCAGCTGGAACATAGCTGGCCCTCGCTAGGAACAAGGGTGGCTGCAAACTTCCTCCATTTAATACACGTGAAAGGGGGGCCCTGGGTTCCAGGCAGGCTCCCAGCACCCCAGTGAATAAAGTCTGAGCAGGGCTGGACACACTGGCAGCCACCTTTTGCTCTGATTCACTCACCAGGAAACCCCACTGAATCAATGGGAGTGCACAGGGTGCCCATTGGCCCAGTAGCTGTGTATAGGGGGAGGGATCCGGGTGGGTGGTCCTCAGGTCAGCGCCCAGGCAGGAGGGGCTGTAATTACAAGTTCCACATCAGTCCTTCTGCACTGCGTGGCTGCAGAATAGAGTCACAGGGCAGTGCTATTTACCTGCTGAGGGCCCGCGCTGGAGGGGACAGCGTTGGGATACAACCAGCAGGTGGGTGACTGAGATTCCCCAGAGCCAGAGGGTCAAATCCTGGGAGCGCTTTGTTCCCCATCAGAAGGAGCTAACCCATGGGCCAGGCCGTTTATTAGGTGTGGAACTGTAAGCCCAGGTTCTGTCTGCCCTGTCTTCCCATTAAAGAGTCCAAGGCATTTCCCTGACAGGCTGGAGTTTGCCTTCGGCTGAGATTTCCCCTCACACAGCGGCTGTGCTGTGTTGCAAGGCCGCCACCTTAGAGGTGGCTGCATTTCCATGGAGCTGTGCCGGGAGGGTGTCAGGATTTGCGGACTCTAGGTTGTCTTGGGGCTGCCAGCAGGAGGGAATCGCTGAGCTATTGTAACAAACCTCCAAACAAACTGTCCCTCTGCAGTGTGCTACAGAGCTTCGCAAGCAGCAGCATGCACAGAACTCAGCTCTCCCTGCTCGAAATCACAGGCCCCTGCCACTTGAGCTAAAGGAGAGTCTCCATCAGCTGGCAGCAGTGTAGTACCTATGCCACACAGATGAGCACTTCCGATTCCATCCAGTAGATGGCACGCACGCACAGCCAATTAATCGTATCAGATCCTACAGAGCATCCCTCAGCCTGCCACCACCCCAATGCGGGGCAAGGAGCTACAATGGGGAGGAAGGGGGAGAGAAATAACACAATCAGTTATCAATGAGACGAGGCACAGTTTCTTAGCACAGACAACATTGCCTGTGACCCTGGTGTTGCAAGCTGGCTCTTCCAAGGTAATGAATGCCGGTCTGTGAGGCCTGTGTGGGGACAGTGTCTACAGAGGAGAAACAGGAAGGGGGGAAAGGATTGTGTGAGCCTCTGAGGCCCCTATACAATCTCCTTTCTGTTGTCCTGCCCCCACTTGCACCCCCTCGTAGATCGTAAAGACAGCAGGAGCCATTCTCATGACCAGCCAGTCTGAGCTGCCTCCTGCCGGCTGGCCGGAGAATACCATCCAGTGATTCCTGCCTGCAGCCGGCCACCTGAGCTAGAGCAGAGCTCTTAGAGAGAAAAGGAGTACTTGTGGCACCTTAGAGACTAACCAATTTATTTGAGCATGAGCTTTCGTGAGCTACAGCTCACTTCATTGGATGTGAACCACAAGTACTCCTTTTCTTTTTGCGAATACAGACTAACACGGCTGTTACTCTGAAACCTCTTAGAGAGAGACGTCCATCCTCTTGTTGGGGACGGGGAATCCCTGGGCAGCCCATGCCAGCTGCTAACCACCCACCCCATCAGACAGGTGCCTCGGTGCCACTGTGACTGTCTGTCTTCCAGAGGCAACCTGATGGGCCCCATGACTTCCCCTTGTTCTCACTGCTCTCCTCAGCTGAGTTTGGTTCCTCTCCGGCGCTGAGGCCGGAGTGTGTGTGTGACGGTCATTCTCTGCTCTGGTCACTCTTGCCATTGGGTCACGTTTCCAAGAGCCGCTAGGTCACACGGGCACCTGCGGGCCGTCCCCAGGAGCCAGGGTTCTCTGCTCGGTGTCCCCCTCTGGATCCCTAGTTTTGCACCTTTGACCTTCACTCCTGACCCTGTTCTTTCTTAGTTGTCCCCCGCGCTGATTTGGATCCCGGGTGCAGTGGTCCCTCCTGCACGGCTGGGGGAGGGGCCTTTAGAAGCAGAGGGGCTTACACCCACCTGCCTCCCAGAGCTTTCCAATAAGGCCCGTAGGAGTGATTTAGGCCCAGCTTGGCAAGGGTAGTTAGGGGCTTAACTTCAGGCAGGCATTGTGGCCAAGTGGCTAGAGCCCTGCACTGGGACTTGGGAGACCTCGCTTCTATTCCTAACCTGGCTACTGGGTAATCCCAGGCAAGTCACTTTCCTGCTCTCTGCCTCAGTTTCCCCATCTGTAAAATGGGGATGACACGGAGCTTCTTGGGAATGAGTGACAGGGGATGGATCACTTGATGGTGACCTGTTCTGTTCATTCCCTCTGGTGCACCTGGCACTGCCCGCTGTCAGGAGACAGGATCCTGGCCGAGATGCACCTTTGGTCTGACCCAGTAGGGCTGTTCTTATGGATGTTAGTGGGAGTTGGGTCCCCGCAAACCTCTAGGCTTCAGGCCCTGTGGGGACATGGGGGGCCCTCGTTGCCTGAGTCACTGTTGCCAATGGGATGCGAGCTGCTGGGGCGTGTGCAAGCGCCCCGCTGCCCGGCTCCGGAGAGCCTCTGTGCCTGGGATCCACCCAAGGGACCGCGGGCGTCCCAGCCGGGCGGCAGGGGCGGGGCTGCGCCGCCAGGTGGCGCCGCTGGGCCGGCTCCAATTGTCTCATTAGCCGAGCGGGCGGCCCCTGGCCACGGGGCGGGAGGAGGCTGCTAGCGCCGGGCCGCCCCCGCGAAGGACACCGCGGGCCGGGCCGTCTGCTCGCCGGGCCGAGAGCGGCTGGGCTGGGAGCCCGCGGGCGGGGGCTGCTCGCTCCGCACCAGCTGCGCCCGGGCGCCCCGAGGTAAGTGCCCCGGGCTGCTGTCGGGGTGCAGGGAGAGCCCGCCCGGGGCACGACTGAGCCCAGGGCAGCTGGGGGGCTGGGATTCCTGGGCTGCTCTGGCTCCTGCCCTAGGGTGACCGGATGTCTGGGTATTAGGGACTTTGTCCTTATATATGCAACTCTACCCCCGAGTTCCCCGAAAAAGTCCCCGCCTGCTTTCTGGTCACCCTACCCTGCCCCCCCCAGCCCCCTCTGCGCTGGGATTCTGGAGGTGGGGGCGCCCGGGGCGCGCAAGGGGCTGCGGGCACACGCTGGGGGGCTCTCGTCCAGCTCTTGGGTCAGAGGAGCTCCCAGGAGGGAGCCCTTGGCCCAGCTCGTGGGGGGCAGGGGCTGCGGATGCTCTGGCCTCTCCTTGCAAGTGTTCTGGCCCCTGGGAGCGTCCCTGCCCCGCCGGCAGCTTCAAGCCTTGCCCGGTCTCCGGACTCTGATCCCTGCCTGCCGCGCGGCAGACTTGGGAAGCGTCGCTCCGGCTTCAGGGCTGCGGGGTAATGACAGGCTGCGCTGCTGTGGGGAGCCAGGGCAGGGGCTGGAGCTATTTTGGGACTGTCTAGTAAATAGCCAGTCTCCTCATGTGGGGGGAGGAGGGGACTGAGAGCACCTCGGCTGCAGGAGGCCTGGCTCCTCCTCTCCCCATTGCCCCTGCTTGCTAACAGGGTGCTCGCGTGCCCCCTTGGCTGATCAAGCTTTGCCCCGGCTCTTTATTCAAAGACAGCCCCGTTCCCTGCTGCCCCGGCCTCCTGTTGCCACCCCTCCAATTGCCCTGCAGGGAGCTAATCCAGCCTGAGTACTGATGCCAAGGTGTCATGCACCCGGGAGCAATCTCTCCCTCTGGGGTGCTGCCCACGTAACGCACGAGCCACAGGGCTCCCCCATGTGAATCGTTCCCCTCTGAAGGCAGCTCTCTGCCCGTCATCCAACACCGTGCCTCTCACGCTGTGGGCAGCGCTGGCCTCTGGGTACACGCCAGTCACTGGTGAGCTTACAGGTGTGAGGCAAGTCAGAGATGTTGGATGCCAAGAGGGGACCCTTTCTAGTGCTTTGTCCCATCTGGTTCCGAGTGTCACAAGCAAAGGGGCTCCCTGTGCCCCCCATCCAGCCTCTGGGATGGCTGCGTGGGCACTCAAAGGCACACAGGTCTACCCTGCTGCTGGGTGGGGTATGGTTTCAGCCCTTCTCCCACCCCCACTCATGGGGGCCCTGCTGGAGTCCAGAGAGGATTGCCAGGCACAGGGCATGTCTGTATCTGGTGTGTGTGTGTTTGCGGGGAGGCGCTTCCTACTGGCGCGGCAGAGCCAAGCACAGGAAATTCTTCCCAGCGGTTTCTCAAGCCCCTCTTTGTGTGCCTGGGATTTTTAAGATGTTTCCCTGACGGTTATAGAAGAGGTGTCGGGGCCAGCCGGCCGCTAGCCCTGCTTCCTCCCCCTCCGCCAAGCTGCATGTGAATCTAACCTCCCCGGGGAGGGGGCCTGCGTGTGGTGCAGGGATCAGGAGCGCTCGGGGCTGTGTCTGACCTATTGACTCCAGCCGCTCAGATGTGGGGGAGCGGAGCATCGGGTCATCCACGGGGCTGTGCAGTGGGGCTGTCCTCGTGGGTTAGGAACAACGCCGGGCAGATTGGTCCTTCGGGTGCTGGAGGGGACAGGGGCCTTTCTTCCTTCCTCAGTCAGAAGGGGACGTGCAAAGTGGGCTGGGATGCGAACAGCACCAAATGGGCTGAACTGGGCCTCCCCTCCCCCCCCCCCCCGCCATGATGCTGCCCGGATCCGACTCTTCATGTGTTCCTTGGGGTGGCCCCCCCGAGCTGCCTCACTGAGAGCCCTGGGCTGTTGTGCCGTCCCACCAAGACGGTCTCTTCCCACCCCAAACCACCACAGCCCGCCTTGGTGGGGGGCGGTGTCGGCACATGAAGGTGTCAGCTCAGCATCCTCTCCGGGGCGGGCTCGGGGAGCAGAAAAGCTTCTTCTGAGCCACAGGAACAAATGACTCAAACCTGTGGCTGCAAACTTCCTGCATTGTCTTGTCTCCGCTTCCTGCCAGAGCAGGGCGCTGGGGGGGCCTGCTTGGCTCAGGCCTGCAGCAGTAACCTGCCAAGACCTCTTCTGCCCCTCAATACTGACAGCTGCTCTGTCTCTGCTCCCACCATCTCCCTTCTGCTCAAGTTTAAGAGATCTTCTGCCATTGCACGGTAGCCATCTGCCTCTTGCCAGTCCCATGGCCCTCTCCTCTCCAACACGCACTCTTGACCAGCTCTTCTCCCGCCCCCCAATCCTCACTGCCTTGCCCGCAGCACCATCCTTGCTATCCATTCTGCCACCTCTCCGAGCCAGCTCCCCCAGGCCTGGCACTGCTCTCCCTTGGCTCCCCTGCCCTAGGTTCACTGCTCTCTGGACCCTGGCTATGTCTGGGTCCCAGCAGGTTTCTTAGCTGAACCTGGCTTGGTCCCCTTGTCCGCCCCAAGCCCTGCTGCGTGTGATTGCTCGCCCCCCATCTCCATAGCATGCTGGCTCACCCCACTGGTGTCATGTTTACCTGCCGACAGCTCTGCCAGTGCACCCATTTTCTGGATCGCAAAAGGGCCTCAAGGTGTGTAGGGGGCAGCCTCAGAACGAGACTGATTGACCACCTGCAATGCTGGGTTAATGCTGGCACCATCCAGAGTCAGTGCCTTCCCCAGCGTGCCTGATCCCTCTGCAGGGTGAAGCTAGAGCGTCCCTGTTCTCTGTGCCTTTTCCGGTTGGGCTGGGCAGTGCTGGAGCAGGCCCTGGGAGCCAGCAGCCTGTGCCCACAGTGTATTTCTTTGCCTGGAGCCCCCTCCATCCGCCCCAGCTGCTTGTGGTTAGGAAAGGAAACCGTTGGCCTTATTGGCTGGTGTCAGGCCTGCAACGGGAAGGCAGAGGCTGTTTGCGCCAACCTGTGACAGTGCAAGACACTTCTCTGTGTCTCGCAGCTGCCCTCTCCGGAAGGAAAGAGCCGCCAGGCGAATGAACGTAGCGCGCCGATTGCCTGCGAGAGAGGGCAGCGCTGGGACGACCCAGGGTGAGGGCCCCGGTTACTGCTGGGAAGCCCTTCTAGCTTTGATTTCAGGATTGGAGGAATGGGACTAGGAGTCAGGAATCCTAAGTTTTGTTCCTGGCTCTGGGAGGGGAGGGGGATATAATGCTTAGTGCTGTGAGGGGGTGGGAGTCAGGACTCCTGGTTCCATTTCTACCTCTGGAAGGGGAGTGGGATCTAGTGGCTTAGAGCAGTGGGACTGGAACCAGGACTCCTGGGTTCTGTTGCCGGTTCTGCCACTACCTGCTTTGGCCGAGGCAAGAAAGGATCTTTCTCTCTCAACCCTGGACTCCACAACAGCCTAAAGTGCTCATGCTGCTGGGTTCAGCTTGTGCCTTGCTGCTCCCTGAATTTCCTTGCCCCCAGCCCTGATACGCTGGTTTTATTCCATTTTCAGATCCTCCTCCAGGTGCTGCCACACTGCCCATCCTGCTGCCGCTGGACTCGTCATGTCAATGACGGTGAATCTGACCGGCCCGGCCCCCTGGGGCTTCCGTATCACGGGAGGAAGGGACTTCAGGAAGCCTATCATTGTGTCCAAGGTAGGAGCATCCACATGCTGGGATTTGCCTGCTTGTGCTGGAGTGTGCTCTAGGCACTGGAACAGAGGGGCACTGGGAGCCAGGACTCCTGGGTTCTGATCTTGGCCCTGCCACTGAATCCCTTGCACAAGTGCCTTGGATGAGAAGGTGAGCGTTGCCCATGATCTGGAGGTGAATAGGTTTTGATGGGCTGGCAAGAAGAGTGGCTTGCTTGGCTGCAGCTCTGAGGATTTAGCGAACACTTCCAAATCCCAGGCGAGACAACCCGGGTTAACAGCCTTGTGCAGCGTGTTAAACTGGCCGAGTCCAAGCGAGGCTCCCCTGAGGATGTGCCATGCCCAGTTAAACCCATGTCAAGGCACACTGCCTTGTCCAGGCTAGGCTAAGGAGTGTTAGCGAACACCTTCCAAAGCCTAGTCTGGGAGCTGCCTGAGGGCGCGTCTGGGATCTCCGCGAAGGGATCTTGGCTGGTGGTGTGCAGAGAGAGTGGCAGCCAGGCCCCCAGCTGCCCAGGGCTTTGTGTTCTGGAAGTAGCTGCCGAAACGGGAGCCGGGAAGCCAGTGGAATGCCCGGAGTTATGGCTCTCCCTGCTAAGTGGCATGTGCTGGGCAAGCTGCAGTGGCTCATGGAGCCCCAGGTGAAGAGCAGCCAGTCCAGGAGGTGAGGTAAAGAACCCACAGAGAGTGGGAGGCTGTTCCCCAGCAGGATGCTGCAGGTGCGTTCCTGTGGGGATCTGAAAGGCGAGAGCCCAGTCAGTGGTTCCAGCTCCCCGTCGGTGTGGGGTCTGGCGGGCTTGATCCTGGGGTGAGCTCCCTGTGGGTTTCCCCATGGCTCCCTTGTATAATCTGGCTGGCTGTCGCGCGTCTTTCCGCTGGCTTGCTGTCTTCTCCGTCCCCCTGTGCCAGAGCCACTTGCTCTCCCGTCGGCAAAGGGCAGGGGCTGCAGAGGAAGCCAGCTCCCTGCTGAGTGGGCGCGGTGCCAAGGGACCTGGGAGCAGATCCTGTTTACCGTCCTTGAGGAATCCTGCTCTGTGGGAACAGGCTAGAAGCCCCCGCGGTGCACGTGTGCAGAGAAAAACAACGAGCTCTAACTTCACCCATGGCCAAGAGGAGTTTCTCTCTGTTGTTGTTCTGGCCTTGGCCTTGGTGTCCACTGTAAACCTGGCCTCAGTCAGGGGAGATCAGGACAGGGAGGTGGGGCCTTCTGCCTCCAAGTCACCAGCTGGGACCTGTGAGCAAGCTGGCCGTGACCGAGAGCCCTTCCCGCCTCAGCAGAGAGGCCAAGGACTAAGTGGACCACAGAGATTCAACGCCCTCACCCAGCCTTAGGGGTGGTCCCTCTGAATCAGGGTTTGGGGCACATTGGCAAGACAGGACTCCTGCTGTGCTGAACTGTGGATTTTCAGAAGCTTTTGTGCCCCGCGGCTGTTGCTCTGGCATCTTTCCCCAGCACTAGATTCATGTCACTTTATTGTCGATGGCGCAGGTGGCAAGGCCTACAGTTAAGATTGCTGGATGTTTCTCATTCTAAGCCCTATTTTTCCAAAGCCAAACTTTAAGCCTTCGGGCTGATATCGTCCAGGCTGACTGGCTGTCTCGGGCTGAACTTTTCTGGAAAGTTTCAGCTAAAACGGTTCAGCCGTTTCTGAGAATGGAATTTGCCGCAGAGGTTGGCAGGTGTGTCGTGAATGAGGCAAGGGGCTTCAGGAAGAGAAAGGATGGTCTCCTAGGTAAGGTGAGCGAACGCTGTCCTGGAGAACTGGATTCTATCCCTGCCTCTTGCCACAGAGTTCCTGCGTGATGCTGGGAAAGTCACTTAAACCGGACATTTGTTTGACAGATAGTCAATAATTACGTGTTCCTCATTTTCTGGGTGCCTGACTTGAGACCAGATAAGCAGAAGTGCTGAGCACTCCCAGCATTGCTTGAAGTCAGCTGGGAGCTGGGCCGTGAGCAGAAACATGCTACGTGTTGCTAAGTATGCTGAAATATCAGATGCCAGGCGTCTCAAATTGGACACGCAAAATTAGTTGGCAATTTTGGCTTTAAACTTTGTGCCTAGTTTTTGCACCTATAAGCTGGGGGGGGGGGTAATACCACCCCCTCGCCTCCTGGGCTCTGTGAATTTGTTAATTCATGTTTGCAGAGAATGAAGACTGCAATGAGAGCACTGTAGAAGAAGCCCACGAGGAAATGAATAATTCTGGACTCAGAGCAGGATTGGGATAGTGAGCAATACATCATGCATGGGACTGCACAGTGTTGGAGGGGGATAAGAGGAAATATTGCCCAGCTTTGCTGAACACTGTGCAGAGAGTAAGGCATGTAGTGTGGGGGGTGGGAGAGGGGTGTCTGGGGAGTCTCACCACTTGGAAACTCAGCTGAGTAGCAGTGTCCTCTGCCCCAGGTCTACTCCCTACACTGTGGCCCCATTTTGACAGCCGCTTCCCCAGGGCTGTAGGGTATTTGGATGCTGTCTGATTTCCAGGTCAGGGATGGTTTTCTTCCCCGCCCCCACCCCTCCAAGTCGAGGTAGGATGTCTGGGAGAGAAAGCTCTAGGCCCCTGAGTGGAATGTAGGGCTCCTCTGGGCCAGGGGCGGGTGGCGAAATCGCAGGGTTTGGCCATCCCTTTGGGCTCATCCTCACTGCAGAGTTACCCTGTGTTACAGCTAGTGTGTTCTGGCCAGCTATGGGCAGGGCTGGAGGCTGGGCTGGAAGAGATCCCACAGAGAAGCCTAGCTTGGGAAAAAGCTGAAGCTGGTGTCATGGTGGTAGGTGGCCGTAAAGGCAAGCCCCAGGCAGGGCTAAGATTGGGCTAGTGTCTCTTCTGTTCAGAGCAGCTTGGGAAGGGCCCCCTGCTTATCTCCGCCTCCCCTCTCGCCGCTCCTTGGGCCAAGGTGCTGGCGATCCACCTGGGCGAGGGTGGCCATGTCTCCTGTGCCATGGTATGCTGGAGGTGGCTGGCAGGTCTCTGCCGCCGGCACTCTGCCTCCCCCAGGGCGGTTTGTTTCTCTGCAGTAATGCCTGGGTGTTCTCCCCCGCCCCCTGGCCGTGCAGGTGATGGAGAGCGGTAAGGCCGCTGCAGGGGACCTCCGACCTGGTGACGTCATCGTCTCCATCAATGGCGACAGCACGGCCAACATGCTCAATGTGGAGGCGCAGAACAAGATCAAGCAGAGCTCCGGCCGGCTCCAGCTTCAAGTGGACAGGTGAGATCCACCTGCCCGCGTCCACACTGTACTGTTCCCTCTTCCTCATCAGGGCAGGGATCTGCTCGGGGGGCCTGGCTTCACTATTCCCCCCCAGTCCCCCTGTGCTGTGGGAGCGCTGCAGCGTCTGGGTGGGGCGTCAGGGGTCTGTGTCAGAAATCTGGAGTCCTGCAAGTTCAAACTCGCAATCACTCCATCAGGATCCATCCCGGGCCCTTTTCATCACAGCAGCAAGGCCTACAGGGTAGAGCTGGGATTCATAACTCCTGGGTTCTCTTCCTAGTTCTGCCACTGACTCATTGGCTAGCCTTGGGCAAGTTACTGCCCTGCTCTGTGCCTCAGTTTCCCCTGCTGTGCAGTGGGGGATAATGATTCCTACCTCTCTCCCGGAGGGCTGGGGGTTAGTTAACCAATCGGTAAAGCACTATTTACATCCTAATACAATATGCCATTACCAGGGCTCAGCCCTGTACTGCTCCTTGGTAAATGTCTACACCTCCTGCATGGACAGGATGTGGAGCAAGGGATGAGGGTTATTCCCCTCTGCCCCTCCGCGGTGGAAGCATGGGCAAAGGCTGAGCTCCAACCCCCTTGGTTTACATGGAGCAGAGACGTACAAGAGAGATCCGAGGCCTGTATGAGGGATACAAGGCTGGACTACAGAGGGGTCTTGCCTTAGTCTCTTTGCTACGCCCTGGGGACCACTGCTCTGAGGTGCCGTGCCAGGCTTGATGCTGCAGCTCTGGCGGCTGGGAGGCATGCTGGGCATGGGGCTGTGGCTCCTGGGTGGGGGCGGGGGGCTGTGGCATGCTATGGGGGGTGGGCATGCTCTGCTGTGGGTGGCTCTGGGGCAGGGAGAGGGGATCAGCTGTGCTGTGCTTCTGAGGCAGGGGCATGCTGGGTATGGAGCTGTGGCTCAGACGGCGGGCGGGGCAGGGCTGGAGTTCGGCTGTACCAGGCACAGCGTGTCTGTTCCTCCCTGCTTCGGGAGGCGCCATCTCTGCTGTTGGCCTCGGGGGCCTTTAGGCTGCTTCTGGAAACTAGCCCGCTGTGCACACGGTGGACCAGGCAGCTTTGGCAGCTACCGCCCTGCAGCCCAGGTCTGACGGGTTCCAGTGAGCCTCTGCCCTCTGGGAGGGGCAGGTCAGGGGTGTCCTGTGACAGCCCCTTGCAGCATGGGGCAGGCCCCAGTCAGCGGAAGCTGCCTTGGGGGCTGTTATCCTCTGGGCTGTGGAGCTGGACACGACCCCCTCCCCTCCCCCCCAGATGGCCAGGCTGCAGGAGAGGGACCCTGCGTGGCAGGTCTGTCAATCCAGTCAGCCCTGGGGCTGGCTCTCCACTACCCGCCCTGATTCACCTGCTTGGCCCAGATGAGCTGGCTGCATGTGCGACTCTTACAGTCTGAGCCAGACCCCAGAGGAAGCGGAGGCCGGGCTCTGTCTTTCCCCTGATAGGTGCACTGGAGCCAGCGAGTGGCCCCTGGGAGCTAGCTGTGCTGGTACGTGGCTTGGCAAGCTGGGTGGCTCAGGCTAAGCCTGTGTAGCTGGGTCCTGCCCCACTGGGGAGGTGGAAACTTTCTTTGCACTGTCTCCTGATGACTCTGACTGTCCAGAATGTGCAACCGTCTTTGCGGGGGGGAGGTGATGGGTGCATCCTATAAATACCTCACTGCTGACCCGGGTGCGGCCACTTGCCAGCCTGACTCACGGCTTCCTCTTGCCCTCCCCTGCCATCTGCGGCATTCGCAAGGGATTGTTTGGCAAAGGTATCTGCCTGGCCTGCTGCCCCAGGCGTTGCACTGTAGGGTAAGGACATGCCTGGGAGCGCCAGGCAAAATCCAGGGCTGAGCCCCCGCCCTGCCCTGATCAGCTGCTCTTGCAGCAGGTCGCGTAGCCTGGATGCTCGCTCGCATCCCCCCCCAGCAGTTGCACGCTCAAATGCATGTGCGCACAAGCTTCCATGCAGTCACGCTTGCACAGGTGTGTGCAGCCTAGTTTCACCATTGCTGGTGCACGAGCTCCTGGGGAGCTGCCTGCCCAAGAGACCCCTCCCACACGCGAGAAGCCCCTTTCTCTCGCCAGCTCCCTTAGTAGTCTATCTCTCCTGGCTGCCTCTCTGCTCAGTGCTGCGTCCTCTCCCCCTCTCCAGCTGACTGGGACGTGCAGCATGTCCTGATGAAGGGTGGGAAACCCTCATGGTATCTTGGAAGTGGCCCAAAACCCACAAACCCAGCCGGAGCGGCTCAGGAGACAGCATTCCGCTCATTCCGGGCCCTTCGGCTCATCTCCTTCCCTTCCCCGCCTGCCCCGAGAGCCAGCCTGCTGTCCCTGTGCTCCCGCTGGGTCCCCAGGGTGGGGAGCCACGCCTCTCTGTCCCCTGGCTGCTGGCCCTTCCCCTCTGGCCCTTCATCTCATGGCCTCTGCTGTAGTACAGGGGAGAACAGTGCCCCACCTGCGTACCTTCCCCCAACTTACACAAGCAGTGTCCCTTTTTGCTGCCACTGGGCATGTCTGCCTGTGTCTGGCAGTGGGAGCTGCCCCCAAAGGCACGCTCTTGTCACAGGGATGTCTGGCTAGGAGCCTGGGAGGCAAGCAGACAGCCGCAGTCTGCTCTGTGTCCCGCTGGCTGGGGCTAACCCCACGTGGACCGTGGAGTGCTGGTCCCTATATTCTGTCCCCTTTGGGGCTGGGGCTGGGCCTGGGCTTCAGAACTCGAGAGACCCTTCCAGCCTCCTGCCCCTCTGCTCTCGGGAATATGGGATGTGGGGGCAGGACTCCTCTCGTCTCCCACCATCACGTTGCGTTCCTATGGTCCAACTTGTACCCCTCCATTTAACTGCCCTTCATGAATTCCAGCTCCTGGCTACATCAAAGCCCCCAGCGGGTTCCTGTTGAGAGGGGGAGAGAATATAAAGTAGCCCTGTATTCCCCTCCTCCCGCCGCCTGGCCTCCGGGGCTGGTGCCGCATCCAGCACATCCGGGCTGGGACCAGGAGTAGGGGTGGAAGAAGTCCTCTTAACCCTTTGTCCTTCCAACTGTGCCTGGATAGGGAGGGTGCTGAGGGGAGCGAAGCCTCTGGGGTGAACTGAGTTCTTCCTCACTGACGGGGAGGCGTTACGGTAGCACCTCGAGGCCCCCGCTGAAATCAGGGCCCCGTTGCTCCAGGTGCTGTTCGTAGATAGCTCACTGCAGAATGGGCTGTTTCTTACCAGCCAAATAAACAAGATGGTGGGTTATTAATGTTACCCCATTGGACAGATGGGGACTGAGGGGCTAGGGGTCTTGCCCAAGGGTGCAGAGTCTGTGGCGGAGCAGGGAGTAAACCTTGGGTCTCCTGTGTCCCAGGCCTGCACCCCCAACTTATCCTTCCTCTGCTTTCCCAAGGGGAGGGTAATTACTGCAGGCTATCAGACACAGTATGCCGAGGAACATGGCCTCAGGGCAGGGCACAAGAGGGGGTAACTAGCCAGCTGCCTCCTCTGGTCCCGGTTGTCATCCCAAGGCCCCAAAGGTGGAATGGGGGCCAGTCAGGCCAGTCTCTCTCTCTCCCTCCATCTCCTCTCTTTTTCCATTGCACTCAGGTCCCCATTGTTCTTTCCCGGCCAGACCAATGGTGAGAGCTCCCCAGAGATGTTGGCCATGAGGTTCCAGGTGAGACCCTCCCCACCAGGTCCTTCCCCAAACCCTGGGGAGAGTGGAAACATCCAGCACCACCTGGCAGCGGGAGTCCCATGTCTTGGCTCCAAGCCCTGCCCTTGGGGTGGGGGGAAGGGGATGCTGTGCCTGTTAATGGTCCTGGGCCCTGATTTCAGGGCATGGCTGCCTTTGCCCACCCCAAGGCCTCTCCCCATACAAGGGTCCTTCCCGCTCAACCCCAAAGAAGGGGGAGCGATGGGGAGCCGGGCCATCCTGACTGGCGTGTGGGGTGGTTCCATCCCCCTGCCCGCTTGGCTGACGGTATCTTTCCCCAGGATGTTGTGCGAACCAGGGATGACAGCCAGGGCTCGGTGAGGTCCTCCTACTCCAGCCCGGCATCCCTCAGCCCCCGGCCCGGCAGCCCCTTCTCATCCTCGTCACCCGGGTACCGGCCTGGCAGCCCTTACAGCCCCCAGAGGCCCAGCCTGCCCTCCGAGGGCAGAGTGGAGATGGTGGTGAGCAGCCGCAGGTAAGGCCCAGAGCCAGGGAGAGGTTGGGGGTGGGGTGGGTGTGCCACGCATCTGGGTTTGAATGGCCCAGATGTGGGGGGCTGGCAGGGTGGAGGCGGTGGGATACAGCTGACCTTTTTTTGATCCCCCTGTGAATGGGTTTCCCATAGACTTTTCTCCCCCTTTCAGCTTCCAGTCTCTGGCCAGTTCTCCCAGTGTCTTTGAGGATCGCTCCCCCTCACCCTATGGGCACCAGCGTTCAGGCAGCAGACAGGTGAGCAGGAGGGCGCTGGGGTAACAGCATCCCAGCTGCACAGCGTTCTGTGTTGGGGGGGGATCCCCCCCACATCAAGCTGGGGTGTGATGCTGCAGGGGGCAGGTGTTGGCCTCGTACCCTGGGGACCTGGCATTGTGCTGGGGCGGAGGTATGTCTGTGGGGGAGAGTCTGAGTTACGTTGTCTCTTTCCCCTACCTGGGCCGCTGCAGGAAGCCTTGTGATGCCCTGTGTGGGGCCAATGACACAAGCTCCTCCAATTCCCACCCCCCAGGGTTTGGGATGCTTCGTCTCTGAACGCAGGGCTTACGCTGTCAAGGGGGAGCGGGGCGCCAGAGGCCCAGCTGGCAATTCCTGTCGCTGGCTGTCCCTTCTTTGTCAGGTGGGGTAACTGGACAGTCTCACCCTAGCAAAGTCCAGTCTGTCTTCGCAGTCCTTCTGAGCTCTTGGCCCCAGCGATATCTTGTGGCAGCGAGTCCCACAGGCTAACCACCCATTGTGCAGCAATCTGAACCATGCTTCCCTTCGGTGTCACTGACTGGGGAGCTCCAGGGGAGGGCCACTGCCTCCCCTGTCCTACTCGCGGCCTGTCCATCTGCACCAGCTCTTTGCCACCTCTCCCTAGGCCCCATTCAGTCTCCCAGAGCCTGTCTCTGAACCCCCCTCTCCTGGGATATTTTTCCTTGGGGCATTTGCCCCTTCCCCTCCCAGTGCTGGGTCTGGGTGCAGGTGTATTTGTAGGATTGGGGAAGAGCTCCATTGTGGCAACAGGAGGGGATTTTACTGCCGGAGGGGGTCGGGGTGTTCACATCATCCCTTGGCGCTGTGACTGTCCTCTTTTGGTCCATCCAGCTTTGCCCGCCGCCTCCATGTTCCTGCCCTGCCCCGGAGGGACCCTCCTGGCAGAGTGAGGGCTTTGGCCTCCGTGTTGCCCCCGGGAGGCTGTGCGCTGGGCCCCGTTACTAAAGCAGCCGGCTGCCCGACTGTAGCCTCCCACTCTGTCCCCGCAGGCAGCAGAGCACCTGGCGGAGGATGTTTGCCTGTTTCTACCTGGCGTCTCCGAGGCAACGGCTCAGGGCTGGGGAGGGAAAACCAGTTTGGGGAGATGCTGCTGCTGTCCCGTGGGCATGCAAGGCAGGGACGCTGGCAGGGGAGGCTGCCTCCACAAAGACACGTGGTGGGTCCTGGGAGCTTCTGCTCTTCCCTGGAGGAGCCGCTTGCTCCATTGCCTCTCAGGGCGGGGGGGAGAGGGGGCGCTGTTCAGTCTCTGTTCAAAGCTGGATACTGCCTGCCCCAGGGCCCCAACCCCAGCCCTGGGTGCGTGTTCTCTGCCTGCTGATAGCCAGGCCCCACTGGTGCTACAGGTACAGGTCCAGGGAGTTCAGGGCCGGTGAGCTGCAGCCCAGCGCCTGAGCCACGAGCCCCGGGTACCCGTCCTGCCGGCGCTCAGCAGAGCCCGGCTCCAAGGGGCTGCATCCCCCGGGGGCGGTGGGCTCCGTTCCCTGCTGCTCGCTCCTGGCTCCGGGTACGTCCTTCCCTATCCCGGAGGTGCATGGGCAGTGTGGCCCAGGCCGGCTGCAGTGCAAGCCCCCAGTCGACTTTCTAGCCAGACCTACACCCAGGGGTGAGGTGCTGGGAAGCCTGTGGTCCACCAGGGGGTCTGGCTCCTGGACTCTCCCATAACTTTCCCGTTTCCCTTTCCCGTGGGGACCTGTTCTGTGCGCTCCGGTGGCGTAGGGCCCGGAGCCACATCCTAGCGCACCCCACTTGACACCCACTGGCATTTTCTTGGCTCCCGTCCTCTCCAGCGTGTTTCTACTGGGCGCTGCTGCTGCTTCCTCCTGGCTCCGGCTCCGTGGCAGCCACTGGCTCTGAGGGCCCGCTCCCTCCCCACCCTAGTTCCCTTTATTTTCTTGGGGCTGGGGATATTTTTCAAGCCCAAATTGGGAAGCGCGGTGGCCCTGGAGCATGGCCTGTTCCAGCTGGCAGTGGGCTCAGCCCCGGCAGGCCCTTGGCTTCCCCTGCTTGTTTGTTCTCTCATTCCTTCCCAGCATTTATTTGCTTTGGTCTCTGGGCCCTGGTGAGCTCCTCCCTGCCTGCAGGCCACACCAGAGCTGGGGCCCTGCGGGTGGGATCGGAGATGGGGAGATGTGACCCCACTGGGCGGGAGATGGGCTGGGATGCTTTTCCTGAGCCACGTGGCTCAGAGGCAGCTAATCAGCCCTTCCTAGCAGCAAACAGTGCATCCAGGGCCCCAGAGGCGAGACCATCCCCCCAACCTGCCTGTCTCTTGATTCCCTCCCCCACCTGATGACACCCCCCCCAAGGGTCTGTCTTTGGGACGTTTGCTCGAGTTAGCTGCAGGGCCTGGCGTGCGGCACGTTGATATGGCCGAACCTTGCTGCGTTGTGGGAGCTGGAGTGTCGCTGATGGGAGGAGGGATGCTTAAAGTTCAGGCGGAACTGCAGGGAGAGTCTCTAAGGGATTGATCAGGGCTGCTGCTCTGGAGCCAGGGAAGTTGCTATGCACATGGCACAGGTACATGCTCGTGGGCTCTGTGCTTGGCTCCTTGCCGAGATCTGAGCCAGCCAGATCCCCTGCCCCTGGGGAAGGGGAACAGACCCCTCTACTTTCCTCCTTGCAGGGAAGGCTGAGCAGCTGGGCTCTGCTGGCTTGTGGGGTGTGCTCTGTCGAGTCTTTCTCCCAGAAACATTTGCTTCCACTTATCTGGGGTTTTGCCTTTCTTGTGGCTCCAGGGCCGCTAAACAGGAGCAGATGCCGCTGGAGGAGCGTTTCTGTGCTAGCAGCAGACAGGCTAAAAATAACAGGCTTTTCGGGGGGCGGGAGCGCGTGTCTCCTGGATTTGGCCAGAGCTGACCCAGAAATAGGCATGCTGAGCAGGGGCACAGCCCTGGCAGATAGGGTGCTGGGCAGCACCGTGACAGGGAGGAGAGGGGCATGTCTGCCTGGTGCTGCGTACCTGGCTGGTCCTTGCAGAAAGGAGCCAGGGCTCTGGCGGGAGTGGGGAGCAAGCTGGGAGGGGCGCTGTGCTGGCCACGTTCCCCTCCGCTCCCCATGGAGGGGGCCGGGTCTGGCTGGCCTTGGCACTGGCTTGGTGGGGGTGGCCAGGGACCCCTTCCAGGGCCTGCTCCAAGAGGGTGTCACTACCCAGAGCATCCTTTGCTTGCCCTGGGGTGGAATGAGCATGTGCAGCTCACCGCATGGTGCCAGGATGCTGGAGCCCTAGCCCCTAGAGCAGAGCCTCCATCTCCCCTGCAAGCTGACGGGGCATCTGCCTCTCCCAGATCCACCCATTGCCCACTTCCCCCAGCAAGCAGAGCCCTCTCTGCACTGCTCATGCCCCCGCCATGGGCACCCAGGAAACCGGCCCTGCATCTTGGGCCAGGGCCATGCGGGACAGGGAGAGCATAGCCGTGTGTGTCTCCCCAGCCAGGAGCCGCCTGTCTGAGGGGTCCCCTTTGTTCCGCTGGGAAACGCTCCGGCAGCTGGGAGGAGATGTCTGGACTGTGGGTCAGGGGCGTCCTCTAGTGGCCGGAGCATGCAGTGCAGCCCTGGGTGAACGTGAAAGAGCCGCGCTCTTGTATCCTGCGGGGTGAAAATGGGGTGGACCTGATGAGTGTCTGCACAAAGCATCCCTGCCCTGCGGCATCCGGCTTGCTAGTATCCACAGCTCCACTTGTCCCTTGCTAAGGCATCGGGACGGGTGCCGTGGCCCAGCGAGCAGAGCTCTGGCTTGGGAGGGCTGAGCCCCCCGCGTTCTGCAACCCCCGGCTGGCGTGGCTGTCTGGCTCTACAGCCTCAGTCAGGGTCTGGCTCCTCACGCTCCCTCCTCCTCTCTCTCCTGTCTCAGGAGCGGGGCAGCTTCTGCCACCCAAGCAGCTCTCCGGTTGCAGCTCTGCCTCTGATCAACCGCACACCATCCCCTCTCGGCCCTTGGGAGATGGGGGGGGTCCCGGGCAGGGCCTCACCCTCGTACAGCCCCCGCAACAGGTAAGCCTTGCTCGCCAGCTGGGTCCTGGGCAGGGAGGGTGGTGTGATCCAGCCCAGAGCAAAGGATGCTGCGGGGAAACAGTCTGTGACCCACAAGGCTCCAGGGGAAGTGAGACATAAGCCAGGCTATCAAGAGGGCCTGCAGGATGCTGCCATTTGGGGCGAAGGGGCATTGGCAGAGCCGTGCCAGCCCTGAACTGATTTGGAGAGTGAAGTGTGTGTGTGGGGGGGGGGGGGGGCGGCTCAGGTTGAGGTGAATCGCCTCAGCGGGGCAGGGAGGGGGCTGTAGCTCGAGACTGAGGCACATTGCGGGATCTGGCTCCAGAGAGGGGTCTCTTTGGGTCTCACCTGAGCTGGGAGATTGAGGGTGAGGCTGTGGGGGTCAGTTTGGGGGTGCATAGCCTGGGGAGACTGGGTCTGGTTTGGGTTGTGGGGGGCAGGCTGGGACTGAGGCTCTTCACCAGAGCGTCCTGTTCCTACTGCCCCGCACCCCTTGCTATTCTAGTCCCACAGCCCTGCCAAAGCACCTCTGTCCTGACCCACGGCACCCCCTGCTGCTCCGCTGAGCTCTGCCAAGGCCCTGCGCAGGCTGGGGGCGGGAGGTGGTGAAAGGAGCCGAGCACTGGAGTAGCTGAGAGTGGGGCGGGGCACCTTTGGAGAGAACGGGCCCCTGGCTGAGAGGGGAGTTGTGGGGTCAGGGAAGCCCTCTGGTCTGCTGGGAAATCCCTGCCCAGAGATCCCAGGCCCCAGCCCAGGGCGCCATGCAAGGGTTAACTTGGCTGACGCAGGTGTGCGTGGGAAGGAGCAGGGCAGGCCTGGGCGTCACCCTGGCCAGGGAGTGTCAGTACCTTGTCAGCACAGAGAGCTGGAGACTGGGCCTGCAGAGAGACCGAAGGGGCAGCAGGCTCGCCCCCTTGGCAGGGCCCGGGGGTAGGTATTTGGGGAGGGGGGTGAATTACCAGTTCCCAGCCCCGGGGGAGCTGGCCATGTGTATGGGATGCAGGGTGCCGGCTGGGGTGTGGCCCCGGGCTCCCTCATGGAGGAAGTGCAGAGGCGTGGGCTAGAAAGGCACCCCCCCCGAAGGCCTCGGGTGGGACGGGGTGATGGGCACAGAGTTGTCTGCACCTGGGTTGAGGAGTTGGCTCGGTCAGTGCAGCTCAGCTGCCGGGGTCCCTCCTCCCTTGGGATGGGAGTTGCAGGTGTCTCATCCTGGCTGAGGTCAAGGGGGGAGGGGGATCCTGCCAGTTCCTCCCTAGGGATGGGAGGCCGTGGCCCCAGGGGCCTCTTGGGATTAGGGGGTTAGCAGTCACCTCTGGGTTCCCAAGCTGGTACGCTGAGGGGGTTGGATTGTCTGAACACCCTGCCCGCGGCCAGGCTGCTGCTGCCTTGGCACAAAGGGGATTCGCTTGCAGCTTTGGCAGGTGAGGGGACCTTAAATTCCCCGTGTGTTGGGATGGGATGAGCCCCCTGCTCCTTTCTGGAGCACCGAGGCTTCCAGGTGGGTAGCTGCGCGCAGTGGGTGGTTAGCAGGGCTGGTTGGCCGGGATCTTGCTCCCCACCCCACAGCTTGGGGCTGGATGCCTGGGGCTGGACATGGCTAGGAGCTCTGTGTTCTTCAGCGGGGCTGCTATACACCAGGGCCTGCTCTCTCTGCAGCCTGGACTTGGAGCCGGCCATGCGGCGCTTGGAGGAGGACTCTGAGGTCTACAAAATGATGCAGGAGAACCGCGAGATCCGGGCCGCTCCACGGCAGTCCAACACCTTCCGCCTGCTCCAAGTGGCTCTGGAGACTGACGGGGGAGGTGAGCAGAGGCCAGAGGGAACTGGGGCGGAGAAGGGAGTGGGCAGGAATCCAGAAGAGGAGAGCAGAGGGGCCAGGACAAGGGCAGGGGTGTAATAGTCTCCAGGGTCTGGGGTTGTGCATGGATGGAAGGGTCAGGGTGAAGGGGATTAGTCTCTGGGGTCCAGGGCAGTGGGGTGGGGGGGGGAGGCTCTGTGGACATGGGAGTGCATCCTGGATCCTAATGTCTCCCTTGCTCTCCTTTTCAGTGGGCACCGCGACCCCCTTTCCCAGCCAGCTGTCCCCCAGCTCCCACAAGCCAGTCACCAGCTCCGTGGCCGGGGTCCAGAAGCTGCACACGTGTGAGAAGTGTGGCACCGGCATCACGTGAGTGTGGCTTATGCGGGGGAGGGAGGCTCTGGAGACCCTCAACCTCCTTTTGGGCTGACGGCTCCATTTATCCCAGGATTTCTGCGGGGGAGGGCCCAGTCGGAAACTCGAAGCAAGCCTGGGCTGTCTTGTCCTTCCAGCCCCCAGTGCCAGTTCCCGCAAGCAAGGTCTCATCTCCATGTGGCAGGAGATGGTGTCAGCCTGGTGCTCACAGTCCAGACTCCTGGGTTCAATTCCTGGCCAAGGGGAGCAGTCCAGGTGGGGAGCAGCCTGCCCCTCCCATATTGCTAGATGGGGGCGCAGAATGGCTTTGGCAGAATACAGAAGGCTGATGCGCTGGTATAGCGATGAGAGTGCAGGGGCTGGGAGTCAATCTCCTGGATTCTATCCCCGCCTCTGCCACCGACGCCCTTTGCAAGTCCTGGTCACGGTCTGTGCCTCACTTTCCCCCATCTGGGAAGGCTTCACGAATGTCTGCAGCATTGGAGCTGGGGATCCATCCTTCTCCGGGCTCTGGGGCAGTTCAGACCCACAGACCTGGCAGCTGGAGTCCGTGTGCCTTTACTGCCCCTTTGCTCGGTGAAGCGTGGCTAGGCATGGGGCTTGGCTGCCTTAACCCCTCGGGACGAGGCTCAGGTGCACACGTGGTCACCCTCCTCTGTGCATCTCACTCTGTGTGCACAAAAAGGCTTCCGGGCTACTCTTGCTCTCGGCTGGTTACTGAAGCAATGAGAGCTGCTCCGGATGCCTGGAGTGATGCCATGGTGAGCAGCCTTAGGCTGGAGTTCAGAGGAAGGTGCCTGGGTCTTAGGGATGTCCCCACAGAGCAGGCAGGAACCCGTTGCTTGAAGGGCTTGGCCGTAGCTTGGGAGAATGGAAGGCGGAGCTGACCCTGTTGGGATATGAAGGGGGAGCCTGGGGGCAGTGGCGTCTGGAGAGCTGGGACGCTGTTGGCCAGCTCTCCCTCCCAGCTGACCGCGTCTATGCTGTCTCCCGCAGGACCCAGGCAGTGAGGATCCAGGAGAGCCGCTACCGTCACCCTGCCTGCTACGTCTGTGCCGACTGTGGCCTCAACCTCAAGATGCGGGGCCACTTCTGGGTGGGCGAGGAGCTGTACTGCGAGAAGCATGCCCGCCAGCGCTACCAGGGCCCCGGGGAGGCCGCTGCTGCTGCCACGGGCATCTCCTCCAAGTCCTGAGTTGCCCCCGAGAGCATGGGGCCTGGGGCTCCCTGGATCTGCCCCCCACACACACTTCCCGGGGCTTCCGCCAAGCACAAACGCCACCTCCCACGCTGGGAATCTCACTGATGTGTCCTGCTTTCAGCCTCCCTCGATTGGCTGCCAGGCCCTTGCTCCCGCTGCTCCCCAGCCCATCGGCTTCGCTGCTCTTGTTGCCTGTGGCCAATTGAGAGAGACCAATGAGGGAGCCTGCTAGGTATAGGGTAGGGGGTGGGAATGGGACAAAGAGTGGTCTTTTGCCTCTAGGTCACCAGTTGGAATCCAGCTCCCTCTGCTCAGACAGTCCCAGCTGGTGGTTGTCCAGCTGCAGAAATGAGCTTGTTTGGTTCTCAGCCTGTTTCTTAAAAGGAGTCTGGCCTAAGGGGTGCCCAGCTGTGGGAGATGCTTGCCCTGTCTTCGTCCTGCTCAGTGAGCAGAGGGTTCAGACTCCAGGGCTGCCAGCCCCGTACCTCTCACCAGGGCACCTCCAGGACACAGAGACGCGCTGTAGGACGGCTGTATCCCCTCTTTCTCACGATCACTGCCAGGAGCTGTGTGCGCGTCTGGGTGCAGTGGGGAGGGAGGGGTGGCGCTCACACACTTTGGTACTGGGGGCCTTGCAGGGGGGAATGGGTTTGGCACAGCTTTGTACACTGACTTTGTAAAGCTTCTCTAAGGTATTAAACCAGATCTCTATATAAAATATAATATGTGTATATATATATATATATATATATATATATACCTGCCCCGCACCCGCCCGCTCCTGTGTCTGGTCTGTGAATGCAGCCGAGAGGGAGGGGGAGCATGCTTTTTCCCAAGGACCAATGGGGCTTAAAGGAAGAGGGTGCGTCCCACCCACCTGAGTCAGGATAGAGATAGACAGGGTTGATGGGGAAAATCTCCATTCCTATCAGAGGGGCACACTCTGGAGGTGGAGGAAATGCACCTTCCCATTAGGAATGTAGGGGGATGATCTGGGGTCTCTCCTTCCCATGATAGAGGTTACGCAGGGCTTTGAGTCCCTTTCTGTATTCTGCCAAGCTGAGGGGGGTATGGAAGGGGGCACCTCTAGTCCCAGGGGGTGATGCAGAGTTGGGAGGCTCCGTGGCTAACCAACCAGTTAATTGAGCAGTCCGGGGAGATTTCCAGCCGCAGTGGGTCCTCTCGCTGCCGCCAGCTCCGAGGGGGAGGTGAGGTGAGGGCGCCCACGGGAGCCAGGTCTGCACTGTCGTCACAGCCTAGGCGGGGTGTTGGCAGAGGTGTCTGGGGGGGCCTGGTTGGGTGTGTTGCTCGGAGGTCAGGGGAAGGCCGCAGCACCTGGGCTGATGGATCCCACTGCACAGTGCAGTGCCTGCTGTCACCTGCCCCCTTTCAGAGTGCAGTGTGGGCAGCTGGACGCTGGAGGGCAGCAGCTTCCCTTCAGCACCTTGCACTGACTTGGGACAGTGCAGCCAGCTCAAAGCCTCCTGGGCAGGTGTGCGTGTGGTTGTGTGTGTGTGTGTGTGTGTGTGATTGTTTGCAGGAGAGAATGCCCAGGCTGCTTGGGCAGCAGTGCATTGTGGGTGAGCTTGGACCAGGGCCTGAGGCAGCTGTGCCCTGGCCTGGCAGGTCCCCTCGCAGCAGGCAATTGGGTGCATGTGCAGAGGAGGGAGCTGGTTAGAGCAGGGTTGACCCACGGAGCTTTGCTCTTGCAAAATCTGTGGGCTCCTCTGGCAAAGGGCATGGCTGGGGAAGGGGCAGGCAAGCTGCCCTCCCTGCCCAGGTGGTGGTTACCTGACGGGGGCCCTGCGCTGAGATGCAGAACAGCGCTAGCAAGCGGGGCTCAAAGGCTGCCCAGTCCCATGGGGCTGGGTGTGTTCTGACCCTGGGGCGAGCCCCGGGCCAGTGGCTGCCAGATGCACAGGAGGAGGAGGCAGGCCGGCCAGCGCAGGACCTGTGCTCCAGCCCAGCTTCTGGAGGAGAGGCCACAGGTACCAGTGTGCCCGTGTCTGGTGTTCCCTGGGGCATTATTATCCTGCCGTACCAGGGCACCCTCAGGACAGGGTGCAGAAAGGGTCATGGGGTGGTCATGGGCAACCACCCTACAGATACGTGCAGACCCTCGTGGAGCACGTGGCCCTGAATGCTGGCCCCCTGCCTGGCTTGGTACCTGCGGGGGCACCTGCAGAACCAGCCCTCCCCTTCTCAGTCCACAGAGATGAGACCCTTGCCCAGGTGATCTGAAGGCGCATTGCCCTGTAGGGGGGCTGGGGTGCCCAGCCCCGCTCTGCCAGGGGGACGGAAGCAATTGGGCAATACCCACTGGCCCTGGGGGAGCAGCCCAGCTGTCGCCTCCACCTGCGCGTTTTGAACAGCGTCTGCAAACTGCTCTAGGGACGAGTGACTTGGAAGCAGCTGAGGAGCCTATAACTCGGCCTGAAATCAGCCGGGGGGACGGTTGAGCTTGCTCAGCCAGCAGAGACCTTCCTACCCAGAGCCCAGGCCTGGCGTCACCTCGCCCTGCTTCCCAGTGAAGGGTAAGTAGCACTCTGGAAATGCTAATGTGAGTGGGGAGGGGGGTGCAGGGAGAGGAAGTGGCCTCATGGGACTCTCCTCTGTCCCAGCCTCTCCACCCTCTGCGCAGTAGGTGTGTAGCATCACTGGGGAGGTGACGTGCCTGAGGATGCAGAGGGAATGGCTGGCAGAGCTGGGTTTAAAGCTCTGGAGCTCCTGCTGCCCCCTGTTAGGCCTCTTGTCCATCTCCGTGGACGGGAGCTGGGAACAAGAGCCCAGGAGTCCTGGGCCCCTGTCCTGCGTCTGGGCCACATGGGATGGGATGATTGTGGCTTGAGTCTGTTGGACGTGTGCAGCATCCTGCAGTCGCTGCTCTGCCCAGGCTCCCAGCTGCGTCCCGTTTCTCAGGTGCAGGGTGTCGCGGTGGCTGGAATGCCTGTGGGGTGGGGACTGAATTGGAAAGGAGGTGGGGGGGGTCACTGATCCCCAAGAGGTCAAGTTGTGGCGGGAGGGGGAAGGGGGAGAATCCAGCCATTTAAGAAGCACAAACAAAACACTGTGCCAAAGGCCAGGAGCAGCATTCCTGGCGCCTCCTCGCTTCCTGTTTGAAGCTGCATTCCTGTCATGAAGTCACCGCAGAAAGAGCCTGCTCTGGAATGCAGCCTGTGCGTACAGCGCGGTCAGGGCTGCAAGAAGCAGCAGTGGGGAAGGTGCAGGGTTCTTTGCCCGTGTTGCACCCCAATGTGTGCTAGGGTTCCCCGGGAGCTGCAGGGGACTCCCCTGGCTTAGTCTGTGGCAGAAATTGGCAGCGCGCTCATTTTCCCTGGGACTGGAGTGACTCCAGGGCAAAGAACAGCAGGGCACTGGGCCTCCTGGGTTCTGTTCTGGTGCTGGGAGGGAGTGGGATCTAGTGGTTAGAATAGCGGGGCTGGGTCCTCCTATCTCTGTGTGTACTACCATTGCTTTGGGTAGAGAGAAAGCGAGGCCTAGTGAGCTGCGAGCCAGGACTCCTCAGTTCTGTTCCCTGCCCTAACACTCATAGCTTTGGACAGGGCACTTAAGCTCCGTGCCTCAGTTTCCCCATCACTAAAGCTAGGAGGATGACTGTCTTTCCCCACCCCTTGGTGGCAGCCTGATGGAGCTGAGGACTAAACAGACCGTGGAGACATGTTAGCGTTAGATAGCCATACACCAGCCCTTTAACCCAGGGTTCTCAAACTGGGGGTAATGAGGTTATTACATGGGGGGGTCGCAAGCTGTCAGCCTCCACCCCAAACCCCGCTTTGCCTCCAGCATTTATAATGGTGTTAAATATATTAAAAAGTGTTTTTAATTTATAAGGGGGGGGGGTCGCACTCAGAGACTTGCTATGTGAAAGGGGTCACCAGTAAAAAAAAGTTTGAGAACCACTGCTTTAACCAAAGCCCTCTTTGTTGCTGCCCAGGGTGGGGGATCTCCAGCCAGTGCAGGTGTGAGATGGATGCTGAAGACCCCTTGATGCCGCTAACAAGGCAGCTCAACTGCTGCACCTGGGTAATCCTCACAGGCTTTTCATGCGGCCTCCTGTGGGGGGATGAGCCCCAGGCCCTGCCCGCTGCCCCCTTGTTCTCTGTTGGGAAGTGTTAATGGGAAGTGTCAGTGCTTTATTGCTAGCTGTCAATGGAGGCCTTTGTTCCCCTGAAGGAGGGCCAGACGGGCTCTTTATCGGCTGCTCTCCAAGCCCAGTGCTCTTTGGCTTTGCACAGAGGTGTGCTGGGGGTACTACTGGGGATTTGCTGCTTCTCTGCAGGGCCTTGTGCAGCAGCCCGCTCCCCCTGGGTTTCACTGGGCCCCCCTGCTGTCTTGCTGGTTTCAGCAGAGAGTCCTGTGCATAGATTAGGAGTGCGGAGCCAGGGTGGGGGGAGGCTCCTGGCTGGAATGGGAGCCACATGGACAAGGCCTCCAGTCCTGGCCAGGGCATGACTGCTCCCAGCAGGATGCTTTCCCGGCAGCAAGGCCCAGGACCTCTCTCTCCCTGGGGGAGGGGCCCATCTATCTCCCCTGGGCTTGGCGTGCTGGTGATGACTGGGTAGCACATAGGGGATCCGGGCAAGGCCCTTGCACCCCCATCCCTCTGCCTGTTCACATTTCAGCTCAGAGTGCCACTGAGGGACTTCAGTGCCGTGGTACCCACCAAATGATGCCCCAGAGGGAGGAAGGGGATGTCCTGAAGGCCTGATGGAAATGCAGCAGGCCCTGCAGTGATGCGCTGGTGGTGGGCGGCAGCAATGTGATCGTAAAGCCCAACATGCCCTGTGGGGTGGACACCAATATGCCCCGGAGATGCACAATGCACCCCACGAAAGGCTGTAGAAAATCGGTGCTGTATGTGTGTGGCTAGAGGGTTGCCAACCCTTCAGGATTGGCCTGGAGTCTCCCAGAAGTGGCATCGATCTCCCGGTGACTATTGAAAGCCATCCGGGAGATTTGAATAGGATATTTTAAGAAAATGACATGTCGTGCAGGCGGGCGGGAAATCTCCCAGAATAGCTTCAGTCAAAGTTGGCAACCCTATGTGTGGCCCTTATGACCCTGGGAATGCATGGCCAGGCTTGTGTTCAGGGGCTGGTACCATACGGCCCTTGAGCCCTGTGTGATGAATACTCTGGGCTCCCTTTTCCCAACCTCTGCTGGGCCCTGCTGTCCCCACTTGCCATCCGGGTTTGGGGTGGGGTTTGAGCAGCCGTGGCCTGTTAGAACGCTTACCGTGGAGTGGCAGGCAGTGGGCCGCGGCTGCAAGGTTGGCTGGCCAGGAGACACGTTGGTTGGGCTGTGCAGTGGGAAGATGATGGCTCGTGGCAGTGGGAATGAAAGGACCCATTTCCGTCCCTTGTGACAGCCCAGTCTGTCAGGAGAGGGTCTGGGCAGGTTGCCTGTTCTCCAGCCCTTGGGTGCTCTGGCAGTTGTTACACCTGGTCTCCAGCCCCCCTCCAGCTGCAGAAAGCTGCTCTTTATCCCCTGCTGGATTAGAAGTGAGTCTGTCACTGTGCCATTGACCCGTGCGGCGATGCACGCTCCCGTGCATCCTAAAATGCCTCCTGTTTGCTGGCGTTCTATTGCAGCACCAGCCGTTGTGGCTTTCTTCCTCTGAGGGCCCTTCAGCACATCTGCTGGGTCCTCAAAGCTGCGAGCTTCCCCAGAGCAGTGCCCTGCCCATGCCAGGCAGGACTCCGGGGTGTGCACTTCCCCCCAGCAGGGCCTGGCAAATAAGGTGCAAACACTTCAGCGCCCATGCAAGCCTTCCAGACCCTCCTACTCCAAGGTCTCTAGGTGGGAGGTATTTTTCACTTTTGCTTCAACACAGGTTCTGCCACTGAGTTATCTCAACGGTGGCCTGGCCTGGGGCTGGGTTACTCTGCTCTTTGAGAGAGGCAAGACTTGTCCCTAAAGAACCCCAACCAAACTCAAATAAATCAGGGAGGGAGTAGGGTCTAGGAGTTAGAGCATGGAGCTTCCTGGGTTCTGGTCCTGGCGCTGGGTAGGGAGTGGGATGTAGAGAAGTGGTGGGCGTCTTCCTTGCTGGGACTCCTGGGTTCAGTTTCCAGCCCGGGGGTGCTGTCTCTTTGGGGTTGCTTGCAGTCTGTGAAAGGGGAAGGGGGGCCTGGGCCCTGGTGTGAGGGGTGAATCCGTGGACAACAGGTGCTATGCTAGGTACGTGCGAGGGGCTGGTCCTGTGAACCAGGTAGAAGAGGCCAGCCCTTTGTGTTTGCAGCCCAGCCCTGTCTGCAATCCCACCTGAACTCTGTCCCTTTGGTATACGTGCTCCCCTTGCCCTCGCAGATCCCTGCCTAAGCTCCTGCTGCTGCTGAGGGCTGATTCCGGCTTGTCAGCAGTGGCAGGAGGAGGGGGGCAGGTGAATTCCCGCACGTTCGCCTAAGTCCCTTTATCTCCCTTATCTCTGTCTCCCTCCCTGAAGGGACTGACGGAACAGGAGGCTCAGGCAGGGCTTCCTTCAGCAGCTGCTCCCACCCCTGCGTTCTCCGCAGGCCCCGGGAGGGCGTGGGCCCTGATGCACACGGGGGCTCCCCTAGGTGCTGAGGGGCACTGGATACATTCTAGGCCCTTCCTGGCTTGTTTCCTTTTCCCCACAGGAGAAAAAGTGAGGGGGTGGCTGACCCCTGTCTGGCACCTCTAGCTGGGTCCATGGGTCTTGGTCTTGCCCATGAGTGGCAGGCAGGCTCCTCTCCTGTGCCCCACAAAGGGAGGGGCCCATGGGTCCCTGCCTCACACCCTAAATGCATGTGGTGGGGAGGCAGCTGATTCCATGCCAGTCAGCTTTGGAGGGGGAGCCAGGGGCTAGTGGATTCTTGCCTCGTGCCTCGAGTGGGATGCCAGCAGAGCTCCCCATCTGCTTGCAGCTTCTCTGGCCTATGGGCGGGCAGGAAGCAACAGCTCTGCACCACCTTGGGCCTCCCCACCTTGAACCCCACGTTCTATGGCACTCGGTGGCTGGAGGAACCGGCCCCTCTGTATTGACAGCTTCTTAATGGTGCCCTGATCGCTCGCTCGCTCCCTCCCTGCTGAGGCTGCACTGCTGGGCTAAGGGGAAGGGCTCCATGGCGGGCAAGAGAAACAAGCCCCCAGAGTCTCACAGGAGCTCGGGGCAGCATCACACGGAGCCACGGACCTTGGCGTCCTCGTGGCTACTGTCACTGGAGAGGCCGCCTGCAGGCCCCTTCCCCCCCCACCCCCGTGACTGGCGTGGACAGCAAGGCCAGGGCTGCTGGACTCCTGGCCTGGCCTGAGGGAACTAGAGCAGGGAGGCTGCCTTGGAGGGGCTCCATGGCCTGGATGTGCTGCTTGCGGGGAGAGGTGGGCCACAGCGTGAAGGGCTAGCAGGACCAATGCTGAGGAATGCGGGCTGGGAGACGCAGCAAGACCTGCGTGCAGGTCGTGGTTCCCTGGGTGCTGCATGGGAGGGAGGCCGTTGCTCCTTGGTCTCAAGCAAGAGGATTGTGGGGGCTACTTCATGGTCCCCTTCTGTTTACTGAGGCTGTAGGGCACAGGGGCCCCTGTCCAAGCCCCATTGCTGCAGAAGGGGTGAGGGCCCTGCGTCTCTTGCAGTTGGCAAAGAGATAGTGTCCTGTGTCCCTTCCTCCTTTTTCACTTTTCTTTGGCTCCTGGGGGGAGTCAGGGACACAGGTGCTTGGGGCAGCTGGGGATAGCCAGGACTGGATGTGTTTCCCTGCCCTAGGAGCAGAGTGGGGGGCTACTTCCTTTAGCGCTGGGAGCTTGCTGGGCAACAAAGGCAGTAGGCAGGGACTGTGCCTGTGGGGAGCCCTGGGCACCTGTGCGATGCCTGCCAGCGTTGGCCTACATCCCTACCCCATGATGGCTTTTTTGGGTGGTGGGCCCGTATCTGTGCATGCCTGGGTCTGGCTCTTGTCTCTGCTCCTGAGGGACAGCATCCCCCCACTTCAGTGCACAGCCTTGGACAAGAGAAAGCAGGGTGGAGTGGCCAGGCCCGTGGCTAGATACACCTAAGACAGGAAACAATGCCCCTAATGAATTAAACATCTCTTCACCCCAATAACTGCCCCTTGTTTGCATCTGCATAGGCAGCCTGCTCTGTTTGTCTACACCCACCCCCAGCACTGAGCCCTGACTCATGACTGCAGGGGTTTGTTTGTTGTGCATCTTAGGAACTGGCCAGGATCTAGTTCAAGGCGTTGGATGAAATCTCGTCACCCCCTTGGACCATCTCCACAAGGCCCCCAGAAGCAATGAGCCAGACTCTAGTGTCTGCTCGACTCGAACCCCCTCGCCACAAGCACACACGCTGTTTGCCCCAAGCAGTCACCACCCAGGAACCAGCAGGAAGCTAAGCAGCTATTTACCTTTTGACACCTAATTACCTCTGAGTGCAGCAGGCCTTGGGAGGGATTAGCTGAGGGGCCTTTTGTTCCCTCGCCTCTTCACCTGCCCTCCCCTGCACGTACATGCACATCAGCACAGACACACATCACCAGGCGCCCACACATCCGGGCATGCAGAAGCGTTTGCATGCCTGCCTGCACACATGCTCAAATGCGTGACCTTGTACAGCCGAGAACACATGTACATACGCATCTGGGCAGGCACATGTCAACACCCAGGGCCCCCACAGGCCTAAGAGCACACCCGCAACATGCATACCTGGAGACATGCCTGCAAATATGCATGTACATCCATGTTCCCTGCACACACATATGTATGTTCATATATATAAAATATACACACACAAGCCTGGGCGGCCATACACCCTATAGGTCTCTGCCCCCTAAGCCCCTGCCATCTGGATCTCAGAGCACTTTACAGACCAATGAGGTAAGCCTTGAAAACCCCCTGTGAGGAAGGCAGGTATTCTCCCCAAAGAACAAATTGGGAAACAGGCACAAAGGGAAGTGAGTTGCTCCAGGACCCAGCTCGAGTCAGTTTCAGAAAGGGGGGTACAGAATCCAGGACTTCTGATTGCTACTTCACCCTTGCTCTAACCACTTGATCACATTCCCTCCTAGGCCCAGCAATAGAACCAAGGAATTCTGCTTTCCAGATCCCTGTTTTATACGCTAGATCTGGGAGAGCTAGGAATAGAACCCAGGCCTCCAGGAGCCTAGGCCTGCTCTGCACACCCGGCCACGCCCCTTTCACCGACTATGAAGTGAAATGGTTAACACTCTTGATAGGTCTATGAGCTTTAATTAGGCTTCCACATTAACACTCCATCAAGGAAATTCGCATCTTCTCCTCCTTGTTTTCCAATGTGTCTCCTGATCCCACCAGCCCATATTGGCAGGGCTGGGCTGGGCTGTCTATTAGAGTGCAAAAAACCAGACACTGTCCTGGATTTGAATGTAAATGCTGAGAGTCCGACAGAGAACAGTTGAAAAATCTGGCTGTGTGAATTGTATTATTGTAGCTGATGGCTCGTCTCACCTTGTCCATGGGCACAATGAATGCCCCCTCCTTCCGAGTGTCTGCAGCATCCTGCAAAGTGTGTGTGTGTGTAGATATAAACACACAAATAAAATAGTCATCTGTTTTCCAAGGGAATTGTTGGCTATTTTCTCAGGGGTTACAATGAGTTCAACCCTGGAGCGGCAGCCCTGCCACATGAAACCTGCCGCTCCGTAAAATAGGTGCTGCACAGGCTGGGGCAGGGCAAGCATCCTCCATACACTGCTGCCCTTCCAGATGCCTCAGCCCTGCACTGGAGAGATGGGGAAACTGAGGCAAGGTGGAGCCATATGACTTGACTGAGGTTGCAAAACAAATCAGTGGCAGGGTAGGAATAGGTTTCAGAGTAGCAGCCGTGCTAGTCTGTATTCGCAAAAAGAAAAGGAGTACTTGTGGCACCTTAGAGACTGACAGATAGTTATAGGAATAGTTGGCTTGTCATCTCTTCAGGGCAGTGGTTGTCTTTTTGTTCTGTTCGTGCAGCGCCGAGCACAAAGGGAGCTTGCTCCCTTAGCCACTACCCTGAGGAATGAAGTCCTGGGGAACCCTGCCTTCTAGACTCCCCAGCTCTAAGCATTGGCCCATACTCCCAACTAGGAGGTCTGACTCCTAGTTCCTTTGCTCTAACCATACTGCTCCTCAGTGTTTTGTTTCATTATTCCTTGATGGCTGCAGGTGAGCGCCAGCTCTGAAATAGCAGCGTACCCTGGGCAGATGCCAAGTGGAGTTCCCTGCTTTAGCTGCTGGTTAGGACTGGAGCTCCTTCCTTGTTCAGGGCACGGTCTAAACTGCTGCCTAGAAGGAATTAAACGCCCTAGTGACCCCATATCTGCACTCAGCAGGGGCCCTGAGCTGCACTCCTCACCTCCTGCCAGTGCATTGCCTGGGCTGGCTGAACGACATCCAGCCAGTCACCTCCCTTCCAAACCATGCCTGCGGGTGCTTGTGCTCCAGGCTATGCACTTTCCTCTTGGCCTGCCCTGACACCCAGTGCCACGGGGCGCGCGTGATGATCCTCAGTGAGCTAGTTCCCGCTCCTTCTTCGTTCTGCTGCCTGCGGAGGATATCAGTTCCGCCACGGAGCCGTGAGCCTGGCTGCACGGCTGGCCGACACCCCCATCAATGCCTTCTGCAGTGCGAGAGAGACCCTGGCATGTGCCTGGTGCAAGGCACCAGGTTGCTGTCACCTCCAGAACCTGCTTGTCCAGAGCCCTGCGATACTGCCTCCTCCTTGCAAGCTGCCCAGCCTTCAGAAGAGGAGGGGGAAACTGGATGATGGCGGGGCAGGGTGTTCTCTTTAACTGTGGAGGCCTTTCCAACCGTCATCTGTCCTTGTGGCATCAACTGGTTCCTTTTTGCAGCAGTGGGCATTACCCAAGGGTCTCTGCCCTCCTGGGTCTCCCCCGTTAGCTGATCTCCTTTTTCACCCCAGTGCCACATTCCCTTCTTCCCTGGGCCTGGGGGCCAGCCCCCAACCAGGCACAGCTGTTGGCATGACGGGGGTTAAATGCCCTGCACTGTTAATCTCCTCCAGGGAGTGGATTAGGAACCTGGCTGGCTGCTTTCCCTGTTCTTAGAGAGAGACTGAGAACCTCCGTGAGCCAAATTTTTCAGGGGATAACAGAAACCTTCCAGTAATTTTGTGTGGGTGGGTCATTTAATGAGAGGAGCCTGTGGAGTGAGACGCAACCAGGCAGGTGGCTGGTTGAGGGGAACAGGATGTTACCACACGTCTTGAGATGCAGATATTTTCTGAGCAGTAGTAGCCCTGCTGGGAAATACCCAGCCTTTGGTTAGGACACAGGAGGGGCTACGTGTGCATGCAGTTAATTTCTCCTTACAAGTGCATTGATTTTTAGTTGGAGGATTAGGCCTCTTAAGTGCTGGATGAAGGTGATTAATCTAATCAAGAGGATTTCGGTTCCCAATCCCCATTTATCTGTGTGAGGGCAGCTGTGGGTAGGCCTGACTTCCTGTCTCTCTCAATAATAGCAGGTGCCCTGAGCCCTGAAAGGGATTTTCTTCCTTTTACAGGTGTAATAATTTGTTTTTCCATTCCGTATCCCTGTTACTCCAGCCCCTGCCCTCTGTTGGGAGTGTAGACTAGGGGTTAGTGTGAGCTGGGTTCTTCTCTCCCTAACTCTGCCACTGAATTGCACTTTGGCAAGTTGCTTCCCCACTCTGTGCCTCAGTTTTCCCGTCTCATAAATCGGTGCAAAGGGCATCATCTCAGGAGGAGTGGGCCTTTAGATCAGACTGTTGCCCCATCAGGTTAGGTGTTGGGCTTCATGCTTTGGGGGAAGGCAGCAGCTCCGCCAGTGAGTTAGGTGCCTTTGAGGATCCGGGCCCAGGTGGCTATAGTACCCTCCCTCCTGAGCTGGGCTTTATGCAAACCACCCCCTCTCCGTGCCCGTGGGGGATTAGCTCCCTCTGCCGATCCTGGAGAGGGGATGGGACACCAGAGGTTTCGACAGCTTTATGACGAGTGATTTATTTCCCCGTTCACAAACCAAAGGAAGAGTTGCAGCAAAGCACACCGAGGGCTGGCTGGGCAGGACTCTTCCCTCCTGAGCCTTTGCCTAGGGCGTGAGCTAGAGATTTTCTCCGCACTCCCCTTCCAACCCCCCTCGCTGCTCATCAACACGCCCCCCCCTTCACACCCCCTTCTCTCCGCCCCTCCGGCGGGGGGAGCCGTCCTCTGGGAGTGACCCAGCCCTGGCAGACCCCTCCCCGCAGACCGCGGCCAGGAGCCCACCGAGGGGGGCCGGGCTGGATCAGACAGAGCGAGCGCCCGGAGCCTGCGGCACGCACCCGGGACAGGGTTGGTGCCTGGCCGGTGCTAAGCGCACAAGCCCCGCGAGGGGACGCGCCGGAGCCGGTGTCCGCTCAGAGCTGCGGGGAGATGCTGAGGAGGCGGCGGGTCTTCGCCGTGGAGCCGCTCTGGAGCCGAGGTGAGCCCCCGGAGGGGTGGCTGTGGGTGGTAGCCGCGGAAGGGCTGGGGACGCCCTGGGCTCTCCGCTCCCTTTGCGCTCCGGGGCTGGGGCTGGTTCTGCGCCCCCGGGGCTCTCCCGTCCGTGCGCGCAGCTGGCCCAGGCGTTCCTGCGCCGCGGACAGGCGCTGAGATTCCCCTGCCTGCAGCCGAGAACGGCCCCGGTTCTCCCCCAGACCTTCCCCTCTCCACCGGGCGCTCTCTTCTTCCCCGCGCCTCGCAGGGGGTCTCTGTGTCCCCTTGAGCCTACGCCCAAATGCGCCCTGGTGGTAGGGAGTGAGTCTGCTCCTGGGTCCGTGGGGTGGGGGGCTCCCTGTGCCCTGCTGCCGTTCCTGTTTCCCAGACTTTCCCTTGGCCCAAGTCGCCCCCAGGACAGGCCCTTGTTTCTGGGCGCCTTCGGGAAGGTTCCTGCTCTGGGTGCCTTGATGGGTGTCCTATTTCTGGGGAGCTCGCTGCTCTGTGTAGGGCCTACACGCACCCTAGGGCGCTCCCTGCTCCCCAATAGGTGTTAGTAGGCTTTGGATTTGTTTGCCATTTGGGCTCTATGCGATCCAGCCCAGGCAAACAAACTGCCCCAAGGCACAATGCTCCACACTGCAGCTCCCGCCCTTTGAGGGAAGGGGCGAAGCGAACTTGCACCGGGATGGGCTCCCTCACTTCTGACCTCCCCAGCACAGGGGACTCCTGGGCTCGTGCCCTTCTGGAAGGGGCTTCCGGAACGCCAGTAGGTGCCAGTGCTTTCTGCAGGAGCTCCCTTGGAGGGGGGATGGATGTATCTACAGCACACAAACCATGCTTCCTTCTGCGGTTCACTCCCTCCTGGGCTGCAGGTCTCCAGGGTCAGCCCTGACCATGGCTCCGATCAGCAGTTTAGCCCACAGCAGGTGTGGCTCCATTGGGCGAGTGCACTCTCATGCTTCCGCTGTGGTTCGGTGGTTCTCAGCCTTTTCCATACCAGAATCCCCTGTTACACAGAAACACGTTGGGGACCCCGCCAGCCAGCCATACAGCCAAGGAGCGTAGCTGGGGACCTCTGGAGCAGAGAGGGTACCTGCTCTTTGCACTGACTGGGCTGCTGTTCTTGATACCTGATGTCAAACATGGCCATGTCTGTAGTGCAGCCACTATCCAACCTGCTGGTGAAACCGGTTTTCTGAACCAGTTTGGCTGTGTGCTGGTGTGGACCTGGCTGAGCAGTGGAGACTCAAACCAGCCCCTGTCTGTGGCTTTGTCTGTCCCCCCAGGACTGCTGCCCTCCAGTGGAGATCACAACAGAGTCCCATGAGGAGCAATAACACTTGTTCTGCTCTGTGATTGAGTCCCAGAACAATTCCAGTGGGGCTCAGTCTTTGGGTGTGGGGTTTCCAGCAGGGGTCTTGGAGCCAGGATTCCTGGGTTGTGTTCCTGGCTCTTCCAGTGACTTGCTGTTTGACATGAGGGGGTGGGGGTGTCGGTCAGTCTCCCCTCTGAGCCTAGCTCTGAGTTCAGCCCTGCCCTGTTTCCCCTGTATTATTTTGAACCCCATTTCCTCTTCCAGACTGGAGAAGGGGACTCCTCAGAGGGGTGGGAAAGACACAGCCGTGCAGGGAATGGGGTTAGGATGCAGGAGAGAGGGAACCGAAAACCATTCACAGCGAGAAGCCAGCAGTGAGTGGGGGCTGTGTACATGCCACACCTATGTCCTAGTGGAGGTGTGCCATGGACAGCTGGCTCAGCTACATGTTGGAAGAGGCTAGCTGGTTTGGGATTGGTGATGGAACAAGGAGACTTTCAGCTCTGGTTTCTGGGATCAAATCCAGCTCAGATCAATAGTAACCGAAAGCCCCAGTTCAGCTACCAGTAGCCACAGCCGCAGACTAAGGCGAAGAACTGAGCAGGCCGTCCATGCAGGCTGAACTCCCTTGGAAGGGGGTTCCTCTTGGTCAGCACTGAGGTATGTTGGCAGCGTGGACATGTGGAGAGGGCTTACACACCGGTTACTGGTGCTGTGCCTGTCCTGGGAATAAGGAAGTTGGCAGGGCTGCACTAGCATGAACATTAAATATGAGCATTAAATACACGTGCGCACGAGACAGGGAGGGTGGTAAGAGGCCCCATGTATCTGTTATAATCTGTTCCCTCTGGTCTTTCCTTGTAAAACTACCTTGTGTGTGTACATTCCACCCCACCTTGAAACTGGAGGTGGAGCTAACAGTCCCTGCGGGCTGATGGAAATATTTGGGAATTACTGGAATTGGTATAAAAACGTCCCTGCAAGGTGTGTTTTGGCCATTAATTGCAAAGTTGTTGTTTAAAGGAAATGGGGAATGCTGCAGATTTAACTGCTGCCTATCTGATTGGGCATTAATCTGCCTTCCAGTCCTACATGCATCTGCCTTTTGGTAGCATGTGCTGTTTAGGTATCTGTCTTATCTTGCTTAAAACCAATAGGCTATTGATACTCTGCAATCTATGGTATGAATGAAATCTTGGTCTTGTGCCACTTCTGTTTTGGTCAGGATACTTCCTGGAGTGTGAGGCAAATGTGGTCTAGTGGACCGAGCATGAAGCCAGAGTCCAGGAATTCATGAGTTGGTGCGTGACCTTGGGCAAGTTACTTAACCTTTCTAGTATCTCTCTTTTTTTACATGGGTATGCGCTTAGCTGAGCTGACTCACACCACCTTGTGAGGCAATTATTGGTGACGGTTCATACATAGCTCTGGCACAGCCAGATGCATCTTCAAAGCAAACTATTGCAGTAGCATTGTTGCTGTATGATTAAATGCATAAAGCACTAGCTGAGATGCTGTCATATAATGGGGGGCAAACAATAGATGATGTGGTTGTGTTGGATAGTCTGTGTGTCCAGGCGTGGCCCTACACCTTGGTCTCCAGACACAAATCCCGTCTTCCCTGCCTGGGAGGATAAATCAGCCCAACGCAGGGCTCTCCGGAAGGGAGAGATGCCCTCCCATAAGACCAACCCTGCCAGCCACTGAGGTCCCCGAATCTGGGCTCTGACTCATTCTCTCTCCAGCAGGGATGGAAAAGGGCCTTCTGTTGGCTGACACAGCCCATGCCCGACCCATACCATGACATGCGCTTGACCACAGCCATCTCCTACGTTTCACACTTAGGTGTCAATAAAGCTAGGTATCTAAATCAATGTTTAGGGCTTGTCCACATGGGGTGTTGTCCATTTCCAATATATCCGGAATTGAGCTAATTTGGCATAAATCTGTCCATACATGAAGCTAATCCAGAATAGTTAATCAGATTTAAATTCAGACCCTTCCTTCGTCCAGTTTAGCTTTTATGTGTAGACAAACCCTGAGTGATCTAACCCATTTTTCAGACGTTCTGAGCACCTGCAGTGGAAGCAGGGTGCTTGCCAGTTCTGGAAGATCCAGTCACTTACTCAGGGTCCTAACTGTTGATCTAACTTTGTAGCTTTGTGGATGCTCAAGTTTGGAATGTTGGTGTCTGTGTGGTTGTGTCTTTCCACTTCCTCGGTCCAGATTTAAGATTTGTTCTTAGTTCATAGGAATCGTAAGAGTAATCTTTTGCTTAAGGAAGGAGCTGAAATAAGGGAATTGGGGGAGCTTTGCTGGTTAAAACATCTCTGGCTGTTGTGTGTGGTTAAGGAGAGGTGCGTGAAATAAACTGGTGTCCTAGTAGAAGCGCGGTCGGGAAAGTAACTGAAATACTTTCCTCGTGGATTGTATTTTCTAAATGGACAACCTACCTTCAATTCTCAATGGCTGAGGGACAATCTTCACTCATTGCTATATTTGCTTTCCACAACCAACTCTCTGTTTTACTTTTCATGAGTGATGTACCCGAGTGCTTGGCTGCTAATATCTAAACTGTATTCTTAAATTTATTCACCTACATTTGGTCATTGCTGATTATGCACTGTATGTATCTTGTGACTTTAAAAACAAACGTTGTATTTGTGGATAATCTAAGCACTACACCCAGATGTACAGACGCTCTTTACTTAACCTGTGTCTGTATCATTTTTTAACACTGGCTCTAATAAAACTTTTAAATCTGAAATCCATGTGGCTGGTTGGTTGCCCCAAAGCCACTCTTGAGCCCTAAACCACCATATTGGCCCATGCTTGGGGTCAGCCAGTGGAAAGGCTTCTTAACGGATAGCTAGATCGTAGTCCATCTGGAGGGCTTCCTCCCTTGTGGCACCTGGGGGCATGTGCAACTGCTATCACTTGTGACTCAAAGCCTAGATCCACCTGTCTGGCAGCGTGGGAATGAAAGCTTGTCTGTCTTGTCTTGGAGGATCTGCTTTCTGGGCCCCTCCCCCTACTTCCTGACACTTTCACACTGCGGGTTTTGGGCACCTGTGATGGGAGGAGATGTGGGACTGCAGTCTCCGAGTGAGTCTTGCTGGTTACACTGGGTGCAATTATGTCCGGTATTGCAAGGTGATGGCAGATGCATTCCTGCCTGTGTCTCACATAGATAAGCAGTTGACCCAGCTATCTCACTGCTGGGCCCTCCCCAGGCTATGCAGCATCCATAGATTGGGGAACTGAGCCCAGCCCTGCTGCATAGATAAGTGTAAGCTGTCTTTGGCCTCTAATGTTCCCAGGATGCCAGAGAGGTGGAGAGGGATGGTGTTGGTTTCTAGAAACATTCCCCGCTGGGGGGCTCTGGGGCAGGCCCAGTGTCTGGGGATCAGGGAAGGGTAATATTGCCTGCTCTGAAGGTGCATGTGATGGTGGCAGAGAGGCCCATCCCAAGCCGTAGTCTCCACTAGCAGAGACCTGGCCCTGTGGTTGTAAACTGCGTGGGGAACGTTGTCTTGTTTCCCAGCAGAGAGTGGGTGACTTGTATTCTCTGAGCAGTGACTGGAGACTGGGTCAGGCACTCACCAGAGGAGCTGGCTGCAGTCGAGCACATGCCATGGTATGGGTCGGGCATGGCGCTGTGCTGAACCCAGTGTGGGGCATGGGCTGTGTCAGCCAATGGAAGGCCCTTTTCCATCCTTGCTGGAGAGAGAATGAGTCAGAGGCCAGATTCGGGGACCTTAGTGGCTGGCAGGGTTGGTCTTATGGGAGGGCATCCCTCCCTTCCTGAGAGCCCTGCTTCGGGCTGACTTACCCTCGCAGGCAGGGATGACGGGATTTGCCTCCTTGTGGAACCTGTTAACGCTGCTGTGAATCGTGCTAAGACAGAAAATGTCATTGCCTCTATATAAATCCATGGTACGCCCACACCTTGAATACTGCGTGCAGATGTGGTCGCCCCATCTCAAAAAAGATATATTGGAATTGGAAAATGTTCAGAAAAGGGCAACCAAAATGATTAGGGGTATGGAACAGCTTCCGTGTGAGGAGAGATTAATAAGACTGGGAGTTTTTAGCTTGGAAAAGAGGCGACTAAGGGGGGATATGATCGAGGCCTATAAAATCATGAGTGGTGTAGAGGAAGTAAATAAGGACATGTTATTTACTCCTTCTCATAAATACAAGAACAAGGGGACACCAAATGAAATTAATAGGTAGCAGGTTTAAAACAAACACAAGAAAGTATTTTTTTTCACGCAGCACACTGTCAACCTCTGGAACTCCTTGCCAGAGGGTGTTGTGAAAGCCAATACTATTACACGGTTCAAAAGGGAGCTAGATAGCCATTGATGAAGCGATCCTCCATGAATCTATTAGCCAGGATGGGCAGGGATGGTGTCCCTAGCCTCTGTTTGCCAGAAGCTGGGATTGGGTGACAGGGCATGGATCACTTGATGATAACCTGTCTGTTCGTTCGCTTTGGGGCACCTGCCATTGGCCACTGTCAGAGGACAGGAGGATACTTGGCTTGATGGACCTTTGGTCTGACCCAGTATGGCCGTTCTTATGTTCTTTCCTCCTGGCCTCCACAGGATGGTGCTGGGCTCTCTGTTGCTGGCGGGTCTGTTCCCTCTGGCTTCCCTGATCAGGCTGGGGTATGTTGTCCCTAGTCGGTATCCCTAATAGCTGTGGGGAGGATGACGTGTGTGTGCTGGTGGTGAGGGAAGTATAGAAACAGGGCTCTTAAATCCTGGTGCCTGCCGAGAGCGTGAGGAGTGGGGCAGGGAGACCTGCGTGGAGCTGGGAAGTTATCCCTCCATGCAGCAGGGCTCTGGTGCCCAAATGAAAGCACTACCTGCTGACCGCCCTCGTGCCAGCTCCCTTGCCCGGGCTGGGACACACTTGACCCGCTCATGGAGTGACGTGGTGAGAGTGGTGGTTTCAGCGGAGCCCTGGCTCGCTCAGGGCCGAGGAATGCGGTTTGGGCCTGGCGCCAGGAAGGAGCTGTTTACAAAGCACCTCAGCAATGCGTTGCACAAAGGACCTGGGATCTGGGTCGGGCCCCAGGGGATGTTTCCAGGGAGACTTGGGATGCGCTGGGCTGTCAGATGCAGCCTTGGCAATGGGCTGCAAAATGCAGATTGAATCCACCCGTGGGGTGTAAGAACTTGAGGTCAAAGGATCCCAGTTCCTAACCCAGCCGCCAGGGGAGGGCTGGGGTCACCGTGTAGAGAGATGGATTCAGCTTCCAGGGAGATGGTGAGTGACCCTCTCTGAGCTGCCCTTGCAGAAACTAGATCAGACCTCTGTGTTCTGCGGCCAGGGGCAGGGCAGGATCCGTCCCTGCTGTCCATTCCAGTCACAAATGCCCCAAACACCAGCAGCTCCCATCCCTCTTGGAGAGGGTCCGCGTTTCCTGATAACGCTTGTGCCTCTCGGTCACCTCCCCCAGGTTTCTGTAGACAGTTACTGTGTCCTCTACCCCTAATGCACACGCCTCCCAGAGCTTCATGGAGGGTTGTGCTCTAGCTTGGAGCTCCCAGGCCAGGGGAAAGAAGCGTGATGCAGGGCAGCTTGGCCGAGTGGCGCATTCAGTCCCTAAGCCTGGGTTTCCCTGGGAGGCTGGAAACCCGGGGGATGGGTGGGGGATGGAGGAGGGGGAGCCTTGTGTCTTCACAGTGGTGTGTTTCTCTATATCCAGCAGTCCCAAATTATTCAGCAGAGGGCTGGGACTGGAAGAGCAGGGGGTGCTACATGGAAGTGCATTGGCGGAGCTGTGCGGGAGGCCCAGAAATGGACTAACAGTGTGGGGGGGCGGTACCTGGGGTGCATCAGCAGAGCTGGAACGGGGAGCCCAGAGCTGGAAGATGAGGTGTCTCAGTAAAGCCAGGTGGGAAGAGCAGGGCAGAGCTGGAGTCCGTCGGCAGAGTTGTGGGAGCGCACCGGGCTGGAATAGCTGGGGAGCCGTGGGCCAGGACTGAGGTGCTGGCAAAGCTGTGGGTCAGGATTCGCAGCGTGGGGTGGGGGGGACTTGCACGTGGCTGACCGACTGGTTCTGGGTAGAATGATGCTTTCAGTGAGCACTAGATTGACACATACCTTGTAAAAGGAGGGGAGGGGAGGAGGACTGCAGTGGCTGGCCCCTGATGTCCCAAGGACTACACAGATGCACGTGCTTGTCTTTACCCTTTGCACAAACTTCCATGGTGAACTCTCCCGCCCCCTTTCCCCCATGCTCTCTGCAGCATTTCTCCCTGAAATGCCCCGCCCCCCTGAATCACCAGGAGCTGGGTTGTTCTCCTTGGTATGCACATGGAGCAATAAGGGATAGGCATGGGGCAGGGAAGAAGGCTGGAGTTGGGGAGGGCTTGCCGGCTGGGCAGGTACCATATTCAAATGGCCACAGGTAAGGAGAAGACAGGGCTGCGGTTCTCTGGAGGAGGGAGAGAGACAGCCTCTCTGACAATGCATCTCTCTTGCCTCGCAGATGGCGCACAGAAGCCCTGGGAGAGCTGCGTGGTGCTAACCTCGGCCAGCATCTACCGCAAGCTGCAGGAAGCCTCTGGAGAGAGCACGGATCCCGCTCCTGAGCCACAGCGGGGCAGCAGAATGAGCGGCGAGCTGGGTTTATGGGACCAGGCCGGGTCACCGACGGAGCCTGACCTCCCCCAGCAGCTGGGCCTCTTCCCGAAGAGCGGGCGGCTCCTCAAGTCGGAGTCTGAGGACTCTGGGGTGGAGATGGCCGGCAACGAGAACTCGCCCTCCACCCCGCTGGGCTCGGAGAGCAGCTTCTCCCTGGACTGTCTTGATGGCTTCCAGCCCTCCACCGCAGACTCTGCTGCCAGCGACCCAGAGGAGGGCTGCCCCGAAGCAGAGGGGCCAGAGGAGCCGGAGCCTCTCCGGGAGCGGGCCTACCTCCGGAACCTGTCGGTCAGCAAGAAGCTGGCCCAGGTGATGCAGCGCTCCGGGAAGCTCCATGCGCCCAGCCGCTCTCCCAAGCCACTCGGCCGGAAGAGCCTGAACCTGGTGGACTTGGAGCTGTTGGCTTCCTACGGCTTGCAGGAGCTGAGCGGTCAAGGTGGGGCTGCAGAGGGGCACAGCCAAGCCCTCTCCAGCCGCCGGAGCCTAGAGGAACAGAGCACTGAGTCCTGTGAGGAGGAAGTGGAGGTGAGTGCCAGGAATGGGCTTCCTTGTGGTTCAACAGGGCTGGCCAGGGTGGAGAAGAGGGACAACTTTCCCCCTCCTTCCCAAGATCTGTTGCAACTGGACTGACTTCCAGCAGGTGTGGCCTCCTCTCTGGGGCCGAAGGGTTAAGAGACGCCGTGGTTCAGCATGGAGCGGCGCCCTCATGCCAATGCCCTAGCGTAAAGGTAGCAGCAGCTGAAAAATAGCTCCCTTGGGGCCCTGGGCGACATGGTCTGGGCACAGGCACTGCTGCGAGGAAGCCCGCGTGCTCTCTCCCCTGCACTGGGGGCAGGGGAGACGGGATGGCCATCACCCCCCCTCCCTAGCCCATCTTGCCGTATGGAGGGCGGGGCGGTTTCAGATAGGGAAACGCTCCACATTTCCATCCCATGACACAAGCGCGTGTAAGTGCCTCTGATTAGATTGCGGTGTCGTCACCGCTCCTGTGATGACTAAGCCGGGATGCTCCAAGTGGCGTGGGCAGAAGCTGGGCTGGTTGTCAGTAGAACTGAGCCAATAACTGACTTTCCAGTTTGCTGGCAGTTCGAAGAGTTGGAAAAAACATAGGGTCAAAGGGAGGTTTGGTTTTGATGTCAAGGTTTTTTATTTTTGAAACTAAATGGAAGGAAATTTCAGGGAAAAAAAGTCGGTTTGAATCAAGAGACAAGGAGGGGGAGTTAACATCTTTTATTGGGCCAACTTCTGTTGGTGAGAGAGACAAGTTCTGACCTCTGTAGAGCTCGTCTTCAAGCTTGAAAGCTCCTCTCTTGCCCCAACGGAAATTGGTCCAATAAAAAATATTAGCTCCCCCACCTTGCCTGCTGGTGTCTCCCCTGTCCTGGGACCCACGTGGCTTCAGCAACACAGCAAACAATTTTCAGTTGAATCATTTTGACTTGTTGGTTTGGAATTTTGTGGTCCGTCTCCCCATCCGTTGTGTTCCCTGCGGCCCCCTCTCCCACCCCACAAAAAATCACCACCACCCCTGCCCCCACACACCCCAATTCAGGGAGCTGTCTCGGAGTTGCTGAACCTGCACGCTCCACCAGAAATCAAGTTTTGGCCAGCTGTAGTCATGAGGTTTCACCCGGCTCTGATGTAAGAGTGTCCTGGTGATTCCTGACCTGAGATGCAGTGCCCTCTGGTCACGTGACCTCGGTCCCCTTTGGCATAGGGGCAGTACCAGCTCCCCCAGGATGGCAGGGCCCTGCAGGGCTAGTCTGTGCGTCACTGAAAGGGAATTTGCTGGGATCCTGTCTGCTCCCGTTGTCCCCCCAGCTGCTTTGCTGATGCACCTGTCCCTCTCCAGAGCGCTCATTCCGATGCCATGTGCTGGTCCGTGCAGCGTGACTTGCTTGGTGCATGCTTGCAATGGCTCGTTAGGGCTATTGCTAGTGAGCTGAGGGATAGAGCTCTTAGGCCTTACATCTGTGCCTGGCTCTGCTGGGTTAGTGGCGGTGTGGGACGAGGCTGGCTGGTCCCATCTCCTCTCACTCCCTCCAGGTGGGTTGGATCCTCCTTTGCCCCTTAGAGGTCCCAGTTGTCTGTGGGGCCTGCCCACTGGACAGAGCCCTCTGTGGATGCTGTAGTCCCTTGCCCGGCATGTGCTAATAGACAGTGGCACGTTGGGGTCATCCCCTGCACTGACTGCCAGGGTGAGGGGCAGCTCCTACAGGCTAGGTCGGGGTGGCGGTGGGGCCGGGAGCTTGCGGCAGCACTAGAGAGGAAGTTTCGATGCTTGGCCTGAAGCTCTTTATAGCTTTTGATAACCCGTAACTCTCCTGGGAGATCCCGTAACTCTGCTATGGATGAGGAAACTGAGGCCCAGAGAGCCAAAGCAACATGCCCAAGGTCTGTAGAAGAGGAATGGAACTTGGGACTCCCGACTCCCAGTCCCTGGCTCTGTCCCCTAGGTGGTGGGGGAGAGTGAATCGCTCGTCAGCAAAGAGCTTAGGAGAGGACGGGAGGAAAATATTTCTGTGGGTGCACAGAAAGGAGTTCCCTCTGCTGTGAGCAGGCAAGGTAGGGCGTTGTGATGTGAAGAGCGGCTTGGCAGGCAGCCCATCGCAGCTGGAGAGGGGCAGGAATGCTGTGGGCGAGGGCCTTCCTCTCCTGAGCCAGGAGCCTTAGCCGTGTAGAGCTGCCACTCAATGAGACCCACCCACCCTTGGGCTTCGAGGGGCCGGGAGACCACTAGGCCGAGCGGACGAGATCCGGCATTGCCAGACGGAGCAGCCCTCCTGCTGGAACTCCTCCGTTCTCTTCTCCCCTTCGCTCTGTGGGGCAGCTCTCCGGCCCCCTGCTAAGTAGTTCCCCAGGCAGGAGTGGCACCATTCAATGCCTGCCCAGCCTGAGACCCCCCACTTCCAGCAGCTGAGACTATCCAGTGTCTGGGACCAGTGGTTGCCTTCCAGGGGCTGGGCGTCCGGCATGGGGGTTGGGACACAAGGAGGCTGGGTAGATACGGAGAGGCCCATTGTCTCCCCGCAACCCTTTGGACTCGAAGCATAGGATCTGTGGGGGTCGTCTGGGCTTCCCTGTCTGGGTTGGTCACTGGCCGGAGCTCTGGCCTGTCACCTGGCGACCCCAAAGCTCAGGGCTGCAGGATCGATTCCAGGGGTTGGTCCAAGGGCCAGAGGCCAATGGCAGGGTACAGGTGCCATGCGGACAGATAGGTGCTGGACCCAGTGACCTGAGATGGGATTGCCTGGCTGAGAAGGGCTGTTGGGTGGGGAAAGGGCTGCTGCTTCCCATCGGCATAACAGGGGGCTTGTACTCCCAGCTGGTGTGGCAGCAGGCAGGGCACTGCTGTGAGGGAAGTTCACAACCTCCCCAGCCAGCAAAGGAGGGCAGTGACCTGAGGGAATGTAACCTTCATTCGGCCCCAACCCCAATTACACAGTGACGTGTTTAACCACCCTCTGAACGCAACCTGTCCTCTGCTGCGATGTGTCCGTCCACGGCTCTGTCCCTCCCCGGTGCAGTGCATCTGTCTGCTGCTCCGTGCCTCCCTGCTGGGAAGGGGGAGGAGGTGTAGGGCTTGGGTGTCCCTGTAGGTCCCGGAGCGATGGAGCTGGCAGAGTCCAGCCCCTGCAGCTTTGGCGCCTTGCTTTTGCTCTTAGAACTGAATAAGCCCTGAGCCCCACCTCCTCTTGGATTGTCCTTGGCATAGATCCGATTTCCCCCACCCCAAAAAACAAAACAAAAAAACCCAACAAACAACTCACTCTGCCTGTGTGAGCAGCGGGATGGAGCCAGCCTGCATCAGGCATAATTGGAGATGCCCTAGTTTCATAATCTGGTTTAAACCCCTTAAGCTGCTGCTATCTCTCTAGCTACCTCTCCAGAGCGTGTGGGGCTAGGGAAGTGCCAGCAGTCGGAGGGGCTACAGAGGATGGATGTGGGGGAGGAGGAAATCTGCCTCCTCCCCTCCCCCCCCCCCCCCCCCCCGGACTCCTGCAAATCCAGATCTCCAGCTAGGAGCTTCACTCTGCCTCGGCCCACCCCTCAAGGGTGTGGCGTGGCGTGTTCACAGCACAGACCTTGACGCTAACACGGTGGGAGAGGCTGGAGGTGGCTGCATAAGCAATTCACATTGGTGCGGTTCCTGGGGAGGCCAGTGTGGGATCTGGGAGCCAGGAACTGATGCAGGGGGTAATTGCAGTCTGAACACAGCCCCTGTTGGGAAGGATCTGATCTGTCCTGTCCGGGTCCCACCATGGAGATCGTCCCCAGCTGTGTGTTTCCAGTGAGCTCCCCCTGTAGGGAATAGCCCCTCCATGAACCTCTCCCGAGGATACTGCATTTGTTTTTGGACACCTTGACCCCTTGCAAGACGTTGACAAACTTGGGAGGAGCAACAAGTGCTGCCCTGGCTGGAGCAACTGAGAGCTGCAGAGCGTGCCCTGTCCCCCACGCTGCTCCGTGTCCGTGCCTGATGCTCTGTGCTGTGTGATCCCCCAGGTGCGGAGAGACCCCTCTTTAACCCTGCCGGGCCAGGGCCTGCGCTACCTGGAGCACGTCTGCCTGATGCTGGAGAAGATTGCCCAACTGCAGCAGGCCAACCTGCAGCTCCAGCAGCAGCAGAAGGCGATGGAGAGCCAGCTGTGGGGCCAGCAGGCTGAGAACGTAAGGCTGGCTGTGCGGGGGGCACAGGGGGTGAGTGTGGCTAGGAACCAGGGTGGGAGTGCAGTGGCCAGGTCTTTCCATTCCTTAAGGAAGGAGGAAGGGAGGATGCAGCTGCTTGTCCAGTGGTGCAGCACCCCTTTCTGGGGGATACACCTTGCAGTGTGATCCCCTTGGAGGAAGGTGGGGTGTGTGTGTGGGGGGGTCCTCTGTCCTCTTAGATCTCCAGCCATGGTGGGGCTTCCTTAGATACTCTTGAGGAGCTGGGGGGAGGTGGAAGGGGAAGGTGGGTCTTCCCTGGGCTCTGGGATTCCTCTCGCCATGAGGGTGGGAATGACTAGGGGTCTCCCCACCCCAGTCCCCGCAGTAGCTTGTTTCACTCCATCCATCCTCTCTCCCTGGCAGGCGGTGCCCTCTGAGGAGAGGCCATGCAGAGCCCCAGAAGAGCGGGGACTGTCTGAGCCGGACCCAGCACCTGAGAGCAGGGCGGAGGTGGAAATGCAGGAGGAGGATTTGCCTCTGGACTCTTGGAGGCCCCACCACTTCAGGGCGCGCTCGGTCTCAGACACCGGGGTGCTCCAGGACCTGACCAGGAGCTCAGGTGAGTGAGCCCGGCTCGAATAGCAGCCCCAAGGCCCAATCCCTTCTCCTCCGTGTCCTGGCGGCTAGAAGCTCCTGACTTGTGCCAGAATAGGAGGGTGGGGCGGAAGAACCCTGCCTATCCCTGCACCCCCCAAAATTAATGAGACCCATGCTGTGCAAATCGAATGTCCTCGCTGGGGTGGCTCATTCCTTAGGGAAGGGGAAAAGGCTGCTGCTAAGAATTTCTCCACCCTCCCGTGAATATGCCCCCACCCACCCAAACTTTCCAATCTGGCAGCAGCTCCCTCGGATTCCCCACTAGCCAGTTTTCTCCCTGTAGAGCATGTTCCGTGCCCCCTTGGGGCTGGGTGTGCTGTCCCCGCTAGCCTGGGGAGAGCGAGATCCCTGACCAGGAAGTCTGTCTGTCTTCCATCCCCCCAGGCAAATGCCAAGCACAGGGTCTCTGGCATTAAAAAGGCCTGGGCTCTGAAACTAAGCTTGAGGAATGATGACTGAGGCTTTTCCCAGGTGGGTGTGCAACTCTGAGACCATTTAAGCAGGGAGTACTGACCCCAGGACTGGCCCTGGTGCTAGATGGCCTGAGTTCTCTCTGTGGGGCCGCATCTGGGCTGGTTGCTTTAACTCAGCGGATAATGGATGCCGATGCTATCTCTTCTCTGCAGAGAACAAGCCGGTCTGTTCCAGGAAGATGGCAATGCACTGTGTCAGCTCACCCACCCTGCTGGATCAGCCGGACTCAGGAGCCCATACCCTACCGCCAAACATGAGACCCAGGGTAGGTTTAATGCCCTGTAGAGCAGGGACCAGGGGGAGAGGAGGGAGAAAAGAAGGATCCCCTACGAACTCCATGTGAATCCTCCTGATGCTGAGAAGACCCTGTACGTGCATCTACTTCTGGTGCCCTTCTTTGCCTGTGCTGGGCCAGCACTTACCCAGTGTGTCTAACTCTGTTTGCCAGAGGCTGGGAATGGGCTACAGGGGATGGATCACTTGATGATTCCCTGTTCTGTTCATTCCCTCTGGGGCACCTGGCACTGGCCACTGTCGGAAGACGACACTGGGCTAGATGGACCTTTGGTCTGACCCAGCATGGCCGTTCTTATGTTCTGTCTCTCCGGGTGCCGCCTGCTAAGCTGTTCCCCAGGTGAGAGTAGCGCTGTGCAATGCCCACCCAGCCTGAGACACCCCCCAGCTCCACCCCTGCTTCCAGCAGCTGCAGGGGAAGTGGCTTTTTGGAAGTGCTTCCTGACAGCCAGCAGCTGAGACACTTGGTTCCCCATCCCCACCGCTCTACCCTGGGGAGGAGTTTGGGGTTCCTCTGCCCCTGCCAGAGGGAAAGCCCTTCTTTCTGCCCTGTCCACGTCTCCCGAGGAAGAGTTATCCCTAAGAACGAGGACTGGGTGTTTGGGTGCCAGGACTCTGGCTCGCCCCTACATGGCAGGAGAAGCCGCTGCCCTCGCTCCTGCCTTCCCTCACCGCTGCCGTCTCTCTCCCTCTCAGAACGACCGCTCGCACTGGGGGAAAGTCAAAGTGCTGATCAACAGGATCACCAGGAAATCCATCCGGGCCAGCGAGCCCTCCCCGTTCGGGGAGTCTGCCGTCGACAGCAGACACTGTCGGTAAGGCTGCCCCAGCCTAGAGACTGAGTGGGGAAGAGAAGGCTGCTCCTTGTGAACAGACTGCTGGGAAAGCCCTGCAGGCCTTCACCCCAGCATGGGTACAGCTTGGGCAGGCTCCCCCTGGTGCCGCCCAGCCATCCTGGAGGGAGCCCAAGGTGGGGGGCAGTCTCCATGGCCCACTTGATCCTTGGCCTCTCTGCTGAGGATGCCAACAAGGGTCCCAGGTTGTCCTGTCTGTGATGCACGTCCCAGGTTGTCCTGTCTGTGATCAGAATTTACAGATTCTAAGGCCAGAAGGGACCAGTCTGATACCAGTCTGACCGCTGGCCTAGCTCAGACCAGAATAATCCTTAGAGAAAATCTCTTTAAAAAAAAATCCAATCTTGATTGGAGAAGTGTCAGTGCTGGAGAATCCACCACGGCCCTTGGTTAGTTGTTCCAATGGTTAATTACCCGCAAGGTTAAAAATGTACCCCTGATTTTCGGTCGGAATTTGTCTAGTTCCAACTTCCTCTGCTGGATGTCAAGAGCCCAGTATTAAATATTTGTTCCCCATGTTGGTACTTAGACTGTGATCACGTCACCCTTTCACATGCTCTTTAAGCGAAATACATGGAGCTCCCTGAGTCCGAGGCTAGAAGGCAGGCTTTCTCATCCTTTAGTTGTTCTCAGCTCTTCTCCGTACCCTCTCCAATTTACCAACATCCTTCTTGTGGGCGGGTGGCCCCTAGAACTTGTTTCACCCAGGCCACCAAGCCATCAGCAGGTGAGAGATCCCTCCTTGGGCACCAGCACCCCAGGACCTAGGGATGGGAGGCCCCATGTGCCTTTCCCCCCCAGGAGCGTCCCCTCCTGAGAGGCCTATATATGCTGCCTCCCCCTCCAGAAACCCTGTACTGGGCAGATGCCAGCAACTGGGACCCCAGGAGCAGCAGCAGCCGCCTGGCAGAAGGAGCAATGCATGGGGCGTTCGTGGTCTGGGGTAACTGGGTGTGAGCCGAGTCCAGGGGGAAAAGGAAGTGAAATCACTGCCCCCTAGTGGTGCAGTGCCTCCCAAACGATCTGCCTTGGGAAGGGCAATGCAGCTGTCTCTCTGCAATGGGGGCTGAGGGAGAACTGAAGGGGATAGCTGTTTCTCCCTGCCCCGTGCCTCTTCCTGCTTGTGACTGGGTGGCAATGGATGGGCTGGGATCCACAGGGCCATGGGTGTAATTTGCTGACTGACGTGGGATTTGACAGGGAGCACGTGCCCTGGCACGGGTGTATGCTGTCCCCAGCCTGATGTATTCCATCCCCTGCTCTTCCCTGGCAGTCTGGAAGCTTCACTGGAGAATCACGGCTCCCACCCCAGGAGGAGCTTCCTGCCAGCCCTGGGGGTGAAGAAACACCGCTCGAAAACCCTCTCTGTGCGCTGAGTGCCCCGAGGCCGCGGGAGCCTCTTGGAGACAGGAAGGATTTAAAGCTGCTGAGGCTTCCCTGCCATGAACGGGGGAGCAGTATACACTCTCCATGAAGGGTCCCCTTCATCCCCTTGCCCCCTCGACGCTGGTTTGGATTTTCCAGTCTCGCCTGCTTCGATGAGGTTGATGGGATTTCTGGCTCTTCTGTGGAAAAAGGAGGGCGGCGAGGGGCAGGTGTTGCTCTGTCTTCTGTTCCTGTGGAGCTGTGACGTAGAAGCCAAGCAACCGTGGATCAAGCCTGTATAGACATCTGAACACTGGGGTGCACTCTCCCTACTAACCCCTCGTGGTGGGCATGCTTAGGATGCCCATTCCTCCATTGAGGCAGGTCCTCAAGGAAGCTGGCTGAGCCCCAGAAGACCTCTGGTGTCTGTTTACACACACACTCTCACTCTCTTGCCCAGCATCTCCCCCGGGTATGTTTGTCTTTAGCAGGCTGGTTCTGAAATCTTGCTACTTCCTAGCTTGCAGCGTGCTGCTGCAGATGCTAGGAGGCGCTCCCGCTGCACTGCTCGCTGACTCACTCCCACCACCTTCATCCTCCTGTGACTGCAGGCAGCTCCAAGGCTGCTCTTGGTATCTGGGTCTCAACGGTGGGTAACAAGGAGCCTTGACCACCGGGCCGCTCTCCCGCAGACCTTAACTGAACTACGGGGCTGACCTGTGTGCAACCGGAAGTCTCCCTTCCTCCTAAGGGGATGTCCATCCAAACTCCCATTCTGTTCAGCCCCCGTGCGTCGGCTAGGATTCCAGTGCTGGGGTCTCTGCACAGCAGTGAGAAATCCCCGGCATTGTCAAACGTGAACGAACTCCTCTGACTGCTTAGTGGACCACTACTAGCACCTGGTCAATTTGTAAATGCACCAGTGTATTTGTATGTAATGTGTTTATATGGTCTGATGGAGAGAGGTGCTTATGGAGGCTGATGGATTCTTAGACACTTAACAAAAATAAATTCCCACTGAGTTTTGCATCCTGATCGGTAAAGCGAGAGGTGGGGGCATCCTTCTCACGCTCCCATGCTACTGGGCAGTCGGTTGGCCAATGGGGGGAGTCTGTGCGTGCAGGGCCTTTCTGCGTGATAGGACTCAGGAGTACATGCGCCGTCCTGGCAGCTTGTTGGTATCTGTCTCCCATGCAGGAGTCCCAGGATCCTTCCCTCTCGCGCTCTGGCCTGAGATAACAGTGTGGCGATAACAGCTCGGCCTGAGAGACCAGTGCAGCATGAAGTGCCACGTGCTGCTAGTCCGGCCGAGCCAGCCCCCCTTCTCGGGTAAGGGGAGAATTGATCACCCAGGGTTACCCTCATGACGGCTTCGTGATCTAGCCATGCTCTGGCTGCAGAGGAGTCTGCGTGGGAGCGGCACTGGGGACAAATCAGCAGTGTAGCGCAGTAGGGAGTAACACGTAGTGGAAAGATAACCCTCTCCCCACCAACAGAGGTGAGCTAAAGAGCCAGGCTGCATGGAGGACATTACTCAGGCATCTCTTCAGAGGTGATGACTAGTGCATGGAGCAGAACTGCAGAGGAATTGAGAGAAGATGCAACTGTGACCGTGCTCTTAATGCTGAATGCCCACATCGTCCAGGATCCAAGGATGTTGGGTACCTGGAGTAGGGTCATCCTCAGCACTGCCTCCTGCCCTGTACGTTCCTGTTGTTGCTTCTGTCACCTACTCACTCCCCTTTAGCATCACTGATACCTGTAAGTCCTGGTACTTAGCATTTATAGAGCACTTACCAGTACTTTTCAGACATAAGAGCGGCCATACTGGGTCAGACCAAAGGTCCATCTAGCCCAATATCTTGTCTTCCGACAGTGGCCAATGCCAGGTGCCCCAGAGGGAATGAACAGAACAGGGAATCATCAAGCGATCCATCCCCTGTAGCCCATTCCCAGCTTCTGGCAAACAGAAGCTTGGAACACCATCCCTGCCCATCCTAGCTAATAGCCATTGATGGGCCTACCCTCCATGAACTTATCTAGTTCTTTTTTTAACTGTGTTATAGTCTTGGCCTTCACAACATCCTCTGGCAATGAGTTCCACGGGTTGACTGTGTGTTGTCTGAAAAAATACTTCCTTTTGTTTGTTTTAAACCCTCTGCCTATTACTTTCATTTGGTGGCCCCTAGTTCTTGTGTTTTGAGGAGGAATAAATAACACTTTATTTACTTTCTCCACACCAGTCATGATTTTATAGACCTCTATCATATCCCCCCTTAGCCGTCTCTTTTCCAAGATGAAAAGTCCCAGTCTTATTAATCTCTCCTCATATGGAAGCTGTTCCATACCCGTAATCATTTTTGTTGCCCTTTTCTGAACCTTTTTCAAGTCCAATATATCTTTTTTGAGATGGGGCAACCACATCTGCGTGCAGTATTCCGGATGTGGGCGTACCATGGATTTATATAGAAGCGATATGATATTTTCTGTCTTATCTATCCCTTTCTTAATGATTCCCAACATTCTGTTTGCTTTTTTGACTGCTGCTGCGCACTGAGCAGTTGTTTTCAGAGAACTATCCACAAGGACTCCTCTTGAGTGGTAACAGCTAATTTAGACCCCATCATTTTACATGTATAGTTTGATTATTATATGTATAGTGAATGATGAAGTCTCCTGACCCACTGACCTGTACAAAAGTAACCGTAGCTGAGAGGCAGAGCAGAGAAGTGATAGAATGGAGAGGGTGAAAATGGAATTTGGTTCTTGTGCTCACATGATATATATCTACAGCAGCTGCTTGTGTGTGTGGACAGACCTACTATTTAAGGAGTCTGTTGGGATGTATGGACAGGGCAGAGACGAGGGGTTAACCCTCTTCTGGCCCCAGGAAAGGTCACAGCTTCCTCAAGTGCAGGGATCTGTAAGGTAGCTGAGCCAAGTCATGTGTGGGGAAATTAACGAATCCTATTCTCCCAGCATGAGCACAGGGGAGGTGGGAGTGTGTGGCAGGGAGAGTGGGTTGGAAGGTTCTTTTAATTTTTTTTAATTTTTGGGTTTTTTTTGAGACAAAGACCTGGTTGGATTTGGGCCCTGTGTAAGAGCAGCTATTTTTCTACCCTGTTTTTCAATAATCAGTACTATGCAGTTGTGAAAACTCTGCCTACTCGCTGCTCTGACAGGCTTGTCTAAGGCTTGTGTCTGCATGAAGCTTAGCCACCACTTCCAAAGTGAGCTAGGCCTACATCTGTAAGGAGCCTGGCTAGCGAGCACGTGCTGCATTTGGTTAGAAGTGGCGCTGTTATCAGTTATGCTTTCTACTGAGTAACTGGGCTAGGGGCAAAGGGGAGAACCTATCCTGAGCAAAAGTGGGGAAGGTTTTAAAATTAACCACATGATGGCAGTAACGTCTCCATTATAATCCTCCATGCAGCTCCCTGGAATAGATTTGTTGTTCGAGATGCACTCCATTTATTGCTCAACCTCCTGCACGGTGAAATGTTTATCTGTTTACATGGGGAAAGGATTTGGGGCGAATTAAATACTTGCTTAAAATAAGACATAAATGATTTCAATTAACAGGTTGCGTAGGATCTTAGTGTGATTAAGATGCAGGGGTAATGGCTATTCCGAACAGTTCACCTGCCATCCCTTGCCTGTCAGGGAGTAATGTACAGGCACTGTGATTGTTAAAGCTCACTTAGACTGGGAGATGTAATGGGTGAGTTTTGTGGGGTGGATAGTGCTAGGATCCATCTGCCAGAGCTAAGGGAAAGACTGAAGTTGGGCCAGGGCAGAGTTTAAGGAGTAAATTCCTAAGGGCCTACTGGCCTCTAGAATTAGATCTACAGTAAAACCTTCGTGAGAGACCACCTATCACAAGCGACTACGAGTAACGGCCATGGACCATCGCCGCGCTCTGGCGTGCAAGCCTTGGGGGAGAGGCGACTGCTTTTGATAACGCCCATGAGGGGTTGCTCTTGGCGGAGCAATGGACTGTCCTGACCCTGGCTTGTTGATGGAAATGACTCTGGCTGGAGTCCATCAGCTGTATTCACCCTCCTCCCTCCCTAGCCACAAGGGGTACATGGGGGCTTGGCCCAGTCGAGGGGGGAGCTGTGTAAGGCAGTGAGGGGGAGATGGGGTTTCGGGAGGAGGGGTGTCTCCTTGTGCGCCTGCTGGGGTGAGATGGGGCCCTAGTGCTGCGGGTCTCTTGCCTGCAGGGGGCAGTATTGCCTCAATGGGGCAGGGGGGCTGTCCAGCGAGTGTCACTGTACGGGGGGGTACTATGATGTCATCTAACAAAGTGATGTCACTGGGATATTATGATGTCACACTATACGCTGGCATCCCTTTGCCCAGGCTCAGGCAACTCCCCCCACTCCCCCAGAACATCCGGCGGGGTGCTTTCCCTGACCTCCCCCCTCCGCCACACTTCCGGCTAGTGTCTCCGTTTGCCGCTCCGGGCAGCAACACTTCCGGCGGCGGGGGAGGCAGGGTGTGTGTCGGCGGTTTTCCGTTCCCTTCCGGTTGGGCGGGAGGGGGCGAGAGCGGGCTTCCGGTGAAGCGCTTCCGGGTCCCTATTGTCCCTTCTCCTGCTCCGCCCCCGCGCGCAGGTTGGTTCCGGTTCCGGCCCCGGTGGCTTTTCCCCCGTCGCAGCTACGCGGGGTGTGAGGGGGGCGGCAGCGTCTCCCCCCTGATCTGGAGGGTGAGGGGGGCAGCGTCCATCCCCGCCCGCCCCGCTCTCCCCCTCGGGGTGTGGGTCGCGCCCCGCGCTCTCCCGGCTCGGACCCTCGGGGTGGGCGCGGGCAGCGGGCCGGGCCTAGAGGGGCCGGGGCGGTGCTCGGGGGCGGGGGGAGCCGCTCTCCCGGGGCTGGCCGGGCTCCGCCCTGCTCCTGACTTCGTGCCCGGGGGGCCGCTCGCCGGCCAGGGCGGCCGGTGGCTGATGCGGCCTTTGTCTCTCTCCCCTCTCCTAGCCCAAGGCGAAGCCGCCGCCGCCGCCGCCTGGAGAAGAGGAGCAGCCCGCTCCACCCAAAATGGCCCAGTTCAAGCGCCAGAAGCCTCTGCGAGCTGGCAACCCGCAGGGAGCGAGGCCGTTCTCAGGTCAGCTGGCCCGGCGCCTGGGGACGGTTTCGGCAGGCTGGAGCAGTCGCCCAGCCTGCCTGCCTGCCAATGGCCCCGAGGGATGAGGCGTCGCCCCCTTTTCCTGGGGAACCCGGCGTCAAGTGTTTGATCCGAGTGAGAGCCAGGACTCCTGGCCCCGCCGCTGACTCACTGAAGTGTTATCCACGTTTTATTTATGGATAATAAGGTGGTTTCACAGGGGACTGGTAAAGCTTTTCAGAGCCGTGGTTGAAGGGCAAATTCGTAATATCATGCTATTATTATTAACTCAGTTATTCCTGCATTTCTTTTTGCCACGACTAAAAGCGATAAGTGTAATATTAATATATTTCAGATGTAGCATGCCTTTCATCCCAAAGGAAACCTCATTGCTTCACTAGCTAAATACAGTTACGGAACTCGTAAATCTTCCCTTCTTCTCCGGAATATCACTGAGTTTCTGTAAGTCTAGTGAGGTTTCAAATTTTAGAATCTCTACAGAGAACAGCGCTGAAATGCAGCTATCTTTGGGGTGGAGGGCTACAGCCAAGTAGTACACAGCATAATAATGTGTGTACGTATGTGAGGGGCGGGGAAATCAACTTTGGCTTCTCTAAAGACCCTCCCCCCTGCAGTTCCAGTCAGGTACAGTTGGTCTGCTTTGGGTCCCGTCTTAAATTGTTGCGTGGATTCTGTGTGTTGGTGGTAATTTAACAAGTTCCACCAGAGAGGTGGGCGGGTGAAGAGATTTCTCTGTGGTGTGTGAAGTACTTTGAGACTAATGATTTTTGTGAGTGTCGGAAAACAGTGAACATGGCAGCTTCTTTAATATTCTAATTGGTTTGAAATGTGTTAAATGTCAATTGATCACACACATTACCTAGCATTCAAAAATACAGGTACCCAAGCCCTGATTTTCATGGCCCAAGGCACATAATAAAAGTGGGGCTGAAGCAGAATATTTCTGCAATATTTAAGCTTTCACTTTTGTTAGTTTTTGGCTGTTCAAATAACTTTCCAAGCATGGAAAAATTGTGGTACTGTCTTCCTGAGTCTGCAGGTAGACTGCTCCTGTGCTTTTATAGCTTTGCCAAGCAGCAGAAAGGTGACACTAAGAAGACATTAGCCAGGTTTAACCCTGGGGCTGTGGCAAAACAGGCAAGAATCATGTCCGTTTTATGGGAAATAGGTGAGCACAGATGGACATTGAAGCAATTCTTGTGAGAAGGAGTAGGAAAACTCGGACACCTGGACATAACAGATGTTATGCTCTGGGGATGAAGGAACATAGAGAGAGAGAATTACTCACTTCCAGGAACCAGAAGCAGGCAGGTTGGGAGGCGAAGGCTTTGCATTAGGAGATACATGCTGGGTAGAGGCAGCATCTTTCCTCCCAACTCACCACAGTTTGGTAATCTAAGGGTGGGAGTTTCCCAGTGCATTGCTTCTGGAAAACTCTGGTAACTCCAGTGAGTCAGGCTGGTTCTCTAGCTATTAGACATCTGGAAAATTGGATTGCTAATTACAGGTCAGTGTCTCTCCTGCTTGCCCCCCTGTAATCTGGGCTGGACGAGTTGATTGGGCATTTCAGTGTCAACAAAGTCTTTCCATTGAGTAGATCTGATTGGAACTACTATCTGAGTTGATCCCATAAGGTGTTGCTTTCCTGGTGAGCATGGAAGTTTGTACTTCCACTTAGTTTTTGACCTTCTAAGAATTTTCTAGAGATTAATTTTTTCTTTTGGTTTCCCTTCTAGGGACACACCCGACCTCCTTGTTGGGACCTCCACCTGGCCTGTTAAACCCTCCGGTCTCAGCAGATCTTATCCAGAATGCACGGCACCTGCAGGTATGTTGAGGACAATCCTTCCCTCAACCCCAGCTGCTTTGCTGCTTCAGGAAACCTAGAGTTTCTGTCCCCATGCCAACGTATTCTTTAACCCTCCAAGTCCTAAGTCACTTCTGAGTTGATCAGCTTTTCCCCTCATAAGATGTGGGGCTCCTAGTGCACTATCTGATGAGCCACGGCAGACTGGGTTGGAAAGACTTGTGCGCTGTGCATTCATGAGAGAGAGCAGGGCCTCGTAGCTGCTTGACTACAGTATTGTTCGGTCCTGGGGATAGTAGGGGCTGCCCAGGGCTGAGGCTGGCTGGCTGTGTGTGTGTGTGTGTGTGTGAGAGAGAGAGAGAGAGAGACAGAGAGGTGATTTGTGCTTGTACATGGAATGTGAGTACAATGACTGGGTGCATGAATATGTATTGTCTGTTGACTGCAGTGTGTAGTGGGGTGCGTGCGCAGGCAGTGACTGAGCGTAGCGGCAGCAGTTGTGTGCTCTATGCCATAATGAACCCGCTTGTCCTTTGCCTTGCAGGTGGGTGAGAAGCAGCGAGTCTTCACGGGCATTGTCACCAGCCTGCATGACTACTTTGGGGTGGTGGATGAAGAGGTCTTCTTCCAATTGAGGTAAGGCGAGGGCTGCTCTGTGTGTGTGAGAGTGGGGAAGAGCTCTAGGAGCACTTTAGGACAAGAGTGCTCTTTCCTTTCTGAGTTTCCAAGGGCCTTCGGGAGGGGAGCATTGCTCAGGGGTTAGAACAGAGGGGGACTGAAGTCAGGACGCCTGGGTTCTGGTCTGAAATGATAACAGCAGTGCCTTGTTGCTGTGTTTTGCGACAGTGTCGTGAAGGGCCGGTTACCACAGATTGGTGAGAAGGTGCTGGTGAAAGCTGTCTATAATCCAAGCCAATCGGTGCCCTGGAATGCCATGAAAGTCCAGACATTGTCCAATCAGGTATCAGTTAAAGCGCTGGTAGTTCTCTCCATGTGTGGGCTGAAGGAGGATCTTTCCAGGCTTAGAGAACATTTGCCTTGATCTGGCAGCAGCAGCAGTTGCCACATTCCATCTCCGAGGCGGCTGCACCTTAGCTATGGGTGAGGATAATCCCTGTGAGCCTACTCAGGCTGCTTGTTTACCTGCTGCTGTGCTAGGCCCAGCAGCTAGCCTGGTCAGTGAAAGGTTAAACCAGGCTATGCCCTGGTGTTCCCGCTGCTGCTTCCTGCCAGGTGAACTCCCTCTCGTTCCCTTTGAGGGCCATCTCCTGTTGAGCCCTTGTTGTGAGGCTCTAGGCTTGAATATTGCATGCCTTTCATTCTGTAGCCCCTCCTGAAGGCCCCCACCCCTCTCCTGCATGTGGCATCCTTAGGACAGAAACAAGGCATCCTGGGAGCCCAACCTCAGCTGCTGTTCCAGCCTCACCGGATCCCTCCTCTGTTTCCCCAGAAACGTGAGTATAATGCGGGGGAGACTTAGAGCACTGGTGCTACAGGGATTCCTGGGATGATCCATCTGTCTTAGTGGACATTTTGGTCTCTCCTCTTAGCAAGGACACTTTTGGTCCTGGTGGCATGGGTAAGAAGTCTGGAATAAGCCCCAATCTTCATGAAGCCGGGGGAAAGCTTATGTGCACCAACCAATTCGATTGCCTCCAGACATGGGTTGTGGGAGCCCTGGGATGGCACCTCCTGGAGCGAGGGCGGGGGCAGCCAATGTAGCAATAACAAGCCTTAGTTAGTCCAGATAGGGATTGGCTTTTGGAGCGGCTTAGCAATAAGACTGTGTATTTGTTTCCCCAGCCATGAGCCTCTTCCAGTCATCCCCTTCGCTCCATCTGGGCCACCTTGGGAGATACCCTGGTCGGGGCCCAAAGGGCAGGCAGGACTCAGGCAGATGGTAAGGACTGTGGAAAGTGTGTCCCCTATAAGCTCCAAAGGGAGGGTTTTGGAGGAAGGAGAGAGGTCGCCTGTTAGGGCTGGAAGATGACTATACTTACAGACACTGTGCTGGTTACAGGGACGACTTTGATTCGAAGAAGCGGAAACAGAAAGGTGGCGAACCGTGGGGAGTGAAAAAGCCACGCCATGATCCGCCACAGTACCGGGTCTACTTTGCACGCTATGCCGTGGACAGGTGAGAGCCCACGGGCACTAATGCAATAGCTCTGATTGCAGTCTAGCTTTCACTCTGCCCCTAACTTACTGCTCTCCCCCATATCCTTGAAGCCGGTAGCAACTGAAAGTCATTACCATCGCTATGTGTGTCTGCTGCTAGCCCAAGTTTCTTTCTGCCTGGCTCCAGCCCCTTCTGCGATGCCATGGAAATCCTGAGACGCTACTGCAGCATCCAGTTGCCCCGGGAGTTCTACGATGTCCGCCTGTGCTGGCTGGACACGTTCCCGCTCGCCCAGCCGCTGACCCTGAGGCACCCCAGCCGCATCCTGGTGGCTGACCCTGCAGAGGAGGCGGCGCCGCCCAAGACAGAGGAGGACGTTGTGCCGGAGGACGCGGATCCTGCATTCAGTGCCAAGGTGAGAGATTCAGCGGCACCCCTAGCTCGGCGTGCCTTCCTGCCCTGGGTGACATAGGGCAGTGGGTATCTGTGCCCGTCTGACCCTGTTGCTGTTCCCCCAGGTGATGCTGCTGTCATCCCCAGGGCTAGAGGAGTTGTATCGCCATTGCTTATTATATATTGAAGAGCCCAGCGAGCAGAAGGAGAGTCCAGAGCACCCCACAAAGCAAATAAAGGTGAGGCTGCTGTTAATCTGTCGGGAGCAGGAATTCCCTCCTCTACAGAGGCTTATTGGGCTTCTCTTCTCCTTCCCTAGTTCCTGCTGGGGAGGAAAGAGGATGAAGCTGTGCTGATTGGAGGGGAGTGGTCGCCTTCCCTAGATGGCCCCGAGCCGGACTCTGACCCCATGGTTCTGGTTCGCACAGCCATTCGCTGCACCAAGGCCCAGACTGGCCTGGACCTGAGCGCTTGCACAAAGTGGTGAGTGTTCAGGGCTGCCGCCAAAGTGACCGCCATTACCAATGGGTGAGATAATCGGACCAAAAATATACCACTCTAAATGAGTTTTCCTGTGTTGTTCATTCCCTTCAACAGGCAGGACGGAAGAGCTGTATAGAACTTTGGGGTGCCTGCTCGGGTTGGTGGATGGGGTGCTCAGATCCATGTAGATATGGGCTGGAACTTTGGTTTGGCTGATCACATCATGGCTATATATAGAATTCCTGCACTGGGTAACCGTAGCAACTGATTTTACTTTGCTTAAACCTAGTCTCCCATGTGACTTGGTTGGTTAGTAACAGCCGAGGGAAGATGGAGACCTTCTGTCTTTAACATGGTGGGGGAATGGACCCTAGCAGTGATAGGTTTTATTCCCTGTTCCCAAAAGCTGAGCCTCCCCTCCCCTCCCCTCCCCTGCTCCAGGTTCCGTTTTGCAGAGTTCAGGTATCTGCGTCGGGGAGACCCATTGCAGAGGGAGACGGCGGTGATCTTCCTGCCGGATGTCTGGAGCTGCATGCCGTCTCTGGAGGAGTGGGAGGCCCTGTGCCAGCAGAAAGCCGAGAAGGCCCCTCTGCCATCCCCCTCGCAGGAGGAGAAAGCTGAGATGGTGAGAGCGGGCTGTCATAAAGCCAAGAGCAATGGTAGTAAAGGTCTTATCATTCAGTCTTGTCAAGATCTCTCTGTAATGCTTTCAAAAAGGATGTGGAGATACCAGAAGCAGCCCCTGACCAGGAAATGGAGGCCAATGCACAGGAAGTAAATGCCACAGATGCTGCTGCTGAACCAGAAGCTCCAACTCCTCCACTTGAACCTGCCATCGTTGCTCACCTGAAACCAGCAATGCAAGGTGGGCAGCCGAGCTGCTCCAACCTCTCGCTCTGCACCCTGCTGGAGTACAGGAGACAGAGGGAAAAGCTTTCATTTGAGGTAGGCTCACCTCTCCCTGGGGGCAGGCACCAGGCCAAGCTGGTGTGTGGTTCCCTGTTCTACTGTGGGTGAGCGGACCAGTTCTGTAGAGTGCTGCACTTAGAATTCTTTCTGTCCTTCTCCCTCCCCAAGGTGGCGGTGATGGCAGAGCTCTTCCAGGAGATGCTGCAGCGGGATTTTGGCTACAGGCTTTACAAGGCGCTGCTGGCTCTGCCCGAGAAGGAAGAGATGACAGAAGCAAAGAACCTGGAGTCAGAGAAGCCAGCTGAGCATGAGAAAGTGCAGAAGGAAGAGGCCCAGGAGGAGGAGGTGGCAGCCAGTGAGCAGGAGCCTGGGCAGGTGTGTCCCCATGCCCATGGGGCCCTCAGCTGAGACTACAGCGAAGTGCTGACTCTCTCTCTCTCTCTTTCCTGCCTGTGCGCAGACCCATCAGGAGGAGGCAGAGCAGAAGCCAGCATGCAGTGAAGATCCCCAAGAAGATGAGAAGGCCAAAGTGGAGCCCAAAGACTCAACTGATGAGCTGTGCATGCTGAGCCTAGAGGATGACCTGCTGCTGCTGCGAGACGAGGAGGAGGAGGACTTTGGTAGGTCTGGCGGGCGCACGGCGTGGGTGGCACGTGCGTCCAGGTCCTCCAGTTGGGCTGTGCAGACAACTTGCCTTGCTTGTATCCCCTGTAGGTGTCAAGTTAGAAGATGCAGAGGTGCGATCCATTGCTTCCAACCAGTCAGAGATGGAGTTCTCAGCGCTCCATGACCTGGTCAGTAAGCCACAGGGGTGGGGGAGAACAGGGCTGTCATGAGTTTGGGTTTCAGTGCAGGTCCCTAGCTATGTATGTATGTGCCTTGTTCCTTAGCAGCCCAAGGAGCTGGACCCAAGTGCTGTGCTGCCCCTGGATGCCCTCTTGGCCTTTATCTACTTCGATTTGAATTTCTGTGGCTACCTGCACAGAAGAGACCTGGAGAAGATCCTCATGACGCTGGGGCTACATCTTTGCAAGGAGCAGGTGAGTACCAGCTGGGGCGGGAGGAATGCTCCATTGTGAAGGAAGTTGGCACTAACTGGCAGCGTGTGCTGTTGACAGGCGAAGCGTCTTGTGAACAGAGTGGTGACTCAGTACGTGTGTCAGTACCGGAGCCTGCACTACAGCCGCCAGGACAGCTCTGACCCCATCCCTGAGGAGGGGCTCTTGGGTAAGTATTGGCTACAGGGGCCGTGGCAACAGGTGCCTAGCGGGGGAAATCCCCTGCCCTAAGTCAGTTGCTCTTGTTTCAGGAAACCTTGCTTTGCTGCCTGCCTCAAACTCTGTGGCTGAGGGTTCTGCCCAGCCCAAGGCAGTGGTGGAGCATGGGGATCTGATCTCCCACAGCGGGACCGTCCTCAACTTGGGAAAGCTGCTGGAGAAAGCAGAGCAGACTGAGAGTAGCCGCCTGTACCTGGAGAGCAAAATCCACACTCTGGAGGTCAAGCTGGGTGAGCCAGAGTGCACTGCTGGGGTGGTGGTGCTAGAGTAGGTCAGGGCCCACTGGGGGGGGGGAACAGGGTTGAATTTGTTCTCTGCCCACAGAGGATGCCCAGACCAGGTTCTCAGCAACAGAGTCCTCAAACAAGGTGCTGGCCGCTGAGCTGCAGGATGTACAGAAGCAGCTGGCTGATATGGAGGAGCAGGTGAAATCAGCAGAGAGGCAGAAATCCCACTTCCAAAGGCTGCTGCAGGAGAACAAAAAGCGCCTCGTTCCCCTGCAGCTGGAGATCCAGCGGATCATTGAGAAGGTATCAAACTCCCCCCCCCCCCACCACATGAGAGTGAGACATGGTAGTTAGTATCTCTTCTCTCAGCTAACACCTTTGCATGGGCAGAAGTGAAGTACTGTGTTCTGAGATGATGGGGGGAGGCATCCTGCTGCTCATGCCGCCTTTCTCTCTTCCAGACTAATAACTGCTTAGAGAAGAAGGAGGAAGAACCAGCATCTAGCAACTGACACCTGTGGATCCCCTGAAGCTATTATAGTGTGCCGAGTCTGTGCCCTGTCATGAGCCTGAGCCTAGACTAAAAATGGCAAGGTCAGTGAGTGAGGGGCTTAGATGCTGAGGAAGGAACCAAGAACCCTTTCACTGCCTGAGGGAGGAGGGTTCTAACAGTGTTGGACTGCAGCACATGAGACAGCTCCACTCTGACCCATCATCAAACTTTTGAGGTAGGAATTGCTAATTGTCTACAAAGGTGTCTGGTAAGTGATGGCTGTGAGCTCCAAATGAAGGTCTGCCATCTGCACTTAGTATTGAGGTGGTGCTTTAGACAACAAATGTGTGTGGTAACAACTTGTATTTAATGGGAAAGGTTGAAACCCCCCTCCTTTTTCTTCACTTGTCTGTGGCTATTTTTGTCTTGTCTCTTGTTTTCCTACTGAGATGACTTTTTTTTAAAATCCTGAATAAATAGTTGTGTGCTACAGGAAAAGTTCTGGTGCTTGTCCTGTCTTTGCTCAACAGGAGTAAGCTGAAGCTGGAGCGGACAAGAGGCTCCCCCAGCATAGGTAGGGTGGTCAGTCATCAGCCACAATGGACAGGGCCCGCAGCTCACTCAGCTTGGCTTCATTCTCTTTCTCCCTCTGCTCATCTGTAAGGCCTGGCTCATCAATCTGCTCTGTCAGGTCTCTGAAGATCTTGTGCATTTCAGTGTAGTACACAACCTGGGGAGAGATGGTATCAGCCTTACATTTTAACAATGGCTGCTTACTGGCCAGTTAACCTCAGCCCACCCAAAAGGGGGTGGTTTTGTGGTCTCCAGTCAGCTGACTCATCGCATTACAGTAGAATTGCTCCAAATAACACACACACAGTATTCAGTGGGTGGTACTGAGTCAGGACTGACCACCCCCTCCCTGCAGTGGCTCAGTATGGCACCAGAGGGACTGCTGTGTGTTACAGTCTTTATTATCTGCAAGAGGCAGGGTACAACGTTAAACAGCATCCACTAGGGGGCTCCACACTCTAACGATGCCCTATTAATGAAGCTTACCAGTACCTCACTGCACATTGCTACTGCAAACAACAGCCTTGGGGACCTCCCTTCTGGGGTTGGAGGAGAGGGAGAGAGCAGACTAGCATTTAAAGCCTCCCTGAGGTGGGTGCATGTGCCCACTGGTGCAGAGAGACTGGGTTTCCTGCAAAGATAAATAACCCGGAATATGCCTTTGCCATTCGGCAAGGATCGGCACAGAAACAGGGACGCTCTCGCCAGCCTGAGTCAGGACTCCTGGGTTCTATTCCTGGCTCAGCACTGACTCATTAATTACATTGCCTTGGGCAAGTCACCTCCCTTGTCAGGACAGTCCCAGATTTCTCCAAATTCCTCAAGGAAAAGCCAGCCCCGCTCCACATGTCAGCGTCCCAGACGCACAACCTGGGTTTATGTTGGGCACCTATCGCTTCAGCCACAGAACAGCGTCCCTGGTCTCTATTTTAGAGACTGGCACCATGGTCCAGGGGTACAGCGCTTCTCTGGAAATCACAAATGCCAGGAAGTACCTACAACAATGAACCTGTGCGTTCCCCACGCTCTTCCACTTATGTTGCCTCCCCTCGGCTCAGAACCCCAATCTCACCTGTTTCGGGGGGGCTTTGCTCAAGAACCAGATCACTATGCTGGTGAGATCAACCGTTCACCGAAATAACGTCTGAAAGAGTCTCCGCTCCAGAGAGAAGCACAAGCTAATGGACGTTGACATGAGGGCAGCCAGCGCAGGGGCAGGTTTCACTATGGGTCTCACCTGAGCACGGATCAGTGATTCAAAGCTGGGCTCGAAGTAGTCGATGCGGCTGCTGTAGAACTTGGGCATCTCCTCCAGAAGCTGCTTGTTTTTGGCTTCAAAGTCCTCCTTCACCGGCCTCAGCTCCTCACGGGCCTGGGAAACGAGAGAGGGGGTTGCTCAGCTGCCTTAAAAATCCCCTTTCCCAAAACAAACCAATGTATGACCTTCCAGGAAGCTGGCTTAGGACAGTGGTTTTTCATACTAGGGCCCAAGAAGACCTAGCGATCTCGATAAGGAAACATTCTGAGGACCAGCCTGTGGGTTTGGGGGATGACTGAATCTCTCCCATAAAGAGATCCACAGGTAGGTCACTCAAAGGCAGTAAGGACTCTAACACCACTGTGGCAAGCTCCTTGTATCTGCCACATGCACAGCTCGACTCAGTGAGCAGGCACCAAACATTAAGAGCTTTCCTTAGCCAGTCTCCTCTATGTTGTACTATAAATATGCATCAAAGTTGCTTTTCTGTGAGCAGCAAGGTACTTCTCCTGCCTCACAAAGAGAAATGAACGCTATACGTCGGGGCCCTCGTCCGAAACCAAACAGAGCTCTACAGAGCAAACCCGGAATGCGACACAAGATCCTCTGACTAGCAGCTCTAGGACAATGTTAGCAAGCACCATAGTTTATCTGTTGGCTGCAGCCCTGTGGTCAGATGGTGTCTCACTTGGACATTGGCAGATTATTGGGGGCCCATGCCGGTGCCATGACCCCATATTCAGAGAGGAGGCCTCACTTGGCCAGCAAAGCAACTTTGCTGGAAGTAAAGGTGAGTAGGGGAGACGCCAAGTTGAGCTAAGGCTGTCGGACCTGCTAGCGCCGCTGGGCTGATGCCGAGACTCTGATGGTCTTCGGTCTGCCCTCGGGGTTTTCTCCCTAACCTTGTGCCCTCTCCTGTCTTTGCACTTTGCCTGTGACCTTCAGTTTGGAGAGTCCTACTGGCGATCTTTAAACAGAAGCGTGGGGAGAAAGGGAAATGTCTCTGAGAAGGGGTGGAAAAGGGCAGGAGGGGGTGGGTGCTGAAACATTAGACAAGTTCAAGTCTGCCACTTAATCCTGGTGCAATTCCAAAGGGCGGGGGTGGGGGCTAGCAGTGAGATTCCACATGCTGGTCCTGCTCTGGCAGTATCTAATCCTATGGACAGATTGGTGTTAAGACAGGTTCCGGGGCCTTTGTTGGGAAAGCACGCTAGAGATATGGAGCAGGCATGACTTCCGGCTAGTAAGGTCTTAAAATGACACCAGGCTCGAAAGGGGCAAATGCATTGTCTGACACCAGTCCAGCTACCCAAACTGAGCCTGAGAATGTTTCAACTCTCGGGAAAGGAGGGTTAATAAAAGGCCCAATGTATATTTCAGGCCGGATGGAAATACCTTATGAGGGTATGCTAACTCCCTACCAAATATCTGGATCTCTCTTGAATAGCCTGGCTTCTGGTCCTCCCCAGCAGCAGCTCTGGCTATCCCAGGTGTCCAAGCTCAGACTTTTGATTATTTATTTCAGATTTTCATGGGGGTAAAAATTAGATCACACCAGAAGTTCATTAGGCAAAAAATAAAACCGAGTTAATCACCAGGACAAAAGAACTCCCATTTTTCCAGCCATAGCTTTAGTCACTGAGGCTGAGCAGCATAAGCTGCTTACTATGAAGTCTGAATTCTCTTTTGTTAATGCTGATAGGGCTGTTCTTTAACACAATACTTAATTTGGCGGGGAAAGTGATCAAAATGGTGTGTTCTTTGACTCTGATGAAGGCGACTATTCCTTAGAGGTTTCAAGCGAATGTTTTGTAGCAATGACAGATTTGGCCGGGAATGCTGGTGAAGATTTAATAAAAACAAAACCCAAACCCCAACAACTTTGCTCGAATTTCAAGACCTAAGCTTTGTACCAGGTGGCAAAGGTGTAGAATTTTATGATTGTTTTTTATAGCTGTTTAGGCAAATTCTGAAGTTCAGGGGAGTGCTATCTCCTAACGTGCTCTTAGAGTTATCTCCAGTTCTTGTGGGCTTTAGTTTGGAGAGGACGTTCTGTTTGGTCATAGACTGAGTGCTCTTAATTTACCTAGATTTACCCAGCATTGCGCATGTCAATTTAATTTTGAAAAAATAACGGCACCTTGCCCCAAAACACTGAATAAATGATACTGAGGGACAAAAGATCATTCAGTCCATTTTCCTGCTGAGGTAGGGTTGTACCCAAGTGTACGTTTCCAAGGGATTTCCCAGGTCTAGTTTTAAATGTCCCAAGCAATGGCGTTCCGATCATTTCCCTTGCGAGTCTATTCCATAGCTTAATAGATCTTCAATGCCTAGATTGTCTCTGTCTTAATTTCATCACGCTATGCCCAGTTACTGTGCTAAATAACTCGGCGCTTACACCATTCAACAATACTTGGCGTGTCAGGATGAAACATACGCCAGGGAAATTGTACTGTGCCACCCTGCACACAAGGGGTGCCCTAACATTCTCTCCAGAGCTTTTCAACCCCAGCAGTAAGCACCCGTCTCCCAGCTCTGTACCTGGTGTAGCTTGGCAAGGATGGGGCCGGTCTTCTCCTTCTCTTCGTATTTTTCCACCTTGGACTGCAGCCGCTTGTAGTCTTGGAGAGTCTGCTCACGTCTCTTCACTGCCATGTTCAGGCTGGGGAACACGCTGCTGAACCTGCAGGGGGTTCAAAGAATAAACCCCCCGTGAATGCTGTGGCCTAGCTGGACTCATCTCAGGGACATATCTGCTTGGCCAAACTCCCAGCTAAGAGCCTGTTAATGCAAGGTGCTCAGGCAGAATTCTGTATGATACTAGGAGTGGGCGTTAGCACCTGTCCTCAGATTACTGGTAGGGCAGAGGCAGGGGTAGGACAAGTGCTCTTAAGGCCCGATCCAACCCCCAATGACTTTAATAGGAATCGAATCAGGTCCATAATCGGCACGAGTCTTTCCATGCAACAAGACACGAGATTACACTACAGACCATATTTATCCTCTTGGAGCTTCCAGCAGATGCATCATGGGTCCTATGCCTTTAGGTCGAAAATGTATTTCACATTAACAGCCTGCAAACATCTGAAAGATGCAGATATTAAGTGGGGAGAGGAATTCTATGGGGAGTTGCAAGGGGGTCTGACTAGAAGTAAGGGAACAGTATGGGACAAATGGAAATGTAGGCTGAATATCAGTAAGCATTTCTTAACAGGGAAAGCTACAAGGTCTGGCATAGCCTCCCTAGGAATGGGGTTGAAGCCCCAGAGCTCAGGATATTTAAAATTAGACAGGGAAAAATGCCAGGATGGAACATTTTTGCTCTGGCCGCTGGAGTGGGGACGAACTAATTTCTATGACGCTATGAAAGATATAGGGGAAGGAGAAAGATAAGAGCTGCTGGCCCTGCAACACGTAGCTGTCCCTTCTCTCGTCGACTGGAAACTGGGCTCTCCTTAGCCAAGAGACTGCTATTAACTCAGCCCAAGAAGGGAGAGCCCTAAGACTAAGGGAGGCAGAGACAGCCCTCAGCATTTCCCTGGGGGAAGAGAAAAGCATGAACAAAGGCCTGGGACCACAAAGGAGCTAGTCCTGAGGGATCCCAGTGGTCCTGGCACTGCCTTGCAGTTTCTCCACTGCTTGGAAAGATTATATGAGCCACATGTTGCTCTTAAACCAGGGCTTGGGATCATTAGCCAGTCTTCCTGGGACGCAAGCACTAGTTCATGACTGAGAAGGAGGAGGGTTGCCAAGACAAAAAGAGGAACAGGAAAGAAAACAGAGGGAATGCAGAAAGCATCCTTTTCTCTCTCCTGACTTGTGCTGGCTAGCACTTAGGGCACAATCCTGTGAGGCGCTGAGCATCTCCAGTGATTCCACGGGAGTGAAACACCTTGCAGGATTAGGCTGCAATTGATGAAACAGAAAGAAACCCCAATCCCCTCTTTTTGCATGTGGAAGAGCTCCAATTTCCTAAGGTGAATAATTCGCTCACACCTATCCCACTTCCTGCACAGAGCATGGAAGAACAACGGGGGTTGTCTAGGTGCTCAATACTCACCAAAACATTGGTTGTGAAAAAGATATTCCCGGCAGCTTTCGTGGCATTTCCCACTAGAGTGAGCGTGATGCAATCCACACTCCCAACACCCTCTCATCCCTCTGTCCCCTGAGTCCTTTCGCTAACATGAACCCTGCACTGTGGGGATTTAAAGACACACCACTCCTTTTACTGGGCTGATCTTACTCTTTAATTACTTTCCCTTTCAGAGAGGGACACGGTCAAGTTAGTTTAGATCCAGAATTTAGAATCTGTTAACCAAAACAAGGAGTGAAACCAAACCAAACCTAGTCCAAATAGAAATGTATTTATTATAAACTTCCATGGGCATTGTGAGACTGAGCTAACTAGTGTTTGTAAAATGCCATATTTATCCTCTTGGAGCTTCCAGCAGATGCATCATGGGTGGAGGGTGCTACTAAAAGGGAAAGTTCATAGAATATCACAGTTGGAAGGGACCTCAGGAGGTCATCTAGTCCAGCCCCCTGCTCAAAGCAGAACCAATCCCCAACTAAATCATCCCAGCCAGGGCTTTGTCAAGCCTGACCTTAAAAACTTCTAAGGAAGGAGATTCCACCACCTCCCTAGGTGACGCATTCCAGTGCTTCACCACCCTCCTAGTGAAAAGGTTTTTCCTAATATCCACTGTCATCTGCCACCACTGAGAACAGTCTAGCTCCATCCTCTGTGGAACCCCCTTTCAGGTAGTTGAAAGCAGTTATCAAATCCCCCCTCATTCTTCTCTTCCGCAGACTAAACAATCCCAGTTCCCTCAGCCTCTCCTCATAAGTCATGTGTTCCAGTCCCCTAATCGTTTTTGTTGCCCTCCGCTGGACGTTTTCCAATTCTTTCACATCCTTCTTGTAGTGTGGGGCCCCAAACTGGACACGGTACTCCAGATGAGGCCTCATCAATGTCGAATAGAGGGGAACGATCACGTCCCTCGATCTGCTGGCAATGCCCCTACCTATACACCCCAAAATGCCATTGGCCTTCTTGGCAACAAGGGCACACTGCTGACTCATATCCAGCTTCTCGTCCACTGTAACCCCTAGGTCCTTTTCTGCAGAACTGCTGCCGAGTCATTCGGTCCCTAGTCTCTAGCGGTGCGTGGGATTCTTCCGTCCTAAGTGCAGGATTCTGCACTTGTCCTTGTTGAACCTCATCAGATTTCTTTTGGCCCAATCCTCTAATTTGTCTAGGTCCCTCTGTATCCTATCCCTACCCTCCAGGGTATCTACTTCTCCTCCCAGTTTAGTGTCACCTGCAAACTTGCTGAGGGTGCAATCCACACCATCCTCCAGCTCATTAATGAAGGTATTGAACACCACTGGCCCCAGGACCGACCCTTGGGGCACTCCTCTTGATACCGGCTGCCAACTAGACACAGAGCCATTGTTCGCTACCCGTTGAGCCCGACAATCTAGCCAGCTTTCTATCCAACTTATCGTCCATTCATCCAGCCCGTACTTCTTTAACTTGCTGGCAAGAATACTGTGGGAGACTGTGTCAAAAGCTTTGCTAAAGTCAAGGAATAACATGTCTGCTGCTTTCCCCTCATCCACAGAGCCAGTTATCTCGTCATAGAAGGCAATTAGATTAGTCAGGCATGACTTGCCCTTGGTAAATCCATGCTGACTGTTCCTGATCACTTTCCTCTCCTCTAAGTGCTTCAGAATTAATTTCTTGAGGACCTGCTCCATGATTTTTCCAAGGACTGAGGTGAGGCTGACTGGCCTGTAGTTCCCCGGATCCTCCTCCTTCCCTTTTTTAAAGATGGGCACTACATTAGCCTTTTTCCAGTCTTCCGGGACCTCCCCCGATCGCCATGAGTTTTCAAAGATAATGGCCAATGGCTCTGCAATCACATCCGCCAACTCCTTTAGCACTCTCGGATGCAGCGCATCCGGCCCCATGGACTGGTGCTCGTCCAGCTTTTCTAAATAGTCCCGAACCACTTCTTTCTCCGCAGCGGGCTGGTCGCCTTCTCCCCATGCTGTGCTGCCCAGTGCAGCAGTCTGGGAGCTGACCTTGTACGTGAAGACAGAGGCACAAAAAGCATTGAGTATATTAGCTTTTTCCACATCCTCTGTCACTAGGTTGCCTCCCTCATTCAGTAAGGGGCCTACGCTTTCCTTCACTTTCTTCCTGTTGCTGACATACCTGTTAGTATTACGATCATTATTTTGTTCATATAAATTAGGCAGTTGCCTGCAGTAACAAGGAAGTGGATCCAAGAATGCCCTTTCCAGTCTTATGTTCCCATGTCAGGGTTTTGGTTTTTTTTATTTAAAGATACACCAACTATTTAAAATCTAGTCCATTTCACACACCTCATTAGAAGTAGTTAAGAGGCCCCACACTTGTCTCCGAGCCCTCCTGCGGAGACTGGTGATTTTACAGTCACATTTTTGTATTTTTTAAAATGTTTTTTCTCTCCTGTTCCTGCTGTGTTACAGAGCCACACAACACCGTGGGAAGCTGGCTGTCTACACAAGGGGGGAAATAAAGAAACTGACCCTTACACAAAGTGCTGTTCTATGCATAAAGCACACAAACTGACAGAGGAGAGAAAAATACTTTTCCCCCCACTCATCTTATTAATTTCTAATCACCCGAGGTGTTATTTGCAACAACACCAGCTTCAAACAACAACGTTCAGACAGATGGGAAAGTTTTAAGTGGACGGTGGCTCTTTAAATATTGTCCTGCATAGTTATGAACCCAATGACAACAATCTTGTGTTAGTGCCTGAGAATTAAAAAGGGACGGTGACTTGCTGTGAAACTAGCCTGTCTAGTTTCACTGTCCTGACCAAGTGAGTTGCAAAACATAAGGAAATAGCAGTGAGAGGAAGTAAATGAGACTGTGAACATTTTTCAGGATTAATAATCTACAGTATTCATATAAGGCAAGGGAGCGTTTAACTCTGAATTTACCTTATCAATGTCTCTTTAACACTGAGTTCCAGCTAACGCGGTGCGCCGTCTCTCTTATCGTTACCACATTTGTTCTGTGCAAAGTTAGAACCGGGTTTACCTCTCACATATAACCGATCAAATTCTAAGCATTTTGTGAACCTGACCTCCTCTACAGTCCATCCAAAATGTTACTGCCACAACCATCTCTCTAGCCCATTGCTTCACCATGACACGTCCTCTGTATGAGGCACTTGACTGGATCAACAATGTACTGAAGAGCAAAATCACACATCTTGCTGTCAAGGTTTTATCTCACACAGCCCCTGCCTACCACTTGCACTTTCTCGCCTTTCATAGTCCCTCCTGCTTTTACCAATGATACCGATCTCGGGATCCTCCTCCCACAGCTGACTCCTCACCTCCCTCCATGCTCCCCCTTATATTTGGCACCCCCCCTCCCTGAGTCTGTTGGCCAAGCCATGTCACTTGCACCATTTAAATCCCTCCTGAAGGCTCACTTCTGCTCCCTCACCTAGGCCAAGTAAGGGGAAATAAATAGAATCATTGGCACTGCCAGGCTGTGCCTAAGCCTTATGGAGTTGCTTCATCTTCGGATCACTGTCACCTTTCTCCTTCCTCACCTCCTTCCCCTTATAGCCCTCACTCTACCCAAAACCATAGGTGTCATTTGACTTCTATATTTAGGGGGTCAGCTCCAGTCAGGCCAATGTGGCTGTGCATTTGGGGGGGAGGAGGAATTTCGTGCCTGCCCAACGCTTGTAGGTTTTTTTTTGGGGGGGGGGGCCGGCAACACCCCCCTGTCCCTCCCCAAACTATGCCCGTGCCCAAAAACCTCCCTTACTTCTGCTTATCAGTGCCAGTCCACATGTAATCTAATATCAGCCACCTTTGGGTCAGCTGACAGCAGAGTTAAGGAGATCTCCTCCTACACTCGGAGACATCCCTTGCTTTTCATCTGTCCCCTTGGCTGCTTTCACCATTGGAGAGAGGCAGTGAGGGTTATTAGTCTGGGAGTCACTGTTGTAATCCTGGCTCTAACACTCATTCCAAGTCACAACTGCCCCGTCTCAGCTTTCCCCATCTGTAAGATAAGGGTAATAATTCAGATCTCCGGTTTTAGGCTACACTTGATGAAATCTCTCTGAAGCAATAGCACAAGAATGGGTTTTTATAATGTAGACACACACACAAACACCCAACAGGTTCCAAGTTTGAGGCATTGAAAACTGCTGATGGGTCCCCAAAAGCCATGTTTTGTAAAGCAATCTGACGGTGAAAAGCTCTATGCAAAGGCTAACTACAACCTGGGTAGAAAGCTGAAGTCGCCCCACCCTGCCCCCGTCCCTCTCCTCTTGTCACAGACTGTCCGGAAGTGCTGAAGTATGAAACCAACAGAGTATATTGCTGAAAGTGACAGAAGAGGCAGCCAACTAGGAGATGGAGGAAAGACCCACAGGTGACCATATTAAGCTGGTTTACAGAACTGAAATGAAGCTTTGTGGTAAAAATGAAACCACCCTCCCTCCTCACTAACTGTCAGTGGACTTCAATCATGCACACAAATGACTGCCTATCAGAGAACTTGCTCCTATGAAACTGGCCACTGTACCTCCACAGTGCCCTGGATAACTTGCTGTTCATGAACTATATGGTCAGTTTTACAGGCTAAAACCAACAAATCCGTCATGAAAACAGCTTCAATAGTACTGCAACATTTATCCTTCTGTTATGTCTTTCTTACAGGTGAGCACATTTTATACCCACCTGTACTGAAATACCTATGATCAACAAGGGGTAACAGAGCAAAAAGGAAAATCCCAATTTATGAATTTAATTGTGTTTGATATATTTAGATACATGAACTACGTCGAAGGATTCAGCCGTGGAAACAGAAGCCAGGCTTGCTTTGCAGCACTGACCACTTCGCTCTGTGCATGTTTAATATTATTTATTTTTACCGGGGCTGCACTCAATATGTGCTACGTGCTGAGCAAACACATAGGGAGACAAAGGCCTTGCTCTGAAGCACTTACAGTCTAAAAAAGACAAAGTCCAGAAGCGTTGGGGCACAGGATACAAGGACCATTAGTGTTTAATATTCCCTGCTCAGACGGCGAAATACCAGCTGGTGTTACCATGATCCCGATCGCTAGGTATAACTCAAAAATAGACATAGATGTATAGTGGGTTAGTGCAGGGGACGCAGTGCGTCTTTCATATCTAACTATGTGCCCACCTGATTACGCTTCCCACTCTGCCCAAGAGTCCACGGGGTGACACAGACTATCACAAACCACAGTCACTGTAAAGCCGCTGTTCCAGGGCTCACAAGTGCCCACAATGTCACCAGCAAGACAACCGCTAATCAGAACAGCAGCCTACAGAGACCACCCATAAGGACAGACCCTCGGGCCTTATGTTATCCTGCCCTGCAAACACCAAAGGCAACTGTGCCTTTTATTGGTGATTCTTTGCATCCACCACCCCTTTATCTCATTATGGAAATGGGGCTGGGGCATTAATAACCTTGCATCGCCCTGTGCAACCTGAAAAAGTCATCAGCGAGCCCAAGGTCACTCTTCCATCCAGCTGGTCACATGCAGATCAGATGCTGCTACTCTGAGATTGCTTTTTATAGTCAGTTTCACACAGGGTTTGCCATTATATTTAAATGTCGTATCAGCTAACAGAGTGGCTCCCACTGGGACTGGCTGCAGAGGCCCTGCATTTCGTGGGCATGGGGGAAATATTTAAATATTTAGCTGCTATGTAGATAAGTCAAGAAACACATGTATTAAAAGGGCTGGATAAATAGGAATCTGAATGAACACAAGAGATCTGCACAGAGGGAATGTATAAACCATCATGCCCTTCCCATATTAAAGGCCCCGTGTACTCTGTGGCAGGATGGCCATGAATTCGGTGGCTTTTTGGTGCACCAGCCTGCAAATTCTGCAGTAGCTTCACTCAAATTACATAGTCGCTATTTAAAATGAATTCGAGATGAAAAGGAATCAGACAATCAGTACAGTGACCCCTGTTTTTATTGGCATATTACAATTTAATTTATTTTAGGATCCTGAAGGAGGCAAGGGCCAGATGGCTCAGGAGGATGGTAACGGACCATGGGAGCCTTTCAGCTCCGAGTCACAACTTCAACTCCCGACCAGGCCAGATGTTATTGAAAGTTGTGACCATCCGATGGCTCAGGGGTGGCCTCTGTGCTATTAGTTTGGTGGGTCCCAGTCACGTTGCCAGCAGACGGGTCTACAGCGCAAAGCCCACATTGCCACTGATTGCCTCCCGCTTGGTAGTCTCAGCAGAAATGCCAGGACTGACTGGGCCGGGGGATGGAATTCCCCTCTCCCCAGGTCCACACTGAAGCACTACCGTGGGGAAAGCTCACACTCCAGCTGCCCTTTGCTGTACTTGTATGTGGCTAGACAGAAGCCTTCAGTCTCCAGGGCTGTCAGTCTAGCATTTGGCCCCAGCGCTGTGTTCACATGCACACACTTGTGGCTTTTCTTTAAATACCCTGACCACGTTTAAGGCAGTCATTGTCATAAAGAGGAAAACAGCCTTGACATAACCACTCACTCTTCTGTGGCATCGCTGCTTACATACACCCAAGATATGTGCACGCTATGAACAGAATACATGGTGAGCTCGGAACGGACGGCCAGGAGATGGAATGCAGTCACTTGTCAGTGACGAAGGACTTTACAGAGCACAGCCATCAATTTGCAGCATTTCTCTAGAAAAGCAACAGAGGCTAGTGGTGTGAGCAGAGGGCTGGAGTCCAGACGCTCTCAAGTTCTAAGCGCATCACTGATACTGACTCTTTCTGTGGCCTCAGGTAATTCACTTATCCTTCAAGACTCCTCTCTGCCATGATGCCTGCAAAACCCAGCCGGTTGGTCATGGCTAGGCAGGTGACAAGCTGTGACTGTCGCTCCTCCTCGCTTTCTTTCCTTTTCCTCCCTACCTCCACCCTCAACTATAATCCATGCAACTAACACAGCTGAGCCAATTCTACATCATATTCAATTGCCGTGTAAGTTGCATTCCCTATTCTCTGGCTGCTGGGGTCTTTACATTGTCGGCACAATGGGGCCTCTGTCCCATCGGAAGCCTTTGGGTGCTACCACAATATAAATATTGCTACCACCTATAAGAATATCTGTGCCTTACTTTCCTCACCTGTCATGTTGGAATGACTCCTGGGTGGAGTTTGGAGGATTCATGTCAGAAACATACTTTGAAAATGTACAGAGTTATGACAGCATTACACATTACCCTTTCAGTAGGCTCCTCAACATTGTTTATGGATAATGCTCAAAGATGTGTGTTTAACAAGGGCTCTCTCCACCACGACCCATTGGGCTTAGTACTAGGATAGCACTTTACACCTTGAAAGCACCGCACAAGACATCAACTAATTAGCATGTAACCATTCGCATCCGATGAACCCACTAAAGCAGAAAATACTCATTTGGCTCTGAAACGTGGCGTGCGAGATCTCAGACAAGGACCTGCGACAATGTTGCCATTTGCTTGAAGGTAGATCTGTTTTTAAAACAAGGTGGCTTAACTTTTTGCGCTGGATATCTTGGATTTAACAAAGTGAGATTCTGTCGCCCACAACGGAGGGGCATCATGCTTCAGAGTGCTTTAATAACATAGCTCCAGCACAGACACTGAAGAGGCAGCTACTCTGTAGGCACGGCAACTTCTGTCTCATCAGGACTTTTAGTGCATGGGTTATTATATACTGTATTTTGGGGTGCTGGGGTTATAGGACTCCGCAAGCTGCCATCATCATAGTGCATCATGCCAGCTCCAGACAATCATGACAAACTGCAGATTCAAGCTCCCGAATCAAAAGAACAGAACTCTATATTCAAACAACATGGAAAGGGATGAGTCCTCAAAACCAAGGATGTCCAGGGTTAAAGCTGGGATGCCGTGGTTTGATGCTCCACGCCCCTGAGGTTTAAAATATCTTACTCAATGCTGACGTTTCAGCGTTAACTTTCAGTTTCCCGGGGTAGGTGTTATGGGCTTAAATCAGACCCTGAGAGCTGTTTTATGAAAGGCTATCCAGCAAACTGAGGATCAATGAGATCTGCACCCACTTACACGACAGCTGAATTTTTCCATAGTGCATTAATAATCATCAGTAAACTATTAACAGAAATGATAGTTTTTGGAAGTTTGTCATAGTGTCTGAGGATATCCTGGGATGCGACCGCATTGTCTCCGTTGTTAGGAGTTCTCTCATTTCAGGTCTGATCCTGAGGAGTTCTGAGCACCCACAGACACGATCAAGTTGTGATTGCTCAGCACCTCGCAGGAACAGCCCTTACTGCTCTGTGCATTCTCACAGGTAGGTAGCGAGGCACACGGTTTAATTTTATATTGCAAGGGTAATCAGGTAAAAAAGGCAACGTGCGCCTTCACTGGGCTGGGGCTGGATCGGGTTGAGGAAACAATTCTCCTGCCATCAGATCCTGTTGGCTCTAGATGGAACATTCCTATGGAAATTCTCTCATTACGACAGGACTTCTAGACTTACACTGAAAGGTATGGCACATGCTAGGTATTTTCCCTCCCAATTAAGGTTGTCCCTAATTTTTCTCCTTCTTTACTGGAGTGAACTGCATGTGGAAGCAGGCTCTCAAGCCAAATGCCTGGGTGGTATGAAGCACAGATGAAAGATATGGCTCTTGTTATTGCAGTGGGGTAAGGCACAGGACAGTGAGCCAGGAGACTTGAGTTTTGTTCCCAGCTTTGCTACTGAATCATTATGGGCTTCGAGTAAGTCCCATAACCTCTCTCTGCCTCAGTTTCCCACCTCTACGAGACTCACGATACCTACTTTGCAAAGTGCTTTGAGATCAACAGATGACAACTCTTGTAGACGTGTTCCGTACTCGTCATAAATCCAATACTATTATTTCTCCACATACACATGCCACGGTACAGGGGAAAGATGTTTTGACAGCCACAAACACTTAAAAAAACCCCAAGGATTCTAGCATGAGCCATTTAAAAAAAAACTTGGTGAAATAATGAAGCCGACTAAGTGGGTCTCACTTCGGTGGGTATGTTGCTGAAAACAGGTAGCAGAGGGGAGACTCAGCTGAGATTTTAGAGAAGTCTCTAGCTCACCCCGGCTTCCCAGGGCTGCAGAATCCTGCTTATAGAGTAAGCTGCCATTGCTTTCTGTCACCTCTTAGGAAATGTGGTTGTGGGGGATTCCTGAAAAGAATAGGTGAGGGTAGACAGATAGGAATAACTAAAAGAAAATACAAATAATAGTCGCCCTACCTCTGGGGGAAAATGTACCAGTGAAACTCCTTTTAGGATGACATTTTAGCCTCAGAAAAAAAATCCAGACTTTAGAAGATTCTCTGAATTATAAATAATGTTGCCACTTCATTTCTATGCTGTAGCCTCCCGTCAGCTTCCCATAATTAAAGGATGGGGATTGAGAGACACTACCACGGAAGATAAAAGCACCATCAGAATTCCCACCACTGCCGGATTCATTAGCTAGTCAACCTAGCTGACAAGTCTGTTACTTGAAAATTGCAGACTTCTCTCCCTCTCTGGTTGTGACATGGGGACTGCGACAGATATCCGTTAGCGCCAGGGCTCTGCACGCCTGGAGTTACAGTGCTAATAGGAGGGGAGGAGACTGTGCTGGCCTGTATGCGTACAGGTGCACATCAGCTGGGCGGTGTCTTGATGGCTGGAAGGAATCGTGTGTGCAGAGCGGATCCGCTGCAAGGGGAAAAGGGATGTTCACAGGACACACGGGAAGAAGCAAGCGGTTATCTCGAAGCTCAAGACAGCAGACGAGTAGTAGAGAGGGCCAAAGTCTCTTCCCTCTGTCGATCTCTCAGCAAGTTATAACCATTCAGATGATCATCAGCACCAAGGCCAGCTAGCAATCTGCCTTCTCCCTCCTAAATGCCTCCTCTTTCTCCGTCTCCCCTTCCCATGTCCATGCGGACGCTTATACCTTCTCGGAGACAGTACAGGCTACTAGATGAAGCGTGAGACAGGGGAAAACAAGACACCTTGGTTCTATTCCTAGCTCTTCTACTGACTTGCTGAGTGGCCTTTGGCAAGTCACAGCTCTTCTCTGCCTATTTCTCCTGTCGCAGGCAGGTTGTGGGGATTAACATTGGTTCAGTGCTTTGAAAATGCAAAGTGCTGTGTAAGTGCTAAGTATTGTCATTATCTTCTACAACAAACGACCTCCTCCTCTTTATTCAAATCCCTCCTTAAAACACACTCCCTCCTGAAAAGCATTTTAGTGATGAACCTTCAGAGTGATCTGCAGCACTCTCACACTGCATCCTCAAGCTGCACAGCATGTGTATCTCAATGCTACTGTCTGTGTCTGATGCAGATTGTAAGAGATCTGGGGAGAGGGGGCCCAATTCTGCTCTCAGTGTAAATTCAGAGTCACCCGACGGAGGTCAGTGGTGAGATCCAGGATTGACGCCAGTGATAGCTGAGATCAGAACCTGGTGGGATGTTTTTATGTTTGCACAGCATCGAGCATGCTGATGGCCTGCAATAAAAAAAGAATGATCCTCACTGATCCTCAATGGGCAATCTGAAGGCGTTGGGGAAAGGAAAGGGGAATGAGGAAGAAAAGAAGGTTACAAGGGAAAGGAAGGACAGGAATCAGGAGGAGAGAAAACAGTAACTAAGCATGGAAAGGAGAAGGAAAAACCTGGGAGTAAGAAAAAAACGGGAAGGAAGTTGAAAGACCGAGGGAGGGATGGCTCAGAGCTAGGCCAAAGCACTTGGGCTATGTTCAGGAATGCCTGTCATTCCACACTCTGTGCCCACACGTCCGTTGTGGGCCCATCCACCCACCAGGAATGGGAAATTAAAACCATCCCTTCCGACTACAGCAAAATGCAACAGAAAAATAAGACGACAGTTCAAACTGGAGAGAGCTGAGGATTAAGGCTAAGAGCCCCGAGATGAGGGAGGATGCACCGGGGGGCGAGGCAGCCATGTGGCTTGCTTTGTGTATGAAATCCTCATTAGAGGCCTGTAAGGACATGAAAGCGGCTTTTCCTGTTTCCGGTCCCCAGCACCCCCAGGGGACCCTTACGGCTGGTTATCTGCTTTCACTGTCAGAGAAGGAAGTGCAGATTGAGGCTGTACACTAACGGCAGGGTTTTATGTGGTCACAGGGGGAAAAGGAGATCACACAGCATGTGTGCAGGCAAGCTCGGGAGGCAGAGATGAAGCATGGCAGCTGCTATTTGCGGGGACTCTGGCCAGCTGATCAGGAGAGGCATGGGCTTTGCTCTGATGGCGCGATTCCTCCAGACAGTGGACCCCTGCACTAAGGATAGGCCGCAGGGATTTTAGACGCTCACTCCCGTTTTTTCAGCCCTTATGGAAACCGGTCAAGGGACTCACTTGCATGCCGATGTAATTTAGTTTATACATCAATCTGCAGTGGGAGGCATTCCACTTATGGGAATTTGAGTTCTTCTGACATTAAGACCAAGCACAAACTGGCCACACATGGAGGTAGCATCACCTGCACCCCCTTTGCCAAAGCACCTTAGTCTTGGCCTGCCTTACTCCCTGATATTCTAGTTCTGGCCCCTCCCTACACGGCTCTGGGAATGCACCTCCCTCCTACCTGGCAGCCCCCCTGCTCTTCCAGCCCAGGGGCCCACACAGCCCAATCCTGACCTGCAGCCTTTTCTATTCCTCTAGTCCTGCCCTCATCCCTAGCTCTGCCAATTCACCGCAGTCCTGGGACCAGTACAGATTCTAACAGCCCTTTAGTCCTGAACTGCAGCTTTTCTCGAGTCTCGGGGCAGAGAGCCGACTGTGCCAAGCTCCTTCATATTCTGGCCACCATATAACTCATGCAAGACTAGTAAGCGCATGCCCCAGCAACTGTTCTGGAGGAGAGTTCACCGGGATCCCCTCATTCTACTCAGTATTTGGGTGACGTTCTTTTCCCTGCCAAGGAAGGCTGGATGCAGCTCCCTCCTGACCATTTGAAAACACTTTTTCTATCATCTGGGAAACAAACTGCATAGCAATAGAAGCTGTTTATAGCCACTGCTGGTATGGGATCTCTGGATCCCTTCACACCAGTGTGGTACAAACCACATGGCTGACCCATTCCCTATGACAGCAGAATCCTGATTCTCCAAACCACCTGGGTAACAGCAATTATTATTGTTATTTACTTGCAGTTGCACCTACAACATGAGGGGCACCTGTCAGACATACAGGAAAGGGAAGGCCGCTGCCCCAAGGAGCCCACAGTCTAAGACAAACAGACAAGTAGACTGATGTCAGGGATAGGGAATATTTGTGCTAAGATAAGGGCGAGTTTGACAGATTGGGAATTTAGGCTCTGAGGGAAGCCCTCATTAAGCTTGGGCTACACGCGGGTAGCTTGACAAACAGGGTGGTTCAAATCATCAGTCTGTCAAATCAAGATCCCCTTACAATTAACGTCAGATCGGAACCCACAGCTCCAAACGCGAAAGACATTAAAGTCAATGAATCTTCAAACCGCATGGCTTATTTAAACTGTTTCCTGCCCTAAATACTGACACATAGGATGTAATATCAACATGAAAGTACACAGTCCATCAGCAACCCCAAGTCCAGCCAACGCACTTCAGCCCTCACCCAAGGGACAAGAGGAGCCCAGCCAGGCTGAAGAACTAGAAGCTACAGAGTGCAGTAAAAAGCATCTGTTTTTTCACTGAGCTGATCTGGTGTGAATTTACACAAGCAGCTCCCAAGTGAAGCCCTGACCTCTCCAGCCATCCGATCTCTTTGCCCAACCCACACCTTAAACCATGTCATATTCTAGCTAGAGCTTTGCTAACTCAGTGAAATTAAATGAGTGATTTCCAGCTATGAGTTTGTTACAGTTTCAAAAGGAAGAGAAGACTGCATGATCCCAACTTTGCCATAAGCAGGGAGATCTGGATGATAGAATCACCCCTTGAGATGGTTACTCTTAATGTAGCTGATAGAAACCTCATATCGCTGGACTACAGAATGGAGATTTTATGACACATGTGCCTCTGATTACAATATATTACCGTTAATATAATGCCTTCTTTCTACTTATCTGTGTCTTTGGCTAATAAACTATAGAAGACCACCAGTGAAGAAGTAATAAAGCACAGCTGTTGAATCAAAGCCTGTTTCTAGGTCAAAGCGAGTTTGGGAGAGGCCGGGGAGAATGGGCTCTACCAGGGGAAACAATACTGAACTGAAACGAGAAGAGGATCCTCCAGGCAGCTTTAATTAATCTTTAGTTTTATCCCAGAAATGTTACTGGAGTTCTCAGCAAGCAGGCCAAGAAGAGGATGCAAGTCTGCATTTCCATAGTGCATCTCATTATTAGCCAAATGAACTCCCAAGGCTCTTTATCTTACATATGCACGTACTTGCACTTGTGCATACTTAGAGATAGGGAGAGGAGACGAGTCATTCCTGGTCACCCCTGAAATGCAGCCGCCACAGTCATGAAACAGGAGCCGTTTTAGAATGCACTGTAACAGTGCTCAACGGACAAGGACAGGAAATGAAAAATGTCACATCCGAGTACCAGGGAAACTGAAGAAGACAAAAACAAATCACCAGAGCTGGAATATGTAGTCAGGACACTGGGGTAAACCACCGTCAATCCTACAAAAGTGCTTTAATGCCAAGTGGTCAGGAATTGCGTTTTACATCTCATCACCACACAGAGCTCAGCACCACGACCCTGGGGGCGAAAGGAAGAACGTCAGCTGAATCACCAACACTGTTTTCAGTGCGATTCTGGGATTTCTCTAGACCTCTTGCACCCAAATAAGGACTTGGCCTGAATCTACTTAGCCTGAAAGATGGCTACCCCAGAACTCAAGATGGGATGGAAGGGATCTTCCTTGTGTGCATACATGATTATTTACGATTTGCAGTACTGGAGCGCCTAGGAGCCCCAGCCCCAGATCGGAACCCCACTGTGCTGGGGGCTGTGCACAGATATAAAAAAGACAGTCCCATGGAAACCACCTGGCTAGTTTACGCTAAGATCTATTTCTTGACAATTAAATGAGATGGTTTTAATAGAATGCCAGAACACAAAGTTGCTGTATCTTTCATGCTGAGGACTATCTACCTAATAAGCAACACAATTCCACCATAGAAGGTTTTTTTTTTTTTTAATAATCAAGGATATTTGGTTATAGTGTAAACCACAAAAGCAAAACTCAAGTCACCATGTCCCCGCACAATAAAAATCCAGGGCAACTCTATGCACTGAGTGGTATATGTTGGTTTACCCTCAGACTTGGGATTAAACAACAACAAGCAAAAAAACAACCACCACCAAAACCCCAGATGTCAAATGTAAACTAAAATTGTTATTCAGCAATTTGCATCACTTACTGTCTTATTAAAGTCAAATGATTTTCCCTTCCCTCTCTCTCTCTCTCTTTCCGTTCTTGTAACAAAATAAAGAATGGAGGGACTTCTGAAGACATTTTGCTGCACTAAATGAAATTCTCCTTTTAACTTTTAGGGATATAGTCTCACTTACAACTCCTGCCAGCGCTGGTGGGACTTGCACAGAAATGAACATTTAAGAGTTCCATGGATGACAAGATCCCTACAGAGACGATGCATCAGTGGGTTATGACACACTGTAAGACACATGGTAACTTCTTGCCGTTAGCAAAGTGTGGCGGGAATGCCGTGATCCTGCAACAGGGGCGGTGGTATTCTCAGTGTAAAGGCACCAAAATGTCAAGTAAACGTGACTGCAGACTAGTGCTTTCAGCATCTCATCTTGGACTGACTGAAGCCAATGGAAGTTCTGGCATTGACTTTAGTGGGTACAGGATCAGGCCTGAGAAAAGCAAACAACTCCTAGGGAGCCCAGCTTTTTCATGTAAGCTCTACAGCTCATGGAAAGAAACCACACCAAATTCAACCCCCACGCCTGGCAGCAGAGGGTCAGGTGACTCATGGTCTGATCCTCATGGGATCCTTTCCCCCCCTACGAAGGAAACTGTCTATAGAAAATAAGTCAGTGGGTGGCTTCTATGCCAATGAATTCATTATTAGACCTCTGCCTCCATGGTGAGCACCAAACACTGACTCAATGACAAAATCCCCATGGAAATCCACCTGCCCTGCTAAGGCTCGATGGGATGCTTTTGCAGAGCTTCACAGATTCAGTTCCCTCAAGGCTTTTATCTGTCTGTGATACGTCATGCCATCTGTATTTATTTGTAAGGTCTTTACTTCCTAGCTTCTTCTTGAGTAAAGTTCAGGGACACTGGCGGGTCAAACCTGGCCCAAAATTTATGTTTTGAAAAAATGCCTTTCACTAAAATTAAGAGGAACAAAATATTTCTGAAAATTCCCTTTTTTACATTTACAAAGGAAACGTTCACCTCTAGCATCTGCAGCCCCAAACCAGCAGCAATGCATTAGACTGTATTATATTCGAGGGGCAGCCGTGTCAGTCTGGATCTGTGAAAGCGGCAAAGAGTCCTGTGGCACCTTACGGACTAACAGACGTATTGGCGCATAAACTTTTGTGGGTGAATACCCACTTCTTCAGATGTATGCTTCTTTAGACTGCATTGCAACTTCCTAAGGACCAGAGACTGAAATGGATTAGAAATCAAATGACACTGACTTGTCCATTGTCCTCCTTCAAGCCCAGAAAAATGTAGCAAGTAACCGACAGCATAGGTGGAGACAGGCTGGATGTTTTAAGTGCTTTCAAGTTTTTCATAACTTCAGGTGTTCTGTGAAACACAGTTAAGTGCATTTGGCAGATTGAAGTACAAAGTCAGGAACAAAGAGATTTGGGCTCTTTTTCCAGCTGTGCCACAGGCTAACAGCCTGGACCTAGTCAAATCATTTAACCTCCCTGTGCCTCAGTTTTCTCACTGTAAAATAGGGATGATACCTTCTTGTATGGAGGCTGTGACAGATTATTTGATTTTGGAAGGACTATGATTTTAAACCCGACACTGTCCCTTTAAATGATGCACGTCTCTCAGGGACATGGCTACTGAGAGCACGTGATTCTGCGCATAGGAAAATGCTGCTACTCACTTTTTCAAGGGCTCTATCACCGTCTTTTGGATCTGGTTCACCTATTGGAAGAAAAGAGAGTGACAAACAAATGTTGTTGAAGAAGCCGCTTTGAACTAAGTTATACATTTGTGCAGCGTCTTCCACACCAGGGCTCAAGCCTCGAGATGCTACCAGAGTACAAATGAACAACAACGTCATCATCTTCATCAAATCCTCACCCCACAACCTCCTGTGCTCTGGTCCTGTGCTCCCAAACCAGCAAAGACGGGAAGTGCTGTGAGGGCAGCACTCTGGGTCCACAGTGGAGTGGGCATGAAAGAAAGCACCTCATGTTACGCTGTAGAACTCTCTCTAGTCAGTTTAAGGCAGGGATCTCAAACTCAAATGACCACGAGGGCCACATGAGGACGAGTACGTTGGCCCGAGGGCTGCATCACTGACCCCCTTCCCGCTGCCCCCACTCCACCCCTTCCATGAGGCCCCGCCCCTGTCCCACCTCGTCCCACCCCAACTCCGCCCCCTCCCTGCCCCAATTCCAACCCCTTCCCCAAATCCTCACCCCTGCCCCACCTCTTCTCCGCCTCCTCCCCTGAGCGCACAACTCCCCGCTCCTCCCCCCTCCCTCCTGGAAAGCGCTAAGTGCCGCCAAACAGCTGTTTGGCCACAGGAAGCGCCTGGAGGTAGGCAGAAGAGCAGGGACGCGGTGCGCTGGGTGGGAGGTGGGGCGGCGGGGAAGGGGAGCGTGGTGGCCCCAGGAAATACTCGCGGGGGGCAGGGGAGCTTGGTGGGCTGCAGCAAATAACTCCACGGGCTGCCGTGTGTTTGAGACCCTGGTTGAAGGACTAGCCCTGATTGACTCCAGGTGGAGGCACATGTATCTCCTCTCATCTGAAGTGTCCCAGGATATGATAAATTAATCTGGGGGCCCTGCTAGGGTGAGAGCAGAAATGGAAGGGGTAGAGGAGAGTTCACCTATATGGAGCAGACACACACACAGAGAGCACAAGTTCCCATCCCCGCCTCCTCCCCACTTCAGTAAAACCGACGCTCACCTTCTCTTGGTTGAAAGAGTCCATTCTCTTCATGGCAGTGTCCAGGGCTGTTACCATCGCTAGGAAATTGGGGTCTTGCTCACAGAGTGGGTTGGACAACAGGTCTGAAGAGATTTTCACGGCTGATTTCGACATGGCTGCAGTACGATGAGACCCAAGAGCATGCAAAAGAAGAAGAGAAGGTCTGTCAGTGACACAGAGTTGCATAACAGGACAGGCACTTGCAAAATAATCCAGCTTTGCTGGAATTAATTCATTATCGCAGTTCTACAAAATACGGTCTGGGACACAAACCTAAATCTTCAGCCATTAAGGCAGTGAGTTCGGCACCTAAACTTTCCAGGGACACAAGTTGGAGGCTAAGAGAGAAGATAAAGAGAGAGGTACTGATTTTTTCATGTAAACACAGAGAGAATAGTTTTTATACAGCTTAAGTGTGGACCATTTAAATGCAAGATGTGATGCTGCCAGAAATAATACCAGACTAACAAAAGCATAACTTTCTTTTAAAAGTAATGTACATGGCTTTTTTGACTTTTTTTTATACGTCTGCCTTTTTTTAACAGACTATTAAGCATTGCTCTGTCTCATTGTAGCTCCTCCACAATGAGAAAAAGTACAGTCCATTAAGTCTTCCAAAAAAGCTTTACAAAGATACGTACTTTAAGTGGATTTAGTGCTGGGGGAAAGGGGCCAGACTGACAGGGTTGGAGAAGGAAGATCTTTATTCGCCTGCAAAACAGGTACAGCGTGAGCAGTAGTAGTGCAAGCTTGTCACCAATGAGCCTGAGTTTTCTTCCAGAGGGAACCATTTCCACCCCTCCACAGGCAAAGACCTCTCTGCTGAGACTGCCAACAAGAGGGCCAGCTGCTTTGGCAGTTGTGAACTGGCCACTTGGCCACTGGAGAGTCACAGAATTTAAGGCTAGAAGGGACCCCTGGGACCACCACTGAACTCAGATGCAACTTTCATTTAATCAAGCCCCTTTTGCTCTCTTTCAGATTTACAAGCATCTCTTCTTTTCTATCCGATCAACTGGCCTCATTTTTCAACGAAGAAAATTCAGGACGAAGACCCTGCAGTGGGTCATCCCCACACACACCACTGTAGAAGGATAAGATGCGAGACCAATGAAGAGTTTGTACGGCAACAGGCTGAACGACATTCAGAGTAAAATAACTGGAATATAATGTAGGAAGATGAATAAAACGGAAGAGCCAATATGTAAGTAAAAATAGTGTAGCTATCCAGAAATCTCTGTCTCTTTTCCCAGTAATGTTGCTGTAAGTTATTTCAGTTAAGGATCTGAAGGCCGGAGTCTTTTGTACAGTAGCTCAGAGAAGCTTTCTCAAGACTATCACTGTACAAACTTTTAATGTCTGAATTAAAGTCATCCTCAATAATGGGGCTTAAGATCACAATTTCAAGAGATTAAATGCTCTGATTTAAAGGTTATACACAATTATACAGAAAGCTCAGAATTCAGCTCAGTCCAGAGTGAGACACTCACTATGGAATAACAAAGCTACTGTGTCTGACTATATTCAAACATTAAGGGTTTAAACATTTAAACCTTTAGGCAGATGGGACAGAAACCTCATGTGAGACCACATCTGAGGAAGAATTTGTACCAAAATAGGACTGGGCTAAAAACCGTAGAACTCTTTAGGGGGAAGAGAAATTACTATGTGCCCCCAAAATGCAGGCAGCTGGGACTTAATACAATTAGGATAGTGAGTGATGGCAGGCAATGGTCAGACAGATTCTCAGAGGCTGGGAATCAAGATTCCTGGGTTCTAGTCCCTACTCTGCCATTGATTTGCTGTGTGACTTTGCGCAAGTCATTTCTCTCCTCTCTGTGCCACCGTGTCTCCATCTGTACAACAGGGGAAAGGAGGAGGCTTGGAGGAGGAATTGGTTAAATGTTTGCACAGTACTTTGCAAATATAAAGTGCTGAGTATTATTAATATTAGAAAAAGTGACCTTCGGTTATCGCTGGTTATTCAAAGCAAGATAAAGCTACCATTTTATAATTAAGGGAACAAGTGATGGAAATGCTGAGTGACCCTTAACCACAGCACAGCAAGTGTTGCAAATAATTCTTATTGAGGTTTGGATCACCTTTCCCAGCCATGTTGCTAAAGCTGGCAAGGCAGCATCCAAGTCTCCCAGGAAAACTTATGCACCTGAGAAAGCGTCCGCTTATTTCAGAGTGCGTATCTATTGTTGGCAGAACATGGAGGCTCGATCCAGGGATGATTAGATCAAACGTGCTAGCGAATGTTTACAGTCCGACTGAACGATCAACCCCCTCGACGCTCAGAAACAATGGAAGAAATAAGACACGAGGAAGAATAGCAGCAGAGCTGATGCACTGCCAGACTTCTGCTGGACATGGAAACTACACATTAGCTAACTACAGTTATCTCTTCATCTCTCTGTTACTCAGATATTGCAGGGCGAGGGAAGCCTCCAGAGGTCCCGAATGCCTGTTCACGCATTTGTCCTCCGTCCTCTGTGGTCTGGGACACTCTTAAACTGGGTGCCAGTGAATAGAAATTCTCCCCTTATTCAGGATTTCATGCCTTTAAATGAGAAATCAGCTCATACCGGATCTGGCCAGGGCCTGGGCTAATTTACAACTCTGCCATGAAGCAGAACGGAAAAGGAGAGTCCTCCCACAGCTCCTCTGGGGCTTGAAATGCTCCATATAAAAACACCCACTGAAAGGGAGGGGAGGGGAATCCTTTACAAGGAAAAACTTGCCAGAGGAGCCCTGATAATGAACAATGTCCCAGGGAGAGAAGCTTTCACCTTGGAAGGAGTTTTTTCTTGCAGCATTTGTTGTTCATGTCTATGACGGTGCTGTGTATGTAGCTATGTATCCCCCTGCCCTCCTGCTGGCAGGCAGCAAAATGTGGGTTCTTTTCAGCATACCTCTCTCTTCATAAATCAAGTCACCATGAGGTGCTTGTGGAGATTGGACCAGCCCTCACCTGCCTATTCATGTAATTTGCCTTGGCTCCAACGCCCAGTGGGCCAATAAAAATAGAGACTGCTCCAAACTCTGTGCTGCAAAAAAGCCATCTCTGTTTAAAACAGCTCTTTTCTGCATGTTCCAGAAGGCTGCTCAGCTTGCTTCAGTAACTGGAAATCACTAATCTCCACTTCCCCCAGTGTCTCTTCCTTCAGATTGTCTAGTCTTTTCATCTTACCCATGTTTGTTAAAACCCTGTATTGTGTGATGCGGTCAGATTGGGTTCCTATTGGAGAAACTGCTAAGTGAGTAGGCAGGACCCCATGTGCAGGAGGGACGCACACCTGCACAGCAGATGTCACTCTCTGAACTTGCAGAAGCAAACAGCTGGGGCAGTGACATGAAGAGACTACTTGTTTATTGCTTCCTACGTAGCCCACTGCAGCCAAACCAAGCCAACTATAAGGCAGAACTTGCAGGGTTACTCTTACAGGTGAGCCATTAAGTTGGCAAAGTTAATGAAATACAAACACTTAGCACTTACACAGTGTTTTACAATGTCTCTCGCTAAGTGAGGATACAGTGACCAACCCAAGGGGGCCTCGTTCTCAGCTGGGCCCTTCAGGCGCTACCCTAATACAAATAAGAATTATCCCAAATTTTCAAAGGCAGAAACTGAGCCACAGAGAGGTGAAGAGACTTGGCCAAGGCCACACAGCAAGCTAGGGTTCAGGAGAATGAGGTTCTATTCTTGGCTCAGCCAATGGACTCACAATATGACTCTGGGTAATTAATATTTAGGAGCCCCCAAGAGGACTGTCTTGTAGTTAAGGGACTGAACTGGAACGCAAGCGACCTGGGTTGAGTCTCCAGCTCTGTCACAGGCTTCTTGGGACCCTGAGAAAGTCACTTACTCTTTCAATGCCCTGATTCCCAATCTGTGAACCACATTCTTACATACCCACATCTGCATCTGTGCTCTTCTTCATGTCCTTCTGCAGTTTCTTGGTCTGATCTTCCAGCCTGAAATAGGAAAGAGTAAGACTAACTTCTGAATCTTTAAAAAATAAACAAACATATACATGAGAACTATGCCAACAGGCCAGCTGGTAGTTAAAAGGCAACTGGACACGTTTCTATTAGGTATAATGCTGTTTGACCATATAACTAATTTCAAGTGACCTCCCACATCTCCAGATGACCCTTATGTTAACTATAAAAGTAAGAGTAAAAACGTATCAGATATAGGTCCATACAATATAACAGTTACAACAACTACAACATTAGATCTTACAAACTTGGGTGGTTTTGGACTCCTTGAAGATATTCTGGAAATTTTATTTTCTGTGCTTTAGAATTGTAATAAAACTGTCAATACCTCATGACCCCACTACGGGTTGCGACCCACTGACTGAGAAACACCGATCTAAACCACCTCGAAATTACAATGCACTAAGCGGGAGAACAACAAGCTGCTAACAGAGCATTAGGCAAGCAACACAAGGAAAGATGGAACGAGACTGAGTTGTGTGAAAAGCAGATCCATGGTCATCTCCAAACTGGTTAACACTTACTGCTGAAGTTTCCCATATTCCCTTTCAAAGTCTTTCTCCACCTGCGGGAACGAGAAAGAGAAACCATGTCAGCTCAAATGCATGAGAGCACAGTTCAAAAAAATCCACCCAACCCCCTGTCCTCCCAGCGGAAAGTACGAACTTGATCTGCAAGTATCAACAGATACATGTCAAGCTATTGCTATTTACATAGTGTCAACAGCATGCTAGGCACTTTAGAAAACAAACATGAGGACAACAGGTAACATTTTCAAAAGCACCTAAGCCCCATTTTTAAAAGAGATGTAGGCACTTAGGAGCCCTAAGGCCTAGTCGGTACTTAAAATTTAGATCAACCTAGTTACATCACTCATGGGTGGTAAAAATTCACACCTTTGAGAGCCGTTGTTAAGCAGATCTAGTCCCTGGTGTAGACATGGCTAGGTCAACAGAATTCTGCTGTCAACCCAGCTGCTGCCGCTTGGGAAAGTGGGTTATTTATATACATGGAAAAACCCTTTCCATTGATGTAGGAAGCATCTAAAATACAGTGCTTCAGTAGCATAGCTGCAGTGTGCCACTGTAGTGCCCGTAGCATAGACATGGGCTAAGTCTCACTGGACTTCTAAATCACCTGGATGCTTTTGAAAATTTTACCCAAGGTTCCTGCCCTGCTGATATAACCATCTAAATACAGAGCTTGTTTAGCTTGTAAACTACATAAGATCCAAATAAGATCTGAGGCCTAAAACCTTCAAAGTATTTGGAGTATTAAACAACAAAACAAAACTTTTGACTTTCGATGGTTCCTCCTAATTTAGTTGCAAACCGATCACTGGGATTTCAGATCAGGAAACATCATGAGTCTTCCTACACCAGCAACATTCTCAAGTTCTGAGTTTCATTCTAAGGCACCAGGGGAACTGTCGAAAGGTGGTGATATGAGTGTAGTGTATTCTGTGTAGTGAAATTTGTCTTCAAGAAATACCCAATGGACCCAAGTAAGTAGGTGCTTTAGCTTCTCCCAAAAGTAGAAGCAACACCCGGGGTTTCTGTTACTAGACAGACCACACCATTTTAGAGCATTGCCACCCGCTATGTCAGTTCATTCTGAGGACATGCTATGGCACATGAACTGGAAACTGACAAAATAAATGGAGCCGTTCCAAAAGCACACAAAGGTGGCAGCCGAGCAGGTATAAAGACACATGAACACACATGCATCCGCTTTACACAGCCCTGCTCAGTGTTTCAGAAGAGGAGCATGTCATATAAGAAATGTTTCTGCTCGGGGGTCCAGAAACACTGTGTGCACAAGTTCACCCATGGTAATGGAGAATGAGATTGGGGGCATGCCTCTCTCTCTTCCGACATCAAATTTAAAGCACTCCACACTCCTCTTTGCAAATTATTAAGTATCTATCTTCTCTGCATGCAACTGTTTTGGATTTCTAGGTCACTAATATTGGTTCTTCAGGCTTCAGTAACAGGTATTCTGGGCTTCCTCCTCCTTTCCCCTTCTGATTTGCCTCTGTGATGTGCCCCAGCACTCCTCCCAACTCCCATTCTAATCCATAGGTTCTAATCCACCACAGAATCTGGACTGCTCCAAGCCTTAGACCTGAAACTGGCTTTGAAGCAGTTCAAGCTCCACGAGAGACTGCACAACTGAAGGGGCGGCAGTGGCTACTGGCTGCTACAGCTGAGTTCTTAGATTAACTACTGTGGTTGTCCCAAAGGACTGGAAATTTTGTATTTTAGCACTTCTTTTCTGATCACTTCCTATGAAACTATACGTTCTCTGCACCATACCCTCTGTCTCCATCAGCTCAGGTAACCAAAGGCCCCTTTCTAAACCTCAAGATATCACTGGGTCTCCATGCCCCCCCAGATTCTAATACATGACCCTATTACACAGAAATCCACCAAATCATGGGGTGACGAGAAAACAATTTTATTATTTTAATTACAGTAACATTCTCAGTGTGCTGGGCACTTTCCAAAGAGATGAAGATAGAGTAACTGCCCCAAAGAGTATACAAGTAAAAAAAAAAAAAAAAAAATCACCCAAGCAGAGACGTATTCTCCGAATATGACATCAATTACTTCCTATTCCAACCTGCTGCCTGACAGAAAACCTCCGATGAGATACGATACTCCACGGTGCTCTCATTCCAGGTGGACTGTTTTAACACATACTTTCCACATTCGTTCCACATCTTATCAACCAAATAAAGCACATGGATTTCAATTGACCAGCCAAGAGTAAACATGTACTTTTGTTGTCATGGGATCAAAACTGGGTTCTTTTTTGTGGTTAAGCTGCCACGCTATTAAACAAGCAGTGAAGTGTTGCGCTCAGCCAAAACTAGAATGAACCAGAGTATTTTTTTTTAAAATGCACTCCATGCTGCTCCAGGCATTCGAGACTGAGATTCACAGCAGCAAAATATAGCTAAAGAAACAACAACATTTAATAAAATTCCCCCTTGGTTTTCAATTCCAATTGCTCTAAGGCCAACGTTTTAAAGTGGAAACCTACAGGTGTAAATGTCACCCTCAGTTTTTGCAGTCCCTCTTTCTTAAATATCTTCTTAGTTTGCAGGTTCAAATCCACCCAAAGTCAGTAGTGACAGACTCACTGCAATCTGATGGCTGTTTGGTGGATAGTGAGTTTGGTGAGCTTCAGTCAAATTCCAAGGGGACACGTGTCCAGACCAACAGAGACCACTACTGCCGGCACCCACGCTGGCTGTCTCTGTAGACCGAAAAGCTCCACAGAGACTGATCTCCCTTTCTCACTGCTAAAATTGGTCCCTCCAGGACAGGGTGGATCAATGAGGGGGCAGCTTGCATAGCCAATGCCTGGTTCACAGCTCTGCAAAAATCCACGACAGCTGGTGGCTTCAGGTCAGGTAACCAGCACATAGTAAAATCACCCTATGTTTCTATGGTTGTTCCGGCTGTAAAAATAACCCCAGACTATTGCATTCTATTTATATGTTCATGTGAACTGTCCTGGTTGCAAACCAAAGGGGGCCGGCATGACTCAGGCTTGAATCCTTTGACGGCTGATGGTATTATTCCCCCTGTTCTCAGCATGAAGCTCCATCCCATTGCGGATATACTATTCAGAAGAATTTCCCTTTCATTTGGTCAGCGATCAGTTCTTCCTAGGCTTAGTTGCAAGGGGTGGGGTGGCTCGGGATGAAATGGAATGTAAAGATGCAGAGCAGTTCCTGACATTTGCTGATTTACCCCTTCAATTCTCCCCTCTACCTGCAGTGCCTCGGGGTGAAACAAAGGTATCTCTCAGTCTATTTGATATGAGGGAGGCCACAACTCTCACACAGAAGTTACTTTTCTATGTGGAGTACACGTGTCCCTCAAACTCTCATCCTGTCCTATCTTTCTTGGGTTCCCTGCCTAGTTGTCTTGTGTGCACTCTGCATATCAGGGACTGAATCCTCTTCTTCACAAGGCAGCACATCGAACACCCCTCCCTACTCACATCCCCAGTGACATTTATAGAGACAGCTGCCCAAGCCTTATTCTTGCTTCACCCCCACAGGAACAGTTGGCTACCAGTCACTGCATTCTGCACACCCATGTGCCTCTGCTAGCTACTATTAATGATTATTTCTATTACAGTAGCACCCAGAGACTCCAATCGAGGCTCATGGACCATCATGCGACACAAATAAGTCCCCTGCCCCAGAATGCTCACAATCCGGGGTTATGTAAAGATACAACAGGTGGCTGAAAGAGACAAATGCAGTGGGCTGCAAGGGAACGGAACACCAAGCACGTTAGGCATAGAACCCACCAGTTTTGGCTCGGGTGACCAAATGTCCCGATTGTATAGGAACAGTCCCAATATTCGGGGCTTTTTCTTATATAGGGACCTATTACCCCCCCACCCCCCCTCCCCAGGTCCTGATTTTTCACACTTGGTATCTGGTCACCCTCGTTTCAGCTCTCACTTAGATTTCACCAGCCTGGAAACTTAGTGGCCATAGGCATCTGACATGTAAAGCAAAAAGCTACTCATAGAGTTAACAAATTAAAAATAACAAGTACTAGAGGTACTCTGAAGAAATGAAACCAGCTAGGTAAGTTTCCACAGTCAAATAATTCCTCCCTCCAATCCACCTCACTCACTTCTGGAAACCAAAAGCTTGAAACCAAAATCTGTTTTCCTTAATGAAATGCTTTTTGCTCCATGAACATTGGTTAGTTATTGTAAGATTGCTCCCGAGTGCAGACCTAGGACTTTTAACTGAAGTGCTCTTTAAAACTCCCCAGTGAATTACATTGACTTTGTAACAGATCCAAGAAGGGGTCAAACTTTGGGCTTTCCAGCCACGATAGAATCTTTGTAATTCAAAGGGGGGGTCGTAATCAGCAATGTGGTAGAGAGGAAATGATGCAAGACCGATGAGCACCACAAGAGGATGGGAAGGCAGTACTGTGTAGAGCCTTCTTACTCTCTTGGAGGAAGGGTGCTATTTGATTTCCACATGGCGTCATTCCATTGGACTCAGACTCCCTTAATGGGATTTGGCAACAAGAGGGAAGAGAAAAACCTGTGTAGTTAAGCCAAAAATGTTATTATAACCACAAACTTCTGCTGGGTATGTGCCATCCCATCAAATACAACAAAGATCCCACCTAGACAATGCAAGTTGTGTGCATAAATTGGGTGCAGCAGAACAATTAGCACAAGACACAATAACCCCTTTGTGTCTGACAGTCGAGTACCTTGAGCCAAAATAATCCTGAAATGAAGTGAAGCCGGAATACGAGCCTGTACACCCATGACTAGGATTCTGTGGACTTCGCAAACCAGCAAGCCATACCTACCCATCTTCTAAGTAAGGCTATGGGTGGATAAGCAGTGCACAAAATCAATGCTGCTCATATGCCATTCCCCAAAGAGCATCACATGCAGCTTCAGAATAGAGGGAGGGGATTCACCCCACCGCAGCTTTAATGAGAGGGGGTGGAAGGGAGAGTGTAATAGAAGCAGTCACCTAATTCACCAGGCCCGTTAATTTCATCCCACCAATGCTGTTACTCCCGTATTAGAGATTTAAAAGGTTAGTCGTGCACAGTGGAAACTAAATATGGCAAACTTGCTGTGATGGAATTCTTGTTATAATGAAGCTCAGTTATCCCAAAGGTCTCAGGGGACACCAAAATCTTTGGCTAAACAAGGGAGCAGGGTCGAGCAGACTCCGAAGTCTGCAACCCAGGTTTGTGAGCTCTGGAACACACACACTCAATCCTGCCCAGCCAACTCCCTTAAGGTCAACCAGCACCGCAGTGGGGGAAGGATACACCCCAAAACTGAGCAGACTGAGGGCGGGGGAACCCCTGACCAACTCGCCCAAGGTTACTGGGGGAGGCTATGCTCTGGATCCCCCTCTTCCAAGAGAGAAAATGAGCTGACTGGCTTCCCTTGCTTTGCCTGGCAGTGATGGGAGGCTGTGCTCACTGTGGAGAGGCACAAGCAGCCATTCTTTTCAGCCACCTTCCAACTCAGATGACCCAGTCCCCACTGAAGAGTCTGATACAACCCCAGGGTGACACAGACGAACTTCCGTTAGCTGGGGCCGCACTGCAGCTTGAACAGTGTAACCTTGTGCTTAGAGTGAAGTTGTCCTGGGGGTGGAGGGGACTGTCTCCACAATAAGAGGCTTCCACTGCGTAGTGGATTTAAACAATAAACATTCTGCACACAGATATAATTCTAACAGGTTTAAGTCCTATCGCTGGGCATTAGTTTAATTGGGCTGCGTTATTATGTCCTCTATCGTTCCCCTGACAGCAGGTCCTCTCTGTATATTAGATCCTCCCACCCAATCTCCTCGCCTCTGTACGAGCTCAGTGCCAGATGCTCTTTTCAGGGGAAGGGGGTGGGGGGGGGAGGGGGAGATTATTCCGTCTGGAATTGGATTTGCCCAGGTTTAGGTGGAAACAAAGTAGTGCCATGCCTGAGGGGGCAGGAGATCACTTCAGTTCACCAGCTGGTATTTCCTACAGGGGTTTCCTTCTACCTGAAGAGCTAAACTGTGGCTGACACTTTGCCCTTCTTCAAAGGATCAACAGCGAGTGGGCACAAGGAGTCGTGACTAATTCCTACTGCAGCCCAGTTTCCAGTGCTTCTGCTCGTACTAGAGCCTTGTAATCACAAAAGCTTTGGTGAGCGAAGCCTGCCATGTCAGAATGACTCTGTCTCTCTCCCCATGTTGCAACTAGCATGCTCTGGTGGGAGCCAACTGCTAAATTCTGACAACTGACTTTCTTTCTTTCTTTCTTTTTTTTTTTTTTTGTGGTACAATCTTGTGAGTGGGAGAGCCTCTCCATAACCGCTTCCCTTCTGATGAGCTCTGGATGGAGCCCTGGAGATGCCACACCTTCCCACTTCCTGCAGCAGCCTCCAGAGGCCAACATCTGGAATAAAATGGAGAGCTAAAGCAGATTGTACTGCTGTTCACAAAGGCCCGCACAGATGGAATGTCTCAGCCTGCAAGGGGGAGGTAAACTCGGAGGTCTAAGCTAACTAGATGAGCTACAAAGCATCACTTCCATACCCTGAAACTAAGAGGAGTATAAATCTGAAGGTCAGGTTCTCAAGGGAGATTGGTAGTTTCCTGTCGTTTGTTCTAAGGACTTGTTCTTTGAAGGACTGTACTCTACACTTACCCTGTGCAGTTACATTGCTCCATGCTTCCTGTTTGGCACACATCTGTCCCAAGAGTATTGTTACAATTAACAAGATGGCATAGTGGAGGCCAGGTAAAAATTTCCAACTCTCTCCAGGTTACCATGTCATCAACATTCAAACTCTCAGCACTTCTGCTGAATTTGGGAAGCGGAGGGACAGATGAAGAGCAGGGGGAAGGGGAAAAGGCTTGGAACCAGTAACAGTCCTGGATGAAACTTTGCCCCTTGGACACGCTGAACTTGACAAAAGGTTTTTATTTCAGAAATTACAGCCCATAACTGCCAGTTTATCTCTATTTGTGGATGTGCTGGAGAAATCCCTGTAACTGGATAGGCAAGAGGAAAATGGCTACAAAAGCTCAGGAAGGAACTGGAGAGTGATCTCTTGAATTTGCCTATGATATACTGTATCTCCACATTGAAAGACAAGACCCAGGGAGCTAACAGACATCCCCATACTGCCACCATCCAAAATGCCAGGCACAAGGCATACCAGGAGGGAAGAGTGTTAGGGCAGAATCCACTGCAAACTGAGAGCAAAGAGAGATCTGGAAGGTTCAAATATTAACTCTCATTCAATCCGAGCCCCTGCTCTACCATTAGGAGGGCTAGCTTCAGAGGTGACGGTGGAGACCTTGGTGTGTGGCACTATGGGCAGTGATACAGGTTTATGTCGTATAAGGACTTTCAGGCAAACTGCATCCTGAAACACTTTACATAGTTAAACAATACGTTATGGCACAGGGAAAGGGAAATTAACAGGTGCAGACAAAGAGAATATGTACTCATATGAGACACAAAAATCAGATGGGGAGGAAATGTCCTAAAACACTGTTCAAGCCATCAGGAGACGCAGAGAAGAAGCCCCTTGCGCCAGCAGAGAAGAAACCAGTGCTAGATAGGTGGATGGAGCAAGTAAGGAAGTGAGGGAGTCAGCATCTCTGCGATCCGATAGAGAAAGTCAACGAGGGATTTAAAAACCAAAAAAAGGGTTATTTTGAACTGGATCTTGAAATAAACAGGGATCCAGTGGATTTGCCTGAGGCTGGGGGTTGTATTTCTTTGCAGAGAGCAGCATTCAACACATGATGTCTGGATCACTAGAACTTGGGAAGACCACAGAAGAGTGAAAAGGCGTCAAAAGCCCTGATTAGGGTTTCAACATTGCCGTTCTTTAAGAAGGTCCCTTGCTTAAATTTTGCACTGCCAGTTTGAAGCAGAAAGCTGCCGTTCTGCAGCACCACAGAACGACACCATCCTTTAAATAAAAGATTACAGTTCATCAATATTGGGAAGTGGCAGAGTAAACCCTCCGTCTCAAGGGGAAACTTCATGCCACAAAAAGTATCTTTGGCACCTTAATACAAGTAACCCACGCAACCGAAGGAATTAGCAGTGGTGGGTGTCCCACAGAGGAAGGATCAGGAATGTTAGTCTGTACAGGGGATTAGTTCACCAATGCAGTTATAATTATAAAGCCAATGTCTCTGTCACACTAGCGATCAGGACGCTTCTTTTAAAGCAGGTACGCAGGTTAATTCAGGGATTGCTACTGTGAGCACTACAGCTTTCACAGGACAAGGACCATCTGCTTAGGCAGGGAAAATACCACAGCCAGCTGCAAGAAACAGCACTTGGGAAAGGACTTTCAAATTCATCAGAATACAAAATGCTTTTTTAATTTTCTTTTAAAGCAAATGCTGTGCAGTACAAATTAATTCATGCCTGAGTACTAAGCATCTCAGCCTCCTCTGATAAGCTTTCCTTTGGAAACAGTTATATTCAGCGATCTGAACCACTCCCCCTCCTCCATCTGCTCAGAAAGGATGAACAAACAAGCCATTGCTGAAAGAAGGAAGGAAGGAAGCATGTTCAGTCATCTCCTAGGAAAACTGTGCCAGAACGAAAGAGCCCCCTCCCTTAACAAACAGATCCTGAGACCAAAATACTGCATGTAGCTGGGACTCCCCCTCACCCACAGCACAAGGATGTGATGGTCAAACACAGCAACAGGTTCTGCTCACTCACATTCCCCTCGCACATACACACACAAAAATGGGACGAGTCAAAGTGCTGGCTTGACTCATCAGCCACATGATCACAGACTGGATCTAAAAAGGGGGAATTGGTTTACTCACTGTCTTGGGTACAATCTGTTTCTTGGGCTGCCCAATCTTGAACGGAATCCTGGAAAAGGAAGGAGGGAGAGATAAGGAATATGTAAGCGAACAAGAATAGCTGGCCTCACATGCGACAATGTCAAAAAACATGTTCCCCAAGCTCTTTCGTAGAGAAGGATTTTTGGATGCAAGCTTCAGTGGAATAACATCCCAGATCCTGGTACAACATTCAAGATAAAGTATATCTCCCTTTGGAGTCGGCTTCAGCTCCGGCATCTGTGATCTTCCCAAACAGCAGTGCCAGCTGGGTCTCCAGCAGCGAAATCCCCCTTTTTCCTCCAGTGTCCTATTAATACAACTAAGGGCTCTAGATGTCCAAGACACTCCTTGGCAGAACAAGGGTCTGAAGGTTGTGCAAAATTTCAAAAAAAATCTGAAAGGGGAGGTGGGGGTGGGAAGGAAGGAATCAAACACTACAAATATTTACGAAGAGAACCTTAAATGGGGCAGGGGGAGAACGACCCTCAAAAACCACCACCCAAGAGTCTGGAGTTTTGACCTGCTTCAAAGGATTTTTCTTACCACAGCTGCAGGGATGGCTCACCTGCCAGCTGAACAGCCTTCATTCGTAAAAACCTTCATATGGTTGTGAGTACAAGCTGGATGAGCTATTCCCCCCCGCCCCCCTCACATAAGCTAGTTGGAAGGTGAGAGTGCTCACTACGTATCCATTTTTGGCTTGGTCAGATTGTTGTAGTCATAATCATAAAGCAATGAAAATAATTAAGTTTCTTTCCCCCCTTGATAACCAAAGAAATAAAAACACAATAATTCAGCCATTGCTTTCAATGTATTAGACTAATTCATGTTGTCTGGTTAAAATTCATGGTCCATAACGCTCCCAGTTTATACTAAACCCAGTTTACAGCATATTCTGCTGATGTAGCTAAGGGGAAAATTCCGTTATGTCTTTTAAAAATAGGAATAGCCTTATCCAGGAATTTCCAAACTAGAACAGACCAATGGTTCATCTAGTATGGTATCTTGTCTCAAACAATGTTCTGTACCAGATGCAAAACAGAAGGTGCAGAAGTCCCCTAATGGTCCTGTGCAAATAGTAGCCTTTCTCACATTTTTTACTAAAATTGATTTTAAAAATCTAATTTAGTTCATATTATTGAGTCTCTTAACCGGTTCATTTTTGTCAGTATTGCAGAGTGAAAATGGTTAGTCAGTTTCACTACGGTGTCTAATCAGTTTCACTTACGGGTTCCCATGCAGGGTTGCAAAGGTTGTTGAGGAAAGTTTTAATTCAAACAACTACATTGATTTCCAATGATTATTTTTAACCCTGAAAACATTTTTATTACCCTATCAGTTTTGTAAAATCTCTTATATACAACAACTAACTTTTAGGATTAAACTACCAGTTAGAGACTTCTCTCTGCAGGCACCACTCCACAAACACCATACCATATGAGACAACACTTAATATGGGAATGACAGCAAAAACAAGATCATCCAATGACCCAGTTCCCCCTTTGCTTCATTTCGGCCAACCATAGTCAAACCAATGGTATAATTAGTAACCAGTAATAACCTAGACTGCAATCCATACCTCCTGAACTGACCAAGGAGTAAAAGTCAACATTAGTCACAAATGTTTAAATTTAATTTCTGGAGTACTTCCTGTTTATTGTTCTCCAGCATGGCTGATGTAATTTTAGGCTATTAACCCCTTCCAGTTCCACTGGCAGTCACAGCAACCATGAATCACACTTCTTCTATAAACAAACAAGTGTCTAGCATATAATTAAACTGTCAATAACTACTTGTGGTGCCTTACAGGAAGGAATAGGAAATTAAAGATTTTTCTTTTTTCGACACGGGTAAAAAGTCAATAAAAATGGGGCAACTCCCTTATTACCCTCTGGGCACTGGTCATACTATTGGAGTCAGTATAACCAGGTGCTATCTTTCATTAGAGCTAGTCATCTGTGAATCTGTGACAGTGTAAAAGGTATTCTGATGGGATCATTAGAAATCTGCATCAGAAACTGCCCTCAGGTAGAGGCCAGGAACAAAACTGGAGAACTGAGGGGGAGCAGTGGCATGGAGAAGAGGGAAACTAGGACCAAATACAGCTTCCGGTGTAAACAGATGCAGCACCGTGGCTGAATTTGGACCTGCTGTGCCCAGCCTGAGACTGGCTGATAATATCTTGCAGCAGGCATTGCTGGGAGTTCCTATAGAAACGTAACACTGGAAGATGGAGATTGCTGGCAGTAAGTGAAAGAAGCATGTATAAGTCAAAGCGTAACCATTTGATCTCCTGTGAAATATACAACATGCAGCTACTAGAGTGGCACCCTGAGGTCCCATGCATCACTGACACTATGCTGAAGTAATCAGCTAGCAAACACGCACCTTTAAATACTTTGCTCTTCTACATGACATTATAACAGAGGATCTCTGAGTGCTTACAAACTGAATCTTTATCTCCGTTTTACAGATGGAGGACCCTGATGCACAGAGAAATGAAGTGATTTACCAAAGGTCACAAAGTGAATCAATGGCAGACAGGAACAGAACTCAGGAATCCTTATTCCCAGTCCCCTGCCCTAAGCACTTAAACGCCATGAGTAGAGATGTGGCATTTAAATAGAGATATTATGGTGAGTGGTGTTGTATCGATAAGAAGAGGTGGGGGAAATTCCACCAATGGCACCCCATTTTAATGCATTATTTATTATTCATGTTGCACCATGAATCGCACGGTGCATTACAGAAGAGAGAGAGAGGGACATGGTCCCTGCCCCAGAAACTTTACAGTCCCAGCCAAAGAACAGTTAACACTGTGCACGATTAGGGATAATTGTTTCTCTGTTGCTAATGATTAATCTTAGTTAACAAAGAAACGAACACAGAATTTAAATACAGGCCCCTTACAAAGGCTCTGAACCACCACCAGCCAGAGAGGACCATTCAAACAGAGATGCCTCCAGAAAATTAATCTGCAACAGACAGAGTGGCTGGCTGCAAAACGCAAGGAGCATCAGTGAAGATAGCTGGAGTTGTGTGAGTCTCTAAACATTTGGTTGCAGCGGTTTTGGAGCTATGCTGATCCCAGGATATGAGAGAGACAAAGTGGCTTAGGTACAGAGTTGCCAACTTTGGTTGGATGAATTCCTGGAGATTCATCACATGACATTATCTTTAATTAAAGATGAATCTTTAATTCCTGGAGGGCTGGCAACCCTAGTTAGGTAATATCTTTTATTGGACCAACTTCTGGAGGTGGAAGGTACAAGATTTCGAGCTCCTTTCCCCAAAGCTGAAGAAGAGCTCAGCGGAGCTCGAAAGCTTGCACCTTCCACCAACAGAAGTTGGTCCAATAACAGACATTGTCTTGCTCGCCTTGTATTACTAAAACATGACTTTTCACCATTTACTTAATCAGACTTCTTTACCCAATACAGCTTTGCACTCTCATGAAGTATGGGGGCTTCCGAAGAAAAGGCAGCCGCTCTGGAAAGTGTGTGGGGCACGGGGAAAAAACCAACCGTCAGTCTTCATTAAAGAGCATGACAAAACTAAATAAACTCTAGTAAAACAGGACACTGGAAACTGACCAGATTAAATAACAAGTCATACTAGAAGGCCTGGATCCTAGTTCTAAGTCAACCAAGACCAGCAGCTGAGGGTGCAGGCAACTGGTAGTTTATGTAACAACTAATTGCAAGACGGAAGGGGATGGAGGAATCCGGCCTCAGACCAAGGGAGTATTTCAGGTCTTCTACAGCACCTGAGTAGCCTGGTTGAGCTTAAATTGTCTCTCTCCTTCCTCCTACCTTTAACCTGAGCTGACATAGTCTGCTTTAGCACTTGCGTTTCTTCTCGAGCCGAACTAGGATAAAACAAGAAGCTCAGGTCAATTAATGGATAATGGGATCAGCCCATCCTGTTTCAGATGGCTCACTTTTCTTTAAACTACTCATTACATTTATGCAATGAAGGGCAGTGCGGGATGTGAGCTACAAGATATTTCAACTCCATCTCAGTTGGGAAGGAAAAGGTTTTCACATCCAAAAAGTTCGGCGTACAAGGAAGAAACGAAGACTATTTTCTTTCATAGCAAAAGAAAGTCAACAGGATGTTCAACAAAGCTACAAATATACTTTGAAACAGCAAATATCTCTATCAGCACCATGATGCCAGTTGGTAATTATGTCTGTCTCAGTAAAATCTTTTTAAAAAACCCTGTTCATATAACTATTTTTTTAAAATGCTATTTTATATTTTGAGACAATTTTCCTGCTTTAATATGGCTCAGTAAAAAAGCAACACAAGAAAGAAGAACAGAAAGAATAAAGCAATGAAGTAGTAAGAAGATCAGAACCACTGATCTTAGCTGAGATTTTAAAATAAATTGACACACCCGCAGCTTTGAAATGCAGTTGCAAGAAGCTGCTGGCAGCAGAAAGAGATGTGCTCCAACAATCTGAGCACAAGCCCGAGAACCAATAACTCCTCCTGGGTTCTAATCCCAGTTCGGACATTCTATTGCTGTGATGTCTTGGGCCAATCATTTCACTACTTTGTGTCTCAGTTTCCCCGTCTGTGAAATGGGGATAATATGATTACCTGATACAGGGGGATGCACAAATTAGCAGCTGTCAGAGTGCGCTGTAAGATGAAGAACTCCAGGTATTATTAGTCCGCCTGGATACCACAGCGATGAGCATATCAGAAATAGATCAGGTTGACATACGGCTCCACATCTTTTACTATGTGTTACAGAGCCTCCTCCTGGTGTGCCAGAGCCGCAAATGCTACCCTGAAAACCTGAGCACATTTCCACACAGCCTAGAGGAGAAACCTGGACTTGCGTGTGTTTCGGTTCTATTATTTCTGCTGAGCGAGAGAAAGCTGGGGTTGTGTTTGGGGTGTGAAATCCCTTGAAATCATGTTCATAAACAGTGTGGGCACGCTGAGTCAGTCGGAGCTTTCCCACTCTGAAGAGCTCTCTGGTCAGATACAGCCATTTAACTCAGCAAGCCACAGTAACGGTAATGCCATGAAGATTCCAGGCCTCATTCTCTTGGCTGGCGGGGGACTGCGGCAAAGGCAGCGCACGCAGCCCCCATCGGGACATTGTGAGTCGTTCAGCGGAGCCAATCTGGCTCGTTTGGGAACACCGATTTCAGAAGGGAGGCTCCACCTAGTCTTCCTCAATGGAGGGGAGTGAAGTACTGAAGAGAGGAGCTGGGTGCTTAAAGTAAGAAAAAAGTGTAGGTGGGTGGAGAGAATCCTGAAAGCATCCCATCAGGGAAGTTGAGGAACCCCTGGGAGGGGAAGGTGTGGCTAATTTTCTCTGAAATTTCCCCAGCAATGTAGTATACTTCTCCATGTACAAGCTCAAAGTCACACACCAAAGGGTCTAAGGCTGTGTCTACTCTACAGTCTATGTCGGTAGAACTCACGTTGCTCAGGGATGTGAATAAATCACCCCTCTGAGTGACATAAATTACACTGGCATAAGCACCGGTGTGGACAGTGCTATGTCGGCGGGACAGCTTCTCCCACCAACATAGCTTCTGCCACTCGCAGAGGTGGTGTTGTTATGCTGACAGGAGAGCGCTCTCCTGTTGGCATAGAGCGTCTTCACCAGATGTGCACTGACGCAGCTGCGTCACTGCAGCGCTGTACATGTAGACGTGCTCTAATTCTCCTCCGCATGCACAGGAGAGTTGCAGATAAATCCACCAGGCAATGGGGAATACAGCCCAATGAGATTTGCAAGATTTACAGATTTTCTGTAGTCCCCTCTGAAAGTAAGATGCAGAGGGGATCGTCCGACTGGATCAGACCATGTGATTTCTAATCTAGGGCTGCAGCTGTGGTTTTATCTATTCTCCTGTATAATAACGTTCCCCCCCCCAGCAAAACGCTCAGTTTCCTGACAAATCTTGGCCACTCTTGCTCCCTCATCAGACAAAGACCAGAAAAAATGGAGGAGGGCTATCAATCTCAGGAATTTAAATGGAAATAAGCATAGACTGCAACAAAACACATGGTAACACCCTCCACTTGAGGACCGCAAAACACTAATCAGGCTTCCTAAGACCTCTCCCAGGTAGATAGGGAAAACACATGAATATTTTCAACCACCACTGAAATGCAGCTGCTTCTGGGGATATGAACAGCTGCTGTTCAACATTGCACAGCAATCTCCAATGATGGTTTAGGACAGGAAGTAAGGAAAAAGCTGTATGCAACTGAAAGTGGAGGGGAAGTTGGAGGGGGCACAATGTATTTACCCACAATGTACATGGTCAGGACCTCAGGGTTTACACTCAGACTCCTGCAGAAAGTGCCACGGGCTCTCAAATAACTATAAGGGGTCAGACTAGGGCTCACTGAAAAATTTCTGTTGAAACTGGTTTTCAACCAAAAATTGGGTTTCCAACTCAATAACATTTTTCATGAAAAGCGTCCGCTTTCCAAGGAAAAATTTGATTTTTCATCAAAAAACCCAACGCTGCGTTAAGTTCACCTTAATTAGGTGACGGGAACTTTCTCAGCAAAGTGCTGAAAACCCTCGATTCCCACTCCAAACACACACCATCTGGGACCTTGTCTGCATTAGCAGCAGTGGGGCAGCTACAATGTTTGTAGCAACAGTGGACGCACTAGTGAAGACGGGGGGTAGGTGCTTCTCGCACAGTATGATTCAGTGCTGTTCTGTGCACCTATTCCTGACATAATAGTAAAAATGCCCAAGCCCCTTCTACACTAGCAACCTTAGGCAGCTGATGAAATATGGGTAACAATTCTGCTAATATAGATGTGTCCTTGCAAGAAGTGGGCAACACCTCATAGGATCAGGGCATAAGAGAAATTATTCACTGCATGCTGACAGTGTGCTTGGTGCTGTACAATGCCTTAGTGAAAAACCTACACAACCACCGAACATCCACGTCTCAGATAGCTGAATCAGGAGTCCGAGACTGTCACAGCCTTAAAAAAAACCCCTATGACCGTATACAATGCACCAGCAAGTGTCCAAGGAGCAGGGGGGAATTCCAGCCCCAGCCCTCACAGGTGAGAGATGCATGAACACAAGACACAGTTGGAATTAATATATCACATCACTCTGGATGTCTTGCTGTACTACACGGTGTCCATGGAAACCGCATGCACCGTCCCACCCCACTCCCCCTTCTTTATAAGAACTCATAGCAACCACTCCAAACAGAACACTAATGCGAAAGGAAAAAATTATTCAAATGGATCACAAACAGCTTATGTTAAGAGAGATACTGCGCCAAATTCTGTGTTGACTTCTGCCCATGAAGCTCCATTGGGAGGTCAGTGGGATTGCCTGGGGCATGCAGCAGCACAGAATTTGGCTTAGAGTATTGGACACCTCTGAAATCAACTGAAAAATATACAGACTTAACCCTGGGTTTCACTCCGCCCCGACAAAGCTACAGGGCACAAACCAACAAAACTGGTCTCACTGTGAGCCCCTATAACAAAGAAAAAACTCATAATGTAACCACGCAATTTATGTTGCCTCAAACTATAATCCTTAAGTATTTAGTCCTTTTTGTTCCAAACCTGCTTCCACTGAGTTCAGTAAGAAGTAAGCCCACAGACTGTAAGCTCTTTGGGGCATGGACTGTCTTTATCCCTTGTGTCTTCTGCAGAGCCAAGGCCAGCGTTAGTGCTCAACAAATGCAATAATAATGTCAGAAGTTACTCTCCCACCCGCTCCAAGATGATAATGAAAAAGCTAATGATATTTTACTCACCCATCAAAAGAGAATTACTCACGCCAGGTGCGTGGGCGAACAGAATTTTGCAAGGCTGTTTTAGGCCCTGACTATGCTACAAAAATAACCATTTTAAGCGTGGTTGTGAAAGATGGTTGTGGCTTAACTCTGTTATAAGATTGTTTTTTAGTCACCCGTATGGAACACCACCACCACCAAATCATGTGATAACCATGTTAGAGTTAAAAGAGGGTGCTCACATAGTTTTTTCTGTACACACGGGTAAGAAAAAATTATGGCTCTGATCCTGCAAGCTGGTGCACGTGGAGGGGACCCCTGAGCCTGTGTGGACCACCACGGATTCCAATGGCTCAGGGGTTCAACTCACAAAGACTAATTTGCAGGATCAGGGGCTACATTATAACACAGGTAACTACATTTCACTATGGTGTTTAAACATGAGTACTTCTGTAGTGCATGTGACCATCTGTGCTATAAAATCAAGTATCTAGGTATATGTAGGAAGTAATTATCTATGTAGCTATTTGTACCTTGCTCACCACTTTGGTATCCAAGAGCTTTTTTTGATCAAATTTTATCAGATACTAAGGGTCAAATGCTGGTTTCACTGGGAGCTCTGCCATATACACCAATGAGACCATGATCTGGGCTTTAGAAAATACCCTTGTTTGCTTTTCTCTAGAACTCATTGATCAAACAGGTGCTAGCCTGCTATCATTATAAGAAAATTCTGTTTAAATTCCATCATGAAAAGTGGCATTTGGCAGAAAAGCCCTCAGTGCATGGGACACGGAGAATCAGTTCCCCTCTCATCCCTAGAAATGGGCCTTCTAGTGCAGAGGTAACAGCGCTTCTCTTGCAGAGACAGAAGACTGCATTCTCCAGAGCTGTCAGGCCTGCACTAGGTTCCCTATAGAACTAAGTTCACTCCAAAAAGGTGACAAAGAAGAATTCCGGGTTGAGACCAAGTTTAAAAAATGTCAGCATACAAGGTATTTTGTGGGGAAGGTAGGCAAGTTAGCAGTTATAACCCATTGAAAATGGAGACTTAGTCTAAAAAGTACCTTCTTAACTGTAACTGAAGTATCCTTAGACTGTAAGAAGCTAGAAATAAAGCTCTTTGGGGCAGGAACTGTCTCTTTGCATGTGTTTGCACAGCACCTAGGAAGATAGGGTCGTGATACTGATCAGGACTCGGGGCGTGACTGTAATATTAATAATGTTAATAAATAATAAATGTTTATGCTGGAACCTGAACATGCCTGTCATTTCCCACCTGTTCCCAAGTATACTTCCTCCCAGGACCTCTGGAGTAGACAGGATTCAGTGATCTACAAAACTGTGATTTATTGCGCTACATGAGCTAATCATCAGCCTTTACACACCGAAATCATTTGGAAAATGGATTAACATGGAAGTCTTGTCAGATCAAAACCTGGTAAGGGTTTGGGGAGTTAAATGTCACAGGACTTTACAGTTCAATTCCTAACTTTAAATTGATGCTAGGTGTTTAGTCTAGTTAGTACGCTGGAACTGGAAAACTACTGGAGGAGGTGAAATGTAGCTTGAAAACCTGCTTTTGAGATACAACAGACCAAGGTTTTAAGTATTTTCTTCCATAACTACAAGTACCCTTTAGATTATAAATAGATGCTTGCATTGTAACTGAAGAGAAAAAAACAGAAACCACTGGCCCCCAGTAATGGTCCCAGTATAGCCCAAGTCATTCACGTTTGCTTTTAGAGAATGGAGGTCAGAAGATCAGTTCTGTATTTTCTACTCTTTCCCCCAAAGTGACCTGGGATCTTTAAATTTCACCCGTGACAGCCACAGGAATAGAGCTCACTTTAATGTGTCATCTGAGGGCCAATACCTCTAGCCATACAGCCCCCACCTGAGTATGGTCCTGAAATATCAGCACAGGAGAGGAAATCCAGATCCTGGTTTGGAACTTGAGTGGAGACCTCCTGGTCTCAAAGTGTGTTGCCACCTAGCCACACACAGCAACTTGCTGTCTTCCATTCCTCACCTGTAAACCTGCAGAAAAAGTGCTTAACTGCCTATCAATGCTGCGGCGACAGAGCCACTAAATACCTGCTACACCACAAATACTCACTCCAAAGGGCACCAGAAACCAAGCTACAACTTCTCAACGCAGTCTCTGGGGCAGCTCATGTAGGAGAATATAATCCAAGCAAGACACAAAATCTTAATGATGCCAATGTGGGTCACAGAAGGATCAAGTTTCAAAACTACCTACATAAAATATCGCTCCCCAAACAAGCCTAATTCTGCTCTAATTAAAGTTGGCCCTAAAACATGGTAGAGAAAACATCATCTAGTCATAACCAGGTGTGGAAGTCAGGAGATCTGGGTTTGATTCCTGCTTCTGTCACAGATTAGTTATGAGGTCTCTGGCAAGTCACATCCTCTCTGGGTCTCAATTTCCGCATTTGATCCCAAGGATTCCAGTGTGCTTTATAAACATTAATTAAGCCTCACAATACCTATGCAAGGCAACTATTATCTCCATTTTACAGATGGGGAAACTGAGGAAGAAAGACTAGGCGACCTTCCTCAAAGCCACACACTGAGACAGTGATAGAGCCAGAAATAAAACTTTGTAGCACCATGACTCAGTCCCTTTCCCTAATCACTAGGGTAAACCTCCCGCTAACCTTCGAAACAGTACATTCCACGCTGCGGACATGCATCTGATGAAGGCCATTGTTGGAGAGAGGCAGCACGCTCAAACTAAACAAATAGTGATATATCGGCTAAACAAAGAAAACTCTCAGTCTTGCATGTTTGGAACAAGGCTCATCCTCTCTTTATGCAGAACTCCCAGCAAGCGAAGTGATATAAATGTTAGACATTTTTTACCCTGACATTTGGGAAGCAGGGCACAATCCCCTAGACAATAGATCCCCTCTGATATGCATGTTGTTCTACAGAAGAATTTGCTACTGCCTGGCTCGTTCACAATCACCGCAGCCTAAATGGTCCAAGTGTGACCTCAGGAATCTTCCTACATCAGAGGCTGCACGTCAGTAAGACCCTTTCCCCTCCGAAGACGTACTGAATTCCAGACCTAAGTGAATGACACAATTCATTCAATAAGCGGCAGCACGACTTCACATTGGCCATATCTGCATGAATTAGCGACTATTACAGTTGGCATGGCCTGCCAGCCATTGACAACCGAACTGAGAGCGATTGTCTGCGTTATACACAGACTAACCTCCTCAGAGTTCAGGTCTCTCACATTCATGTGGAAATGGGGCCACAACACGCGCAAAGACTGACGCTGATCTGTTGTGGAGGAAGAAAGGGGAATCACAGATTTCAGTTGAGTAACCCCACCCTTGACAATGACCCCTCATTCCTATCCCAGCAAAAGATGAAAAATTCATCTCCCAATCACATGGCTCAGCGGGAACCATGTTTAAGCTATGCTCTACCATGGCTTTCCCGGATGGCTCCATCCTGAGTGTCTGTCTTCACTGCAGTATTAGCGCAGGTGACTTCTGTTGAGTTACCCTAGGTTGGGTGAGAACGGCCACACCACACAATAATCCTCATGCTGCTGTGTCCACACTGACGCTGCTCTCACTTGTGTGTTGTGCTAGGATTTCTGGGGGCGTATCCCATGGTTCCCAACTGCAGTACACTGAACTGCTCCAGGCATTCCTTCTCAGGGAATTACAGGAGAACTCATCTGTCCTTTCTGGGCAAAGGAATGGGGCTGTGGGAAAGGACCAGCGACACTCGAGTGGCTCTAGCCTGAGTCCACACTACACGAGTGCCGCGTTAATAGCTGATGACTTGTGCTAATCTGAACTTTAGCTTGTACCACCTGACAGGCCAGTGAACTCAAGTGAAAAGCACCATCATGCTCAGTCTAGGGGTACGTTCACACTGCAATGTAAGCCCAGAGCTAGTGGAACATGAGTCAGCAGACCCTGGGTTTGAGCACCTACACTGATTGTCAATCCTACATTAGGAATTTTCTAACCTGGTCCCAAAACTGGGGTTCAAGCATCTACACTGCATTTCGCAGACCTGAGTGCAATCAATCATATCCCAGCTTTCCCAGTGCCCTCCCGCCATGTGGCTGCTCTAGCTTTTTGTTGTGCAATTTGGGAAAATCTGACTGTCCACTAAACTTGATTGTCCAAAGGTCCAAGAAAGCCAGCCCGTGGGAACGTGGGAGACTTTTGGCCAACTCCCAGAGCCTGGGTCCAGTGGGGCTGCATCTACACTGCAAAGTAATAGGGCTTGAACCCTGGGTCCCGGACTCCCAGTTTGACTCAGGCTTGGACCCTTCACCCTTGTGGGGTCCTGGGACCCTGGGTTAGAATGATTTGGGTATAGATGGAAGGGAGGTTAGGCTTGAGCCTAAGTCTGAACCTTGGGTTTATGCTGAAGTGTAAGTGCACCTAACTGTTTTTGCGTGGGGACGTGACCTGAGTTATAACCAGGGATCCTAGTTTTCTGTGATAAAAAAACCCAAATCCTCTGATTAAAAAACCCATAAAAATGCACTTTTTTCGCTATTTAAAGGAAACGCTGACCTTTAGTTTCTCTAGCCACAATATATATAGGTATCAGTTGACACAATGTTTTATTGATATATTTACAATTTTTAAGCTGACAGCCCGAGCACCGTTGCCTGGGGCTGACATCCCAAGCCCTGCCCTGCCCATTTCCCTGATTATCTGAATTTTTGATTATCCAAGCTGGCCCCATTCCTAATTAGATTGGACAGTCAGAGTTCTACTGTATATGGTTTTATTTTCTCACAAAATGTAAAAACTAAAGATTCTCTCTAAGAACACAACTTCTGCATTTTTCCATGGCAAATGGATTTCTAGGCTCCCTGGTTATAACTCATGTTAACTTTGTAGTGAAGGCAAATCCTTAGTGTAGATAGGAGGTTAACATGCAGTTATGCTCTGAAAAGCATAACAATGACATGATAAAATTCTCTGTTTACTGTCAGTTATTTCTGATCAGACTGGACTGGCTCAGTTTGAATGTTTCGTTCCTAACCGTCAGCTCTACAGACTCACCAGAGATCTGAGGGTCAAGCTGAGTTCTTTCTGGCTCATTTCTCACCACCGATAGATTCTGCATGCCAAATTTTCCCTTCAGTTACACCTGTGGTATCGTATTGTCTTCAAAGGAGTTACAAAGCTGTAATTTGGCAGCATTTAAAGCCCTGTACTGTATTTCATTAATAACGATATTTACGATACCTCAGCCATCTGGTTTTATTAGCTCTGCAGTGCTAACAGGTGTAAAATGTAGCAAAAACTGATTCTCAGTATACAGGGAGTAAATCTGCTGAGCCAGGTGCTATTTTCAGTTATTTTTCTGACCACGGCCACATTTAAAAGCGCGTTTACAGACAAAGACTAAAGATTATTTGTCTATCTGCCAGCCCTGCAAACTCAATCTGGGATCTCAGAATCAAGCTAAATTCTCTCTTTCTTCTTACATCAGCATACATCTACCTCTAACTATTTTGGCTCTGCGTGACTAACACGATTGAAAAATTGCTTAGGGCAGTGAAAATATTGTTAATTAAATGACCAGCACACACAACAAGAACTGTGGATGTGATCTGTCCCATAATGTTTTAGGAGTCTTGTACAGAGTTTTTAGCAAATCTGACAAACACACACAGAGGAATTTTTTTAAAGTTTTTTGTTTGGAGTTAAAGGCCCTTCAACAATATTTACAAACCAAGCATCCCGTCATTGTGTGAATGCATGAGAATCTCCAAGTGAAACTATCTATTATTGCCCAGGCTGAACAGAACTAAAAAAGAAGAAGTGCATAAATGGATAAAAAAAACACAGGAGGCTTTTACTCTCCTTCCATTTTTAACAATCAAAGGAGTGAAAGTTAAGGACATTTTAAGTAATATGACTTTTAATGTGACACAGTCCCCTTAACTTTAGGCAGATTTATAAATGTTTGGTTTTAGGATGCAGCCATTTATAGCATAGAACACAGACGATGCAGCGGTGTCACTGAAAGCGCAGGTGGAGTGATTCTGTGTTGTGCAATTTGAGTAGTAAGATTGATAGAGGGTGAAATGAATTGATTATTTTAAAATTAAGTGCAGCAATAGGTGTTTCTATGTATAATTTATCACAATAAAGTGATGCATGAGTCAGGACTAAAAATACACTGATTAGGCTACCTGGACTATAAAGTACGTATTCCTTACATAGCCTGCTAGCCATCTATAGGGCAGTATAATCAAGAAGATGATTCTGTTAATCTATCCATGCCATTTGTCTTCAAGGCAGATCTGCTGACTTTATGGATACAGAAAAGTTTCTCCTGTGGTCCTCGAAGAGCCAATATAAACACAGCAGAGTGAGCTGGAGTCTCTTACAACAAAAGTTGTCAGCAAACTTCTGATCCTAGAATCTTTAGTACTTATGGTGACAGTAGGAGGCAGAGAGAACACTGCTGGATTTTTCAACTCACAACTTGAATTTGCGGTGCTAGCAGCTAGGAAAAAAAAAAATCAAATATTTGACTTGTAAACTGAGACCATTTGAGCAGGAATCAGTGAACAAGAATAATTACAAAACCCAACAAGGGTTTCTAAGCAAAACTTTATGCGGGGAAATGGAGGTCAGAAGAATCTAAGCAGAAATGCTGCACATTGATCTGTTACAAAGCAGGAAATCGAGTTTTGTAGCCGGACAAGTAACTTATATTTAAAAAATCATTCTGGATAGCTGAGTAATTAAAGCAGGTATGCATGTATACTGATGATGCGCGTACATGACAAGGCTTGGTTTAAATGTCTCCATCAAATGATTTTGAACATTACAACAAACATTTGAAATGCCTCAGATAGATAAATACCAATAATCTTAAAGAGAATAATCAGTTATTTTAATTTATTGCAAATAAAGCGTACAGTCATTTGAAACCATGAGTGTGAAGGGCTGCATTAGTGTTTCAAGTATCTGATCACAGATCCATTTTCATTAATAACAGAAGCACAGACAAAGCAAAAGAGTACATTTATTTTATAATCATATTCGCAATAGGCAAGGAGGGTAGGTAAGGAGGAGGATGCAGTCAGAGAGAAGGGAGAGATGATTAAGAGGGGGGGAACCAGGAAGGAAGGGAAGGGTGTGTGTCTGGGTAAATAATAAGACGTTAAGTGAGTACTATCCTACTTTTGCGAAAACCAATCTCATTTTTGGGCAGGATGCCCTAAGCATATATGCACATTGCTGAACTCTGGTCCTTACTCAATCCATCCCTCCCTTCTGTTTGCTACTGTCCCATCTATGGCATTAATTGATCTTTAACTATTCATGGTAAATAGGCCCATGGCCTGTGATGGGATGGGATCTGAGTTACTACAGAGACTTCTTTCCTGGGTATCTGGTTGGTAAATGTTACCCACATGCTCAGGATTCAGCTGATCGCCATATTTGGGGTCGGGAAGGAATTTTCCTCCAGGGCAGATTGGAAGAGGCCCTGGGGTTTTTTCTCTGTCCTCTGCAGCATGGGGCACGGGTCACTTGCTGGAGGATTCTCTGCACCTTGAAGTCTTTAAACCACGATTTGAGGACTTCAATAGCACAGACATAGGTGAGAGGTTTATTGCAGGAGTGGGTGGGTGAGATTCTGTGGCCTGCGTTGTGCAGGAGGTCAGACTAGATGATCATAATGGTTCCTTCTGACCTTAATATTTATGAGTCTATCTAACATTAGGCCCCAAACCCACAAACATTTACACATGGTTAACTTTACACATTAGTAGAGCCTCTGAAGTCAGTGACGGGGCCTTAGATAATAAGCTCTTTGGGGCTGGAAATATACCTATGCATGCATCTGTATAGCACAATAATGGCCTGATCCTTCTTGGAGCTTCTTAGTAAGTACATATTCTTTAGGTCAGAGACCGTATCTTCCAAATTGTTCGGTGAAGTATCTAACACATTTACTTTAACGCACAAACATTCATAAATAACAATGCTTAACATTCCCAAGCTAAGATGAGGTATGCTGCCGGGCCTGTTACAAAGGCAGGAAGCCTTCCCACGAGGAAACTGGACAGCATTGCTAGATCACACGCAGAGTACATACAAAACCCTATCCCCCAGTCTGTATTGTTACTATTTTGATATTGACATTATGAGGTGCAAATAATGTCTGTAACACAAACATATTGAAATCCACTTGAGAGGCAAGATACAAGTTAAAGTGACTTCAGATAGTTCTAAACCCAAAGTAGGTTTCATAAAACCTATTAATAGACTGTTTCGGGCATTTAAAAAACTAGCAAAGAAGTTTTGTTTTGATGTAAGCCTTCCTCTGCTGTGTTTACATTACAGACATTGTTATGCAAGTACAGTATATAAATAAATAAGAATTTGGGACCAGACCCAAAACCCTTTGAAGTCTATAGGTGCCTTTCCATGGACTTCAAGATGTGTTGGATCAGACCATTAAGCCCCTAAAACTTGTTTCTCTTCCACAGACCAAGAGCTGCTTCACCAAGGGGAGCCAAGTTGCAGAGTAGCAGCCGTGTTAGGCTGTATCCGCAAAAAGAAAAGGAGGACTTGTGGCACCTTAAAGACTAACTTTTTAAAGGGGGAGCCAAGTATCAGTCCCGTTTTCTATCAGGGGGAATTAATGTGCAGAAGGGAAGCAACTCTCACACCAGAGCGGAGAGCAGCCGAACTAGGAACTCAGGCTGTTGGATTCTCAGACCCTTGCCCTGTCTGCAGCAGCCTGCTGCTGGGCGGGGGGTGGGGGAGCGCTGAGAGTGAAAGGGACTAAAAAAAAGTGAAACTAACCAGGCCACTTTCACTCTCCAAAGGGAGTAACAAACACAGGTGGCGAGAAGTAAACAACCACCCCACATACACTGGGTCACACAGGACGGTAGGCGAGGCAGCTTCCCAGCCCCCCCCCGACGGTAACAAACTTGACATCACAGCACTTTACTACAAGGGAGACGGGTGCGGGAGCTGGGGGGGGGGTAGACACGAGTGGGGCGCGGACAGCAGGTCAGTAGCGGATGCAAGGGGGGCAGGGGGAGAAGGTCTGGGGTAGAGGAAACAGGGAGAGAAGGGCCCGGAGCACCGAGGGGGAGGGGGAGAGGGAGAAGGGAAGGGGAGAAGGGCCCGGAGCACGGGGGGAGGGGGAGGGGGAGGGGGAGAAGGGAAGGGGAGAAGGGCCCGGAGCACCGGGGGGGGAGGGGGAGGAGAAAGGGGGGAGGGAAGGGCCCGGAGCACCGGGGGGGGGAGGGGAGGGGGAGAAGGGAAGGGGACGGAAGGGCCCGGAGCACCGGGGGGGGGAGGGGAGGGGGAGAAGGGAAGGGGACGGAAGGGCCCGGAGCACCGGGGGGGGGAGGGGAGGGGGAGAAGGGAAGGGGACGGAAGGGCCCGGAGCACCGGGGGGGGGAGGGGAGGGGGAGAAGGGAAGGGGACGGAAGGGCCCGGAGCACCGGGGGGGGGAGGGGAGGGGGAGAAGGGAAGGGGACGGAAGGGCCCGGAGCACCGGGGGGGGGAGGGGAGGGGGAGAAGGGAAGGGGACGGAAGGGCCCGGAGCACCGGGGGGGGGGGGAGGGGGAGAAGGGAAGGGGACGGAAGGGCCCGGAGCACCGGGGGGGGGGGGGAGGGGGAGAAGGGAAGGGGACGGAAGGGCCCGGAGCACCGGGGGGGGGGGGGAGGGGGAGAAGGGAAGGGGACGGAAGGGCCCGGAGCACCGGGGGGGGGGGGGAGGGGGAGAAGGGAAGGGGACGGAAGGGCCCGGAGCACCGGGGGGGGGGGGAGGGGGAGAAGGGAAGGGGACGGAAGGGCCCGGAGCACCGGGGGGGGGGGAGAGGGGGAGAAGGGAAGGGGACGGAAGGGCCCGGAGCACCGGGGGGGGGGGAGGGACGGGGCGCCCCGGGCGGGTCCGGGGGGCCGCAGAGACCCAGCACGGAGGAGACGGGCCGACGGCAGAGACGGGCCGGGGCCGGGAGCAGGACCAGCCCCCAGCGTCTCCCGGGGCTGCACTCACCAGCTCATGGTCCCCTCCGGCCCCGGCTTTCTCCCGGAAGCGCTTGTCCTTTGGCCCCGCCCCCTCCGGAAGCGAGGCAGTCGGCACGCTCGACGGCGTGACGTCACGCACGGCCTGGGGGCGGAGACACCTGGAAGTTCTCACGCTGCCTCCCGGGCAGGCCGAGCCGCAGCGTCGGAGGCTGTGTCGTGATGTCACAGTGCAGCATTGTGATGTCACCACGTGGAGCCGTGATGTCACCGTCCAGTGCCATGACATCACTGGGCTGCGCTGGGGAGGGGCTGCGCCCGGTGTACAAGGCAAGGCTGGCCTGCGGCCGCCCTGCGCTGCTCTGCCATCCCCCTGCTCCCTGGGGCGTCCCAGTCACACAGGGCCGCGCTCCAGAGCGGCACAGTGCAGTGACCCCCCAGCAGCCCTCCCCCGAGCCGCTCCAGGGCCTGGCTTTGGGGAACAGCCCCCGGGGACAGGGGTCGGCAACCTTGCAGAAGCGTGCGCCGAGTCCTCATGTATTCACGCTTAGTTTAAGGTTTCCCGTGCCAGTCACACATTTTGACGTTTTTAGAAGGTTGCTTTCTATCAGTCTGTAATATATAACTCAACTATTGTTGTAGGCAAAGTAAATAAGGTTTTTGAAATGTCCAAGAAGCTCCATTTAAAATTAAATTAAAATGCAGAGCCCCCGGGACCGGTGAGTGTGAGTGCCACTGAGAATCAGCTTGTGCGCCGCCGTGCCGTCGGTTGCCTACTCCTGCCCTAGAACTTCAAACTCCGCTCCCAGCAATGGCTGCAGCTTAGCCCGGGAAGCCTTCCGCGGCAGATAAATTGACACCCGTGCGGCTGACTGGCTTTCACAAAGTGGACGGCTTCCTGGCCCAGGCCCTATGTGCCGCGTGCGCATCCCACAGCGCTCTTCCTGGGAGGCAGAATTTGCCCAACTGGCCTTTGTCCAAAAATCTGGCTCTTTTGCTGCACAGCGGATGTGCTACTGCGGGCTGCGTTGCAGCAGTTACGTATGACTATGGCAGTGGGCTAAAGAGGTATTGCTCCAGTGGACGGAATGACTTGTCTCTCCGTGGACAACTTTGAAGCTAGCTTCTCATTTAAAGCATGATTTATTTATTATTCGACACAGCCCCTGAGGAAGCCATCCCACTGGCATTTACATAAGGCCCAGTACACGTTGGGACAGGTTAGCAACTCTAGTTTAGTCATTTCAATGTAGGCATGCAGCCAGGTTAGATGGATTGAGTAAGGCTTCCAGTTCTTCCCTTTAATTCTGAGTCTTGGTGTATTTATTCCAGACTGCCGGAAAGCTGGTACAACACACAAAAAATGTTAACAAGTAATAATGCCAGGATCCACAAGAAAAACAAACTTGAGAGACAGGACCATGGCAAGGAACTGATACGAACAAGGTACATTAAATGTAACGTAAGGTGGAGGCCAGTGACTAAGAAGGAAAATAAATTGCATACTATTTTAAAAAGCCCTTGAGGGAACAACTGTGTTATGAGTTTTGCAATGTCAGGAAAGGTCCAGCTGCACTCAATAATCAATGAAATTGATGAAGCACATGGGAACTGAATAGGGAACCATATGGCTTAGCACTTATAATCTTCAAAGCATTTACAAACCTTTAAAAATTACCCCTCACAAGCTTCCAGGGGTAAATGGCCCCATTTTACAGATACAGAAACTGAAGCAAGAAGAGTTAGACCAAAATGTTTAGATGTGCCAGATTGTGCCCTCTGATTTTGGATGCCTTTTGAGTGGCTGATTGGAATTATCTAGGCCCAAATCCTCAGATATATTTAGGCACTTAATGCTCATTGATATCAATGGAAATTAGGCATCTAAATATTTTTCAGGACCTATGCCATCAGGCATGATTTTCAGAGGCGCTGAGCTACCACAGCTCCAGCTGAAGTCCGTGGGAGCTGCAAGTTTTCAGGTCCTCTGAAAATCAGGTTCCAAGTGGCTCACATCAGGCATCAAAAAAAGGAGGCACCCATATATAACAGATTATTTGGAAAATTTTAATCAAAGTGACTTAAAGCGATTCCTGTGCGGGAGTCCCAGAACCAAAGCCCCAACGTCTACACGGTAATTTTTATCTCTGTAGCCTGAGCCCCGTGAGCCTGAGTCAACTGACCTGGGTCAGCCGTGCCGTACTGTGAGTCTTTTATTCTACTGTAGACGTACCCGGTAAGGTTATATGTCCTGCCCTCTCTCATTAGGTCCTTATCTGCCCTCCACTGCTGTAGTACCTGAGTACCTCATGATCCTTAATGCATTTATCCTCTCACCACCTCCATGAAGTAGGGAAGTGCTGTTATCCCCATTGTACAGATGTGGAACTGAGAGATAAAGAGCCAGGGTTTTCAAGGGTATTTATGTGCCTAAAGATGTAGACAGGCGCCGAGGGGGAGTTAGGTACCTAATCTTCTTAGGCTCTTTTGAAAATCCCACAAGACACCTATCGGCATCTTTAGGCACCTAAATACCTTTGAATATCTGGCCCTTAGTGACTTGGCCAAGGTCACACAGGAAGTCCATGCCAAAGCAGGGAATTGAATTTGAGTTTCCTGGGTAAATACCCTAACCACTGGATTGCTGTCCCTCTGCTAGTCAGTTAACAGGGCAGAGAACAGACCCTATTTTCCTGCCTCCCAGGCAGGTGTTGTATCCGCATCCTGCCCCTTTGCCCTGTTATACGTGCAGCCCCAAAGGTATGCATGACACTTTATGGATATGAAAAAATACAAAGTCCCTGCCTCGTACATCCTTATAAGAATGGGGCGTGCTACTGTAATGGGCACAAATGCTGCAGCCTTCCAAAGAACTAGTGCGACATTTGGAGCCACCACTGCAGAAGGTTGTCACGTACTTTAAATAAGGGGAAGACAGGTGTGCACTGGATTACAACACGCTCAGCTTCACACCCCAGGACTTGTATACAAGCTCC